>NW_017729022.1:183021118-183039452 GCF_001723915.1 Gavialis gangeticus | reverse complement strand
GGTCAGACGCCTGAGGGGGGAGGGAGACCGCCCCCGTGGCAGGGACGCGTCCCCCCGTCACGGCCCCGGCGAGGGGCGGGCGAGCAGTCGGGGGAGCGGAGCCGCTGCAGCCGCCCAGCTACTACCTTCCTCCCTCCTGCACCCCGTCCCCTGGCTGTAGGTACCCAGCGAGCACGCGGGGAAGCCCAGCGGCGGTGAGTGTCCGTGGGCATGGGGCGCCCGCGTGCGTGTGCACCTGTGCGGCCACAGGCGGCCGGGGCCCAGCATCCTCGGGAGCTGGTCGCCGAGGAGGTAACAGGATGCCCGGGGGCGCATCTCCCCCTGCATTCATGCACTCGTCCTAATGCACGTTGCTTTTAGTTTCGGGTTGCAGGAGCGCAAGCACGCAGGTGTTAGCGGTGGGGTGGGGGAGGCGGCTGTGTTACTGCACGCGAATGCGTTTGTTGCATGGGTTTTTTTATGCAGTGGTTGAATGCGCAGTAAAATAGGCTACTGTGCATTAAAGTTCATGTGTTGAGTTCATAGACGTTAGGGCTGGAAGGCACCACACAAGATCATCGGGGGCCAGCCACTTGCTGCGCCCTTCCAAGAGCGGGTTGCACAGGCATTTTGCTGGTTTAGTCAGCAATGATCCTGCCTTGAGGAGGGGCTGGACTGGATGAGCCTGTGAGGTAGGTCCCTTCCAGCCCTGCTTTCCTATCAACTCCCCTGGGAGGCAGCTGTGGGGGCAGAGATGGGGTGCTACCCAGAGGGATGGACTCATTTGCCTTTGCCCCTTTTGCTCCCCCCCCAGCTTTGGAGCTGACCTGCATGGAGGCCAAGCTGGCTGAGGGGGAGCAGAGCTCTGCCTGGGCTGCGATGATGCGCAAGCAGCAGATTGGGCACCTGGCATGCACCTTGTTCTTAGCCCAAGGCAACTTAGTGCTTTCTTCACAGATTCACAGAAGCTTAGGGCTCGAAGGGACCTCAGGGGATCATTGGGTCTAGCCCCCCTGCTTTGGGCAGGAAAGATTGCTGGGGTCCAATAACCCCAGCAAGGTGTGCATCCAGTCTCTTTTTGAAGACCTCCGGGGTAGATGCCTGCACAACCTCAGCTGGGAGTCTATTCCAGAGTCTTGTCACATGAACTGTGAAGGAAGTTTTTCCTTATATCTAGTCTGAAACCTTCTTCTAGAAGTGTATGACCTCATTTTAGCAGTGGAATTTCAGTGGGTTAATGCACAGTTATTTTTTCATAGCCATGTCTCATGACCCCTGCAGCTCTTGCTAGAGGAACCTGGGAGATGTGCTTTTCATGTTGTGTTCCTAGATCATTTTCATAGAGTCATACAGAGAGGCAGGGCTGGCAGGGACCTCCAGAGGTAATCTAGACCAGTGGTTCTCAACCTTTTTTGTACCAGGACCCATTTGTAAACATAAATGGCCAGTGCCAACCCAGTGTCCTTCATTCCTAACCTGCTACCCCCAGGCCCCAGCCCCTCACCCCCAGGATGGGGTGTGTATGTGTGGAGCATGCAGGGCTCCAAGCAGCCCCTCACAGGCTGCCAGCCTGCAAGGGAAAAGCCACAATTTCCCACATTTTTCTCCTTTAAAGGAGAATCCATTTTTAAAGTTTGTCCACGACCTTTCATATATTCTTGCAACCCATGTTTGGGTTGTGACCCACGGGTTGAGAAACACTGACCTAGTCCAACTGCAGGATCATCCCTATCTAAGCCATCCCCTTCCTTTCCGAACCATAGAAAGGGCTTCCCCCCACCCCAGCAACTGAGATGGGGGGGTTTCTCCTCCTGTGCCTTCTGTGCTCCTACCATCATGCCAACAAAACATTTACCGAGCCTGAAACATGAGCCCTTCATATTTATTCTAGGAGTTGACACAGATCTCTGTCAGCTCCTTTACTCTGCTGCTGAAGGGAGATGGGGCTGTCAGGCAGTGGAGTAGCTGAGCCATAGGCATAGAGACCTATGTGTGAGGAAGTGAGGTTTTAAGACGCAGCTAGAAAAAGTGTTGGCTGGAATGATATAGTTGGGGCTAGTGTTGCTTTGAGCAGTGGGTTGGACTAGATGACCTCCTGAGGTCCCTTCCAGCTCTAATTTTCTATGATTCCCTGATTGCCATATTTGGGGTCAGGAAGGAATTTTACTCCAAGGTCAGATTGATACAGACTGGTGGGGGGTGGGGGGGACAGGGTTGGCTTTCCTCTGTAGCAGGGGACATGACCCTCTATCTGGGACCTATTGAGCACATATTGATATTACATAGAAGCAGGACACTGGCTGCCCTGGTTCCCCTGCTTTATTTGTGGCAGGTTACAGTGTTAGGTCTGTGCTGTGTCAGGGTTGACAGTAATCCTATGTAGAGTTTAGATTATGTTTGTATGGGATGGTTTGGATAGGGATGATCCTGACTCAGGCAGGTGGTTGGACAAGATCACCTCTGGAGGTTCCTTCCAGCTCTACTTCCCTGGAAAAGCGCAGGATCAGGGGGGACCTGGTGACTGCCTATAAGTATATAAGGAGTGTACATCAGGATCTGGGGGAACGCCTGTTTGCTGGAGTGCCCTAAGGGATGGCAAGGTCAAACGGTCATAAACTCTTACCGTTTCAGGCTGGATATAAGGAAAAACTTCTTTACTGTCCAACCCTGCAAGGCCTGGAACAGACTGCCTCCAGAGGAGGTGGAAGCACCTACTCTGGACTCTTTTAAGAAACATTTGGATGCCTATCTTGCTGGGATCCTTTGATCCTAGCTGACTTCCTGCCTTTTGGGGTTGGGGGCTGGACTCGATCTTCCAAGGTCCCTTCCAGCCCTAATGTCTGTGAAATCTATTAAATATATGATTGTGTGACTGGAGTTCAGACTCCAGCAGTACTTTTCCAATCAGGACAGTGAATGTGCAGTGACTGCAGGAACAGCAGGGTTGGTGAAAAGAATCAGCAGTGGTCCATCCTCTCCCCCCACATTCATCCATTACACTGTGCTCAAAGGAGGAGAATACTTTAATCTTCTTGGTGGCCTTTTTCCTGCTCATTTCCGTTGTCATTTTACTGTAGCAGGAATAGGATTGGAACTGCCTCCAGATTTCTCAGGACTTGTTGCTACTGTTCAGAATTTATGTTTAAATATTCGTTGGTTATTGGCATAGGTAGGGTTAGTGATGGCAGAATGATACCAAATTTATTTTTCTCTACAGTGGCAAGACCTCTGGTCTTATGCAGGCCCTCTGTGTATCACTACCAATGTAAATTCAGTATAATCTTTGACAGAGCAAGTGTGAAGGCTGCTTCCAAACTATACGGGAAGATAGTCCCAGCACTTCTTTATTTTAATTTAATCAGAAGTCTAGGAGCAATGCCATGGTTTTTAAAAACTCAGTCCCCACAACATGCCTCTGTTGGGACCTGGAGGAGATGTCTCCAGGAATGAATGTATTGTTCAGGTTGTTTCTCTTCTGTTGGTCTCTCAGCTAAGAGTGCTAACCTGGGCCAGAAGCAGGCCTAATCCTACCAGTAGTTAAGGGAAGATAGAGAAAAAAAATTATTTTCTTAAAAACTCTGCAGTTTTTCTAACCAGATAAAATAGGAAGGAACTAAGAATAATTATAAATAGAAAGACTAGTAACAAGGAACCACTGCAAGGACATTTATAAAAGTGTGTGCATGTGCATGTGTGTGGGGGAGTGGGAGAAGGAGTGTTTAAATGAAATATTGTTAAAGATGCCTCTTTTGCCTAAATTAAGAAAAACAGTAAAATACTGAGACTGTAAATAGAACGTTTTAACAGATTCATACACTAGAGTGTGATCTTGACTGTAGTTGTTTTGTTTGAGTACAGAGTGAACCAAAATAAAGAAAATGTTATTTAAATAATTTTGCCATCCTAAAAGGTTATTTCTGGTTAAGGATGGTAGGTTCAAAATGTAGTCTCTCTCACACCCTCAGGAATTCATGTATGTCCTCTTGTTGTTGTAGGTGTGTTTTTAGGGAAGTAAAAAAATGGTTAGTAATTGCAGCAATTGAAATTTTAACCAAAATTTAATTTGTTTAAACAAACCAAATAATTTCTCTACTCTGTAGAGCAAGCACAGCCAATTATTGGTTGGTGTGTAGACATGATATTGGTCTGTTGTCTGGCCTCTGTTTAGTGCAGTAGTTTTCAACCTCTTTAGGCTGAAGCCACCCCTCAGTGGGCTCAAGGTACCCCTCAGAAAATGCCAGCTCTTAGCTTTCACTCATTTTTTGACTACAGAAAAATAGTAAAGCAATTCTTCTGTTGGAAAGACCTCAGAAAGACCAGGTCTGAATGCTTTTGACAATGGGATTTCTATTTGAACTCTCTTGTGAATATTGTTTGTCTTGTGAATCATGTTTGTATACCTAACGGTGCTAATGTAATGTGTCATCCTGGTTAGGAATCCATGGTCTAATGTAAGAGACAACCCAATAGTTGTAACTCATGGCCCTTGAGAATGAGTAAGACTAGTGCTGAACTGTGCATACATAGAGGCCAATATATGGGGTATGAACTGTATACCAGTCCAGTTCCTTTATCCCTGGAAAACGAAATGTAATCATTATGCACTCTTACTTTGTTTCTAAATGTTGACATCTCTTTATAAGTATAACCCACCTTGCTGCCCTTGAAGTCCTGGGACAGTCAGCAGCTCTCTAAACTTAGTGCATCCTGATATTCATCCCTCCTTCTCTGGATGAAGATTAATCCTACACTGTATTCTGTTAGTTCTGCCTCCTAACCAGCCTACTATATTGAGCAATGGCAAGTCTCTCTCTTTCCTTGCTGTCTCATCACTTGTAGACATGGAAGAAAGAAAATGGGCCTGAGGTTGAACCTGCATCTTCTGTGCTGTGTAAGAGCACACTGCCACTACAGCAATATTTCATAATTTCCTTCAACATTTATAAGACAAGAGGAAACACACTCAATTTTCTGTGTGCATGCACAATCATCCACAGGAACAAACGGGGTCATTTTTCATAGATTCAAGGCTGGATAGGCATCTGGCTGGGGTCATGTGACCTCAGCACTCTTTCCTGCATAGGCAGGGGTCGGACTCGATGATCTGTTGAGGTCCCTACCGACCCTAGCATCTATGAATCTATGGACAGGGTCACTGTGGCTCAAACCTATACCAATGGGGCCTTCACAATGACAACAAATGCCCTTGTGGACAAGTTCAAACCATGTCCCACATTATTGATTCATGTCCCTTTACTATGCTACCTGGTGGCCTTCAGGCTCTTCACACTGGTGATGACATTGCCTTAAAATGGCTGAAACAGTATGCCAAAACTGCATACACTAAATAAAATAGGACTTGAAGATAGTGGGGCACTCTAACTACCATAATAAATACTGGGAAGACAACACAGCAGAGCATGCACAGTCCAACAGGTTCTTGCATTGTCTTAGGACAACTTTTTGGTACACCTGGTGGGAGAAATTACCTGGTAGAGGCTCTTCTTGATTTTCTTTGTCACTAATAGGGAGGAACTGGTTGATAATCTGAAGGAAGAAGGCAACTTGAAGGACAGTGATCACAAAATAAACAGCAGAATAAAAACACTGTATTCCTAAAAGGCAGATTAACAAATTTGGAGACCTGGTGGGAAGATCTTGCCTGAATTACAAATGTACAGTAGGTTAGTTACTGCTGAAAAAAAAAAGAAAAAATCCTGACCTCATTGTTTAAACATCCAACATTTATTTATACCTATAATTACACAATATAGATTCTCATGTATATCAAGAGGGATGTGGACAACATGGAGAGGGTCCAGAGGAGGGCCACTCGCATGATCAGGGGGCAGCAGGGCAGGCCCTATGAGGAGAGGCTATGGGACCTAAACCTGTTCAGCCTCCAGAAGAGAAGGCTGAGGGGGGATCTAGTGGCCTGTTACAAACTAGTCAGGGAGGGATCAGCAGGCACTGGGGAAGTCCCTGTTCCCCCAAGCACTCCCAGGAGTGACCAGGAATAACGGTCACAAGCTGGTAGAGGGTAGATTTAGGCTAGATATCAGGAGGCGCTACTTCACAGTCAGGGCGGCTAGGATCTGGAACCAACTTCCAAGAGAAGTGGTGCTGGCTTCTACCCTGAGGGTCTTTAAGAGGAGGTTAGATGAACACCTTGCTGGGGTCGTTTGACCCCAGTAATCTTTCCTGCCATGGCAGGGGGTCGGACTAGATGATCTACTCAGGTCCCTTCCGACCCTAGAAACTATGAAACTGGGGAAACTCAGAAGAAAGGATGAAGGTAGCATGTAGACAGGCAGCAGATCTTTTTAAATTTGCTGAGTTTTCCAATGTTTTTCTTCCAGTCCCCAGTCCATGCTTATACATGGTTTGTGGAAGAGGTGTCAAACTCAGCCCAGGCCACAGGCCAGATGTGAGGAGCAAAAAGCAGCTGTGGTGGGAGCAGTGGGTCTAGTGGCTGCAGTTGAAGCAGCTGCTTGCCACAGTGGAAGTGGTGCGTGTGGCAAAGCAAATGGTCACAGGGCAAGCAGGACTGTTTTGGCACAGCCCTTGCTCTCCCATCTGCCAGCAGGCTCCCAGAGCTCTGAATTATCCGATAGGCCATGCCCACTACTAGATATGCCACCAAATTCCCATGGCCCATCAGTGGCTTTGTGGGTTGTATGTTTGACACCCATGGTTTATGCTAACAAACGTTCTATGATTGGTTCATTTCAGTTTCTTCATTCTGATATTAAGCATGTCTTCTATAACTGTAACAGATGTCAGTTAGTTGGGGATTAATGTCCCTCTAAAAATTAAAACTTCTAGACTGGAGGATTTCTTATCTCCTTCCATCAACATTTTGGAATGTCACATACTGCCATCCTGTTTTCTTTTCACCTTATCTTATGGTCTTCTCTAACAAGGCTGTTTTTGATTTTATAACTTATCTAAGAAACTTGATAAAAAGATATCTATTATAGCACAACAGGTAAGGTTCTTTGAGTAGATGAGATATCTTTTATTAGATTTCATAGACATTAGGTCTGGAAGGGACCTTGGAAGATCATCGAATCCAGCCCCCTGCCCGAAGGGCAGGAAGTCAGCTGGGGTCATAGGATCTCAGTAAGATAAGCATCCAAATTTCTCTTGAAGGTGTTCAGTGTAGGTGCTTGAACCACCTCTGATGGCAGGCTATTCCAGACCTTGGGGGCTCGGACAGTAAAGAAATTCTTCCTTATGTCCAGCCTGAAACTGTCTTGCAGTAGTTTATAACCGTTCAACCTCATCATCCCTTGGGGCTCTCTGGTGAACAAATGTTCCCTCAGATACTGGTGGTCACCTCTAATAAACTTAGAACAACTGAGCAGTTGGAAAATAGTTCTTTGTAAGCTTTTGGGTGCAATCACCCTTCTTCAGGCATAGGAAGTCTCTGCTGTTCTGAGACTCCAAAGAATGAAAGAAGCTAAAAGTGTGACAGGATGTCAGTGAGAACGTAAACAGGTGGAACTTAGAAAAGCAAAAGGTAGAGCAGGGAAGGGAAGGGGGAAAAAGGCGGTGGGGGCAAAGGTGGGTAAGGGAGACTAGTAGTAATAACAAATATATAATTATAATAGTAAACTATTATTGGACAACTGCATCAATCTACTATTAACATTATTATACTACTACTAGCCAAATTACCTGTCGAGAATGATGGGGGGGAGGAGGGAGAAGCTGGGAGGCAGGGAGAGGGCTGGGATGGAGTGCCACCACCTAACACTCCATGCTGCTGCTGTTCTGCCTCTTACAGGGAGCAGGGTGGGGGAGCCAAGGCCAACAGTGCTGGTCCTCTGTCCGGTTCTTGGCATGGCTTTGGAATCATGGCGGTGCTCCCCCATGCTTGGAGCACTCTGATTGGCAGTTTCCATCAGCCAATCAGAGCACGAATAAAGCATTACGGATGGACAGAAAGACAGACTTAGGCTTTTATAATATTAAAATATTTGGATTATTTATTACAAGACGTTCTTGTACAGCATTTCCTACTAGCCCTTTTGCTTTAACTCAGTCTCACTATTGGTTTTGTTGGACATTTTAATTGCTTTCTTTACATTGCTGACTTTGTTAGTTGTAACATCTGCCAAGGTTCGCTTTGTGGTCGTTCAGGAACGGTATTGGGTTGTCTATGTTTAGACATTTTTTTGCAGCTAAACCGAAGACCCCAGAAATGACCAGCATTGGCAACAGTTTCCATGGGATGCAATCTAAAGGAAAAAGGAATAAGGAGAGTTGGTTGTTCTTTAAAGAAACAATATTAAGGACACAATGGCATGCTATCCTGATGTGAAGGAAAGCTAGGAAGCATATGAGAGCATAGTGCAAGCATATATATATATACACACACACACGCACACACACATTTTCTTTTTTTATATTTTTTATCATATACATATATAATTTTTTTTAAAGAATTTGTATCCAAGGGCAAATTAGCCAAAATCCAAGAGTCCGTAAGTGGCCCTGCTATTGGCAAACATCCTTCACCCCCATCTGGGGCTTCAGACGTTTCCAAAAGCTTTGGCGGGCATCCTACTTGCAGGCCTGAGCCTGGAGGCCTCGGGGTTTGTATGCCCCTGGGTTTTGCTTGCCCTTAGACATAAGGCCTTCGGAGCGAGCAAGGGAGGAGACTCCCATTTCCATAAACTGGGCTTAAAGCTGCCGCACCTTGGCAGGTACTGAACCACGCCAAAAAAGCAGTTCTTCTGCTGAGTGATGCAGGAAAACTGCCTTTACGGACACAGATGCATGGTATTTCCCCTGCCAGGTTAAGAAGCCACTATGCTTGATATGAGCCTTCAAGAATAAGGATAAAATCCAGGAGATGAGCTGGCAAGGGACATAAAAGGGACCAAGAAAGCATTCTATAAAAATTAGAAGAGGGAAGCTAGGTCCCTTTCTGAATGGGGAGGAGAAGCTCTTTCTAAAGTGTGTAGAGAAGGCTGAAATGTTTTATGTCTTTTTTACTTAAGCATTCACAAGAAAAGTCAGTTGTCAGATCACCAGCATGATTAGCTTAGAGAACAGGGCATGAGCATTCAGTCTAGTGTAGAGAAGGAACAATTTAGAAATTACTTAGATAAGCTTGATCTTTTCAAATCAATGGTGCCTGATTGAGTCAGGGTAATGAGCCTGTACAAAGGAGGAAACTGGATTTAATATAGGATGGGAGTCTTAAGTAAACTAATGAAACACGATCTATAGAGATCGGTGCTGTCAATGTAGCATCCCATGGGCTGCCTCCAGTCTCTGAGGGGTTAACATGCAGCTGTCAGGCTCTTGGTCCAGACTCCACTCCAGCTGCTACTGCCACTAGGGTCTCTGGACTCCCATCTCTTCCCCTTGCATTAGGAGCCAGAGCCTTTTCTCAGCAAAGACAGATAACATAGCAGAAGGATGGAATGGTACGTGCAAGGACTTAGAGTTCATTTGGGATATAAACAAAATATAATAATTGTACCAATATCAAAGGATACTTTCATAGGTTACAATAAAATTGGAGTAGAGTAATGTTGTAGCCTGGTTTCGTTGAGGGTCAAAGTTAGGATGCTAACCTGTACCTCTGCAGATATAATATTTAAATCTGATGCATGCTCCCAAAACCAGCTCCTCCTTTTCCCATTTAGAGAGAATAAAATGTACAGTTGCCCATACTTTAGAGCTGGATTTTACTTGTGTCTATACTGTGGACTTTCTGTACCAGCAAGCAATTCTTTAAATTTCCTTGTTTAATCTCTGCCTCAGTTTCCTCATCCGTGAGATGGGATAATAATATCTATCTTCCTTTGCAAGGACTTTTGAGATCTATAGATGGAAAAATACCTATATAACTGGTAAATTAGGAGCATCATAAATGAGTTACACATTTTTTTTCTTGTTTAGGATGACTGAATTTTGTTGTTAAAACAGCAAGCTAGCCTGCTTCAGTGGGTCACAGGCCTGAAGTCCAAGTGCTACATAAGAGTATCAGTAAAACACTGAGTAACCAAACAATACTGGGAGATTGCCTGCTTCACCATAACAATTTTTTTTTCAGAATGCATAATTTATAAACAGAAGGAAACAGGGTTGCCTATTTTAAGGTTGCCACACTCATGATGGTCATTGGGAACAGCTGGAGATAGGTAGCCTGCAGCCAGGCCCACACAGGTAGTCAGGGCCAGCTGAGGGATAATCTGTCTGTTTTCTTGATTCCTAAAACAGTGGGTATGTTACAACTTAATGTATCCCTTTCACAGAAAAAGGATTTCTGAAGATGGGGTGAGCCCTTTAAACCTTTATAATAAAGGATGGCCTGGCTTTGGAATCTTGTTAGGTAATTCATATGCAATACTCTTATCATCCACAACAATCTAAAACATGGTAGCGCTTATTTGGGACTCAAGATAATGGCATGTGCTTCAAGGTCATCCAAATACTATCCAAAATCCATTGATTTCAGTGGGTTGTAGATCAGGCCTCTTATGAGTCAGAGACTGTGAGTCTGCTTTCCACCACTATTCACTTTCTCACTCTGAACAATGGTGATAATTTGACAGCTCTCGCTTTTTGTTTTGTTTGGCAATTTTCATTGTACAAGCACAATTCTTTTTATATAAATACATGTATATATGTCTCAGGATGACTGGCAGGCACTATACTTTATCCTAGATTAATGTGGGGTATTCAGTCTTTTGTGTAAGTCTGACTTTTTCTGGATCATAGTATCATAGTACTTAGGGTTGGAAAGGACCTAAACAGATCATCAGGTCCAACCCCCTGCCCCAGGCAGGAACAGGTGCTGGGATCATATCGCCCCAGCCAAATATCTACCCAGCCTTCTCTTGAAGACCCCCAAGGTAGGAGGTCTTCTTAGGACCAACATTTTAGAAGAAAAAATAAACCTCCAAAAACAAGGTTATTTTATATGCTGTTATTGAATAGCCTGCTAAGTTCTAACTAAGTTTTATCTGCTGAAAGACTGCAGCCATTATAGAGGGACACGATTCTTTTGTTTATAAATGATGCATTCTGAAAAAAAGATTGTTATGGTGAATCACACAAAACTATTTCTTAGGTGAATTAAAATAGTGGAAACAGTAGTAGGGAAGGGAAATATTCTGTGGTGCATTGTTCCTAGGAGGGATCATGCTGCAGTAAATTTTAAAAAAATTTTACTTTATTTTGAAGAAGAGGCAGAATAGGTATTGTGTTGGAAAACTAAACTGGGAGTCACACATTCTGGGTTCTGATGAGCAGTGAGAACATAAACTAACCCAGATTTTCAGAAATATCTTATGATTTGCACACCTGCTTTTAAATAACAGAATCTGATTTACAGAGATTCTGAATAGCTGCAACTCCTATTGGCTTAAAGTGGAGTTTAGGATGCTTAATACCTATAAATATTAGTGCCCTGGGGGCACTTTTACGCATGCTTCAACATGTTCTGATTAGAATGTGTTGGATCAGACACAATTAATTGAGACTCAATTAATCATTTAGTTAAAGTACCCCCACCCCCATTTTGAAACATAGAATGCTGAATAAATGAGAAGGGGCAGACATTTTAATTTGAGCGGCTTGCGAGAGTTTTAACTAAAACGCCCGTGCTCCCTCTACCCACTCCCTCACACTCCAGAGCACGTGTATAGGTGACCTGGGTGACTAAAACATGGTGTCCAAAAATAAGTCATGCAAGATCACCAGCTGCTTTGAAAATACTGTTGTTCACATGTTATTGCATTCATAAGTGGGATTGTGAGGCTTTATTAATATTTGCAGAGATCCTTGGAAGATTTTTTTGTTGTGAAAAACTATTGAAAGAATTGAGTGGAAAAAGTGTTTTTGTTTTAGTCTAACTGGGAAAAAAGTACCTTATTTCAGTGATACAGGTAATTTGGAACTTTACTATTTGCACATTTATGAGAGAAAATATTGTATCGTATCATTTATCTATTGCATGTTTATCCAAAATTAAACAACTAGTTTTAATAATATGCTTGTTTAAATTCATACTGCAAATATATTTTTCATACTCTTTGAACAGAAATAAATATAGGTCCATGTCGAATTGGATCCTGACTTTTTTGCTGGGTAGTTGATTCAATTCTGTTTATACTCTATTGATATAATAAAATAATAATGTTAATTCTACACATTTTTTATTATGGCCATTAAAATTATCAATGGATTTCAGAGCATAAGAATTTTAATAGTATGTTTCTGTGGTGCCAGTTTGGTGCTATGTTGTAAACAACCTTTGATCAGTGGAATTTTCACAGTAAGCCAGTTTTAGACCTTACTTGAAGACAACAAGTTATATTCAAAACAGAACCAAGCATCTTGAAAATCATGTTGAAAAAGATGAACATCCAGAGCATTGATATCACTATTGTGACAGGCTCATGACCACCAGGCCAGCTGATGGGTGTGCCCTGCACTTCATGCTGTGTCATACCTGGGTCTATTAACTTGCCACGACTTGCTGCTTACTGGGTTTTACTGCTGGAGGTTATGTTCAGTAGATCCCATAAGGTCCAGGGCAATTCAATTGGTATGGCTTCTGTGGGGCTTCTCCTCCCCTATACCGCTTTCCATTCAGGTGTTTATGATCAGCCTGGGTGAAGCGCAGCTGTGATCATGGAGCCTTCTCTTCCTGGGCCTGGTAAGGATGATGGCTGCAGGGGGCCTTGCTGCTGCCCTGTAGGCTCCAAGAATTACAACATAACTAAAAATCTAACTTAAATATCCCAGGCAGTGCAATGGGCAGGGCCCCCACGCTGAACGCTTTCCTTAAGCACATGGGTGCCCCAGTGCCCAAAACAATCTTTGCTCACCCACCTCTCTGTTTGCAGTACCTTCTGGTGGGCTGTCTTTCAGATCCGGGTTCTGATCATCCTACCGCCTGGCCAGGTATGGCAATGCTATGTGTCATGCCTTGCCGTGCCCACAGGAAGCTTGCAGTGCTGCCAATCCCTTGTCGGTATGCTTTGAGCCTGCAGAAGTTTTACTGGGGTATATGGTGCCAACGGGGCTCTGTGCTGAGTTTTCCCTCCAGCAGGTACCTGCAGTGCCCGCTGGGCTGCTCTCTCCCAGCCCCACCTGACCTGGGTATTCCTGCGTGGGTTGCTGCGGGTGCTGGAGAGTGGTGTCAGGCCCAGGCTATGGCTCCACTCACTGTGTTGATTCTTCTGGAGCTTGGGTAGGTCCCTCATGCCGCATCAGTGGCCAAGGCTTCCTGGGTTTATCTGGGGAACTCAGCTCCAGGGAGAGTAGTAAGCTTCCCACTGATCACAAAGAGAGTGACCAGGATCTCCCTGGTCGCTCTGGTAGTGGAACATGGGCCCGCTGCGCCTCCGGGCATGCTAGCTTTGGAAGAAAGTGCCAGGTCTCATCCAGCAGAGGGGAGAGCGTCTGGCTCTGTTTCCAGCACTCTGGCGTGCTCTCCCTCAGCTTCCGTCTCTGTTCTGGCTCTAACCTTGGGGCCTCTGGACCCAACTGGTGGAGCTCCTTCCAGCTGCATGGTGTGGGCCAGCTTGGCCACAGACCGGCTACATGAATGCTGGCGCTGCAGTGAGTAGAACAGGAACCTGTTACAACTATACTTTCTTCTTGTTAACTCATTTTACTTCAGTTGGAGAAGATCAAGGCTATATACGGCCAGATAATTTATGCAAGTTAGCTGTGGTCAGTTAAGTCAAGTGGACTTTTAGCAGTACATTTATTATGTGTAAACTTACTGCTAAAACTTAAACAGCGTTTGACTTGTCCTTAGTTTCAGCAAAGCTTTTAGGCATGAGTTTTTCTGTATTGGACACAGATTACTCACCACATTGTACATTTGAGCACTTGGGGCATTTTTACATATGCAAGTGCCGCAGCGTGGCACTTTGAAAACTGCCCAGCATTGTGACACTTGCAGTTGTATAAGCGGTGAAATGTGCATCAGCACTGAGAAAATGGCAGCGGTGTGCTTTTGAACTAAAACACCATGGAGGTACTTTAGTTCAAAAGTGCACCACCGCCATTTTCTGTGGGCTGACACACATTTTGCCACTTATACGACTGCATGCGGTGCAGCACAGTTCACCTCAGCTCGTGTGGAGCAGACTCAATCAAGTCTGCTTTGAAATGGTAGATTTCTGGCACATTGCAGGAAAAAAGTATGTGTATAAATGCCCTTGATGAATTAAAGGACTGAAGTAAAGCAGGACATTTTTGGGAAGCTATTGGTAATTTCATGGCAATGATTCAGTCAATGGGAGTTTTACCATTGACTTCAGTGGGATCAGGATTTTGTCCCAGGTATTTCAAGCTCTTGTTCAAATTTTTTTTAGCTTAATTCTAGTCCAATATACGTGTGCGCAACGCAGCTGAAGTCCCAGTGGAGAATGTAGGTCATTGTCTTTAAGACAGTTTTAGTTGCATACAGGACTGTTTCCATTTTTCCATGGCCCTTAGATGTTCCATTGAACTGTTCAGAATTTAAAAGGAATTGGAGGTAAGTTCATGTAAAAAATATATTATGATGACAAGAGAATGGAGTTTTGTTTTTGTTTTTTTAAATCCAGCTGACTCTTTTTATTTGTGGTTGAGAACAGTTATAATTTACAATTCTCTTCTATTTGCTTTAACATGTTACAGAGAACATCTCATAGCCCTTGATCCATATCAAGGAAACATAACTAGAAGTAGAAAAGGTTAAATAACTGCAAAACTGGAAAAAACAAGATCATCATTTGGTTATAGTGAAAAAAATGGTTACAATTATCTGAATAGCTCTTAAAAATGAAACAAACTAGAATCCTTCCTAATTTCCATAGGTTACCACTTTCTTTTCTTTTTTCCCTCCATTTTAAGTTCCTTTTTACTGCTTGTTTGCTTCCTGTGAGCTTTTTCTTGACAGAATTTTTTGTCTTTTCATACACAAAGAACACCCATATGCTTTTAATTTGAAGTCTTTATTTTACATGACAAGAACAACAAAACAAGAACAACCAAAAAAGTAAGATCTCCAGAAAGACATGCAGTGTGTCTTCTATATAAGGCTTTTTTTGGACTGATGGGATAACATTGGGGTATTGGCAGCTACAATGTCATGTACCCACATTATCCATGCTGGTTTGAGTGCAGATCTTGTACAGCTTTGTCTCAGCTATTAGGGTAGGGGCATTTGGTTGCCTGTTCCTGAATTTCCAAAAGTTCTCAAAAGATACGGCTTTTGGGAGAGGACTTCTGGGAGCTCTGGCAATTCGTGGGAAAATGTTATCTTCTCACTAGTTCATTGATCCACTGCCATTTCCTTGTCCTTTTCTCAAAATGGAGTCCCTGATGACCATCCAGGTCTTCTTGGCCCATTGCTCAGCAAGGAAGGTTTCTGATGAAAGTTTTTCAAACTAAGCTGTGGTGGCGGTGGGTACTCTGGCAGTGCTGTAGAGAGCCCAGAGCCTGAGATCGAGACCAGTTGTTCAGTGAAATGGCCACATGATGTAATTGCAGATGATCTTACCAAGCTGGAATGTCACTTTAGGGCCTGGGCTGCTAGGGACTGAGTTGTTCTCAGGACCTGGAACTGTATGCTGCATAGCTTCAGGATCAGAAAAGGGGCTTTTTCCAGTACTTAAGTGATGAGCTTGCCTCAGTACTGCAGCAGCACATCATGAGGATGAAAACTTCTGTCACCATGGAAAAAGAAATTTACGCTCTCCCTGGGAGATTGTTGCCTTGTGTACTTACTAATCAGAGTAGCACCAGCTTGAGGCTGAGAGGTCCAACAGGAGTCCTGTTGTTCTGGAGATTTGCAGGGTGCAGAGGTGTCTGCTCAAGATAGCCATAACTTATTGAGGAATTAAACAGATGAGGGTTCCTGATATGCTCAGCTGCTGTCGACGAAACACATGTGTCTACTAGACAGCTGACATCTAAATACAAAATGATAGCTGGCTCTGCACCAAAGAGGATGTGCCTCCATTTAAAGAGGGGTTTCCAAAAAAAAAAAGTCATAAATGACATAAATGCTGTATACCGCTGAAAGAATAAGCCTTCATAGAGTGAAGAGCCTCTTCTTAATTCTATGTTTCATCTTGATGTCCTTTAGGAGAAACATGTGCCCTCTTCTCTATTTACTTGTGCTGTTGGACAGAAAAATCTAGCAGATACGTAAAACCCACTACAAAGCACATAAATCCTCGGACTAGTTTTGGGATTTGGAATAGGTTCAACAGGATCAACCGACTACCAAACTAATGTGCTGAGTCTGTGCTCTGGCAGCTATGAATGAATTCGATAACACGAAAAATTCCTATGTGGAAAAATGGAAAGCTGATCTCCAAATAAAATCCTCTCAGGGATAAGAAATCCCCTTGCACTGCGGAACACTATTCAGCATGAGACAAGGGCAGAGGACCAAATTAAACACTTGGCAACACATTTCTCAGCCTGAAAACCTGTGTCATGAAATTCAGATTTTATATAAACACTGTGAGCTGACTCCTGCAATTCTCACGTGGTCAGCATACCCAGCTGGAGTTACCTGCATGTCAGAGCCAAATTGAAGAGGAACGTATGTTTTAAAGTGTTTCATGTGCAGTAAATTACCTAGCTGATATTTTAAACTTGGAAGAAAATTCAGATAATTTCAATTTCAAGAATAGTTTCTCAAATGTTTATGCTAATTTTATTTATAAAAATAGATACTACGGCATAGATATCACAACTTGAATTCTGTATTTTAGCTGCCAGTTTCTGGGTCAGCTATGGAACTTGGCAGCTGTTAGGCAAAGAGAAGCCAAACAGTTTGTTATGACTAAGGTGAAGGGTGAGAAAATAAAGAAAAGAAAAAAGATTTATGAAGTCTGAGTCCAGACAAATTACGATTAAATCGATTTTACAAATCTTTGGCCTAGATCCTAGGATCTTGCTGAGTTATGCTGGAAACAGGACTAATAGGCGAGGGTGTGCAAAGTTGGCTGTCAGCCATTTTTCCAGTCTTCAAACCCTGGGGCCAACTCGGGGCTGCTTTAGTCCACTTTATAATATATGCAGTCTGGGACAGCCACTACTAAGAAGTTCACCTCCCTGCAAGCACTCAACCTAAGAGGGCCAAGAGTAATAGTAGAGAGCTGGTTATACTGGCCAGACATTTTCCTATGTAGGAAGATCTCCAGGTGCCCCACTATAGCTATTGTGCATTGTTTATGTGCAGCATAGAACAAGGCAGCTGGAAGGGGGAGCTGAGGATCTGACTCCAAGAGTTTTCAGTTCCTTTCATTATTTAAACTTCTCTATATATGAAAAATCCCTTTTTATGAATAATTTTAGGGCTTGTCTATGCACAAACATGCATTGATTTAATTATGTTGATTTAGTTAAACCAGTGCAAATTTCTACGTAGACAGACTCAAACCTCAGTTTAAATTGAGTAATATCAATTTAGCTTGCTTGTGGGAATTGCAAGCCATGTTACAACCTTTTAAAGAATATTGCCACACAGGCATGCACTCATTTAGTTTTAAAATCATGCCAGTCAATTTTGTGTGTAGCCAAGTGAAATAGTAAGGAAGGTGTCTTAGTAATAACCATGAGCAGGTGCATAGGAAAGTATATTATTGACTACGCAGAGTATATTATATTTAGGTAGTTAATACTCAGGTGCAGGTATTAAATCGTGAGTAATGCCTATTGCTTACATTCAGCATTACAGCTTGGAATAATTAGTCATTCTTGTACTGAATAATTAAATTATGCTTTATTCCATTGATAAAACATGTATGGAAAGAAATAAGTAGAGTTTGTCTACACATGATTTATTTCAGAATAACTCAGTCTGGATCCAGATTCCAGAATAAGAATGTTGCTTGAGTTGAATTAATACACATGAGAAGTGGATTAAATTAAACTGGAAAAAAAAATTCTTATTCTGGACTAAGTGTGCCCACATACAGGTATTCCAAAATAGCTTATTTTGCCTTAAAATTCATACTCTCCTATTTTGGAGTAGCTTTCATGAGCAGAAAAGCTATTAGACACCAAAACAACATGATTTATTGAAGCTTCTATGCTTAGATATGGTATTTTTTTGTGAAATATGTGACCAAGTGCTGTACAATAGCACATTATTTCTATACTAGAAAATTGTCCATAAAGAATGACAAAAATGGGGGGGGAGATGGAGTGCTGCTACCCACTACCCATGTTGCCGCTGGCTCCCAGGAAGGAAGCTTGCATGTGGCAGTGGCGGCTGCCACCCACCACCTCATGCTGCTATTGTTCTGCATCCAGCCATGCACCACACCCCCCCTGCTCTGCCTCTGGCCCTGCACCCCACCGCCTGCTCTCA
>NW_017729022.1:183018705-183020873 GCF_001723915.1 Gavialis gangeticus | reverse complement strand
CCCCATTGATCCGCATTTGGCCCTGCCCCTCTGTTCCATGTGGGGAGGTGGGTAGTGGCGCTTCATCCCCGCCTGTCCCACCCATCATTCTTCATGAGTACTGTTGATACAGCACGGGCTGGAGCCAAGCCCCGCTGGGAGCCATGCTCCCCAAGAGCATTATAGACAGGCAGACAGATGGCTAAGCCCTTTATCTATATATATATATATATATATATATATATATATATATATAACCAAAAATGTAACATATAGGAAAGCTGTCTAGTGGCAAATATTAATTTTAAAGGTCTGACAAAAATATTTATGTGAGGTTTAGATGTTTATTTACAGTGCTTTATGTAGAATTACTTGTCAAGTGACCACTAGTAGTTTCACAGCCACAGATGTATCAGATTTTGTTTGTAGTCTTTTGTAGCTTTGAAATACAAGGATTATGATATCTGTAGGTACTTAGCTCATACCATAAGTTACACTCTGGCTAGGGACAGAAGTTACACACAAACCAGTATAAGTGATCGGAAACCGGTTCAAATCTGTAACACAACAGAAGTTCAGGACACAGAAACCAATTTCAAAATGGCCAAAACTGGTTTAAGATAAACCTGTATAGATGCAGTATCAGACTGAACTGATTTAGGTTAAATTGGTTTATTGAACTTCTGTTATAGACATTCAGAAAATCCGGAAGCAGAATCAATTTAAGTAATGTGGTTTTCTGTAAGTGGCATAATTTAGATCAGTAGTGAACAGAACACACATTCACCTATTGGTGGAGGGGGGAAAACCTTAGACCAGGTTCTGCCATTTTTAAACCAGTCTGTGTGCCAAACTTCTGTTTTGTTATAGGTATAGACTAGTTATGTGTGCCGAACTTGTTTTCTGTTTTGAGCATAGATTGATTTCTGATCACTTATACTGGTAAAAGTGTAACGTTTATACCTCACCTATGTGCTCTCAGAAACATTCTGGCTAAGTACAGAGGTTCAAAAAGCCTCTATACTCATAAAATGAGAATAAAACAGCTGTTCAATTTTTGCAGGCTTTTCTAAGCTGCCTAGATTGAACTAGTAACAAACTGAACTGACATTCAGTATTTCGGTGGCCAAGTCAGGCAGAAGTCTGCACTGGCCCAGGCCAGGAGCCTGGGGGCGCTCATCTGCTCCTCTCCTCATGGCCAGGCTCCCTAAGGCTGCTGAACCAGCAGCCCAGGCCTGATTGGCAGCCTGGGTCTGTGGTAGGAGGAAAGCATCTACCAGGGATCTTCCCCCCCAGCTCCCACCCAAGCCCCATTGCTTCCCTAGCCATTGGCTTCTGAGAGGGAGTACTGCGAGTGGGGAATGCACTCACTCCCCCCCTGCAGCTGGGGTCTGCCTGGTGTGGGGGCAAAGGACACACCTGGGGCTTTTCATTTCCCTGTAGTTTGGAGTCAGGCTGGGATCACCTCAGCCCTGCCGCCTCCTCAGTCATTGGCCAGCTGGGGAAGGAATGGGGCAGAGATTATCCCTGCTCTGAGCTGTGGGGAGACAAAAAGCCCCTAGATGGGTGCTGGGCTGGCACTGGGGAGGGGAAGCAGCATCTGGGCCGCAGCTCCAGCCCAGTCACCACCAAGAAGGAGAGGTGGCGGCGGAGCCATGTGCCTCTTGGGACAGGACAAGCCCGGCCAGAGCAGCAGGGGCTCAGCTGCACTTTCCCCCTACCTGCGCTGCTCAGTCCCAAGTGGCACACGGCTCTGCCTACACTTCTGCTGGCCCGTGCAGACCCAGCCGGGCTCCTCCCATCCCCAGCAGCACATGGGAAGCCGACTTCAGCTGCATGCCGCTTTTCCTGGCTGGTGCTAACCCAGCTGGACGCTTCCCATCTGGAGCAGCCTGAAACTGGAGCCAGCTTCCCACGTGATGCTGGGGACAGGGCCAGGCTGGGTCGGCACTAGCCAGAAGAAGCGGCAGTGGAGCCTCCTGCCTTTTGGGACCAGCTGGTGCAGGTAGGAGGAAAGTGCAGCAGTGCGTGGGGAAGCCACTGCTTGATAGGGGACGGGATGGGCTGGCTGGGCCGCACTGGGGAAAGAGAGCTGTGGCTGAGCCCCCTGTGGCTTGGGACAGGAGGGGTCCTACAACACTGGAGGGTGCTGTGCTGGTGAGGGGACCTGGGCCTGGGCTGGCTTCTCT
>NW_017729022.1:183013198-183018478 GCF_001723915.1 Gavialis gangeticus | reverse complement strand
GGCCAGCTTTTGATGCTTGGGGTCTGATGGGGTGGGCTGGGTCCTTGCTTGTGGGAGGGGTCAGGTTCCAAGGCCACCTCTCCAAAAGGAGTACTTCCAGGGGCAAGGGGAGGGACTTTTGGTGGCAAGGGTTAGGGGGTGGGACTTCCGGTCCAAGATGGTGACCAGGGGGTGAGGCAACTGAAGGGGTGGGGCTACCCATGTGGCCCTCGACAGTTCGCCAAAACTCATCAAGTGGCCCTCTGCCTGAAATAATTGCTCGCCCCTGCTCTGTATGCTCTCAAAGATCTTTCAGAGGAAATATTTTATATTAATATAGTTTGCATATCTTGTTTGACTATTTAAAAGTGCATTCATGTACATTAGCATATATTTAGGTTTTATTAATAACAGTATGCAGCGCTTAAAAACTGTAGAGGTCACCAACTAACAATTTCATAGTATTTGTATGGTGCAAGATTATGGTGCAAGATTATAGGAAGGTGTTTACTGTAGCGTCATACACAAGTAAATACAAAAGCAGAATTAATAGAAAATACATTCATAGTATACACATGAAGAGCTTGTGTCTTAGCTTGCATCTAGCTTTAGCTAGAGGCTGTTATTAGTCTTTGCTTGTTGTATGTTGTCAGATTTGTTTAGTTTAATGAGGGTTTCAGGAGGGAAGCAGATGTAGACTTGATGAAAGGTCTCTTCTGTACTTTTTGTATTTCAAAACAAGCCAAGACATGTTTTGAAAGTGAGGGTATAAAAGAGGGAGCCCTCTCTCTGCCCAGTGGGGAAAAATGGGCATTAAAGCCCTGTTCACATGAAGGCCCATTTTCACTGCTGGGGAGAAGAGCTTCCCATTTCACTCCCTCCCAAGGTAACTGCACACAAATGAAGCGGGCACACATAGGAGTTGGAGCAGTCCTGAGCCTAGGCTCTGGAATGCAGAAAACAGCTGTTTTGACTATAAATAAACCAGAGCCTCCTCTCATGTGAAAAGTTTCTTCTAGCAGATATGCTGTAGAAATGAATTGTCAGTTTAACAGTTAGGGTTTAGAGCTGGGGTATGGGGCAGTAACAGTATTCACGGTCTAATGCACAAAAGTTGCACTGTCATTAAATTTCAGTCTTATTCATATCATATTATTAGTGATGCCATTTGTGCTGCAATAATTAAGTCTGCCAACCTTTCTGTTGTAATCCCCAGAGTGCTAGGGTTCATAACTTGCATGGAAAACAAAATTACTCTGGATTTATTTGAAAACATCTCTATGTAGGGAGGGGTGATTATTTGGACCTTGAGCTTTTTTGAGTCACAAGCATGTGCATTTCTAGGTGTTTTGTAAAGTGACTTTTTATGTTGAGCACCGTGCCTGCTTTGTGGTCCTGGAGATGTAAGTTGTTGTCATTTTAATTTAAAACCACAGAACAGATAGGACAGGAGGAGTGGTTTGAATTTCACCAGTCTTGCTGCAGTGCCTCAATTCTGAACTCTGGGCTCGGTTCTGAGCAGGCTGTTTGGCCTCTGTGACCATTCAGCCCTTGGCTGCTATGTAGAGGCTGCCAACAAGCATGCTAATTAGCTATTTGCAATTGTGGTAATTAATTTAGTAATATGGGCAATAATCCATTGGAGCAATTCATATAATCACCACCCTGTTAGTTATTAGGCAGACAATGGCTAGGCATGCAACCAGCACCCACTAGTCCTAATGCCTGCTGAACGGATGTAATCATTTAATTACCCAGACAAAAAAAAGACAAGAACCATGAGGCTAATTTTTAGTCACTGCTTCCCTGTCACACTCTGGGAAAGCCCACTCAGCCATCCTTATGATGTTGGTGAAAGACTGACAATGATTCAGTTGCCCATTCAGACAAAAATTACTCCCTCCATGTTTGGGCAAGTAAAAGTTTGTTCCCATACAACCCAGCTCAGCACCAACCTCGCTAATTCCTGAACAGGCTTGGGCACGTATAGACTGGCTAGAATTGCTCAGAGAAGAGAGACGGTTTCTCTCAGGATGACAGCAGCCTGCCACTCCCTTTGCTCCAGGCAGGGCTGAAGGCTGCTCCAGGCAGGCACAGCAATGCTGGCAGAGAAGAGTGGGCAGCAGGCAGATCCCCACACTAGTGATCCTTTCCCTAGACACTCTTGTTTCCTTCTAAGTAGGGTTACCATACGCCTGGATTTTCCTGGACATGTCCTCTTTTTGGCTCCTCCCATCTGTGTTTGAGCAGTGTATTTAAAGTATCAGCAAATGTCTGGGATTTTGCTCTGCCTTTGCTCAGCATTGAAGTTTTTCCCAGCACTTTCCAGCTTGCCCCAGCAAGGAGTTGCTGGGGCTGGGGGGAGTGGGGGAGGGTGATTGAAAGCAGGGGCATCGCATGCATCTGCGTTCGAGCCCTGGCAGCTGCATGCAGGTAAATCTATGGGGCGGGGTTTGGAGGTCCAGGGCTGGGGACTGCTGGGGTTTGTGTTTGTGTGTGCGAGGGGATGGGTGTGTGAGGGGGTGGATGCCTGGTGGCTCTAGATCTACAGTGGGATGGAGAGGTGGGGGAGGTGCCTGCCCCTTGAAGGGGTTTGCAGCAGGGAGCTGCATGGGCAGCAGGGCTAGGGGAGGCAGGGGCTGTGGCTTGGGAGTGAGGAGCACTGGGGGGCATGGGACTGTGGGTCAGGAGTGCAGGGCACAGGCAGGCCAGAGGGCAGTGGGTCAGGAGTGAGGAGTATCAGCATGGCTGGGGGAGCTGTGGCTTGGGAGTGAGGCACAGGGGTAAGACATGGGCATATTGCTGCCCCCCCACTCCAAAATAATATTACCTCTCCCCCCCCCCATAGGTGCCCTCTTTTTTGAAAATGGAAATATGGTAATCCTAATAAAGGGCTGGCTAAGGTCTAACATTTGGATTTGTCTTCCCATCTCCTGATTGCTTTGGCAGGAAGTTTTTAACCCTGATCACTTCTGTCCCTTTTCCTGAGTGACAGCTGGAGTAAGTGGAGATTAAGGAACACACAACTCCTTTAAAGGAGAGGTTGTTTCCCAGCTTTGAAGATAAGCCACAGCTCCCTAACCCAACACAATGCTGTGCTTGTGTGGCCTCACTCTGAGAACAGTTTGAAGGGTGTAGGAAGTGGGGCAGAGATATGGGACTGCAAGCTTCCTGCATCAAAGAATCATGACATTGGTTTAAAAACTGTGTTTGTTTTCAAGTACACATCTTTATATTTGCCATCTGGTTTCTGCAGTTTAGCATGGACTTGGATCATATTTTAGTATTTTCTCCACTCTTTTTAAAAAAAAGTGAAGCTGATATTCTCACATGATTGCATGAATGCAGAAAGTGGGGCTGTAAGAAAACAAGAACAAATGAGATGTCAGATCACAGTAAGGGGCACCTATGAAGTCCAGACTCTACCCATCCCCCTCAGGCAGGTGGCAGGTTGTGGCAGCGAAAGAGCAGTCCCAGGGATGAGGGAGGCCCCTTCTAATTACCTGTACCACTGTAGCCACAGAACATATCTGACCCCATGCCGTGTGAACAGCCAGGCCAGATTTATGCTGTTTTAAACTAAAACCTCCAGAGGCTTCTTCCAGCTTGACTTGTAGGACCTGCACATGGAGAAGTTAACTTGTGCCAAGTGAAGTGGTGCCAGTTGGAAAAATGCTGCAAATATGTGACATAACTCCTAGAAGTAGGCATATCTCTACATTGGCAGAAACGAGGGTCAGTTTTTCTCACACTTTCAAGCACTGGCCTTCCAAACTCAAAGCCTGCTTGTGTTGGAACTGCTATACTGTTCTTTGCTTCAGGTTTCTTCCTTGAGCTTTGCCCCTCCATTCATGTATCCGTGGCCTATGTTAAATTAGCCATAAAATGACTAAGTAGCCCACCAGAAGACTACCTGCATACTAGCTGCTTTATTTGAGGCCCAGTCTTGGTTAACAAAGTATTTAGTTTGTTACCGCTCTGACACCAAAAAATCCCAAGCCCCCTTTAAGAACTTTCTTGGTCAGAGACCGTAATAAATATACCCTAATTGGAGCTTTCCTGTATTGGTATAAAGGCTTTTCAAGTAGGATAACCTTCTTCCAACAAGGTAAGAACAGTGTAAGCCAAGTCCCTCTCACCAAATCTTGGAGTATGGTGAGGGAGTACATAATTTGTTATTGCTGTGTCCTTTCCTAGTTCCCTTATGGACTGTCAGGGGACTGAGGAAAGGCAATCATTGCCTTTCTTTCCATCCGGGGAAAATGTTATAAACACTCGTTGGTGGTCCCTGTGCAAAATGTACATATATCTAAACTACTAGTATACTAGGAGGGCAACTAAGAAGTGAAAGGGTATCCTGTTACTAAGGGCAACAGGCAGCAGGCAGTTAGGGAAGTCTGCCAAGAACTTTCTCTAGAATCTGCAGGGGGTTTATCTGGAAATCAATAGGGAGGAGGTAACTAAACCAAAAAACGCATCAAGGGAACCCAGATTCTGTAAATGCTATAATGAGAGCAATCATTGTAGGATTTAGTGTAATTAGAAAGCAAATTAGCTGAAGAAAATTATCCTAATAGAAAACCGTAAGCTGACAGTAGTGGGCACATGCTTTTCTTATCACCTTCAAAAATATCCTCCCTTTGCCTTCAAACTACATTGTCTCAAGAGAATAGCTGCTACATTCTTGAATTTGGAGTTCATAAGTGTATACGTGCTGAAAATGACAGATTACTCTCAGAAAGAGCACTAGAGTAGTGTCAGTGTTTTAAACCTTGTTCACCCTCACCAGGCTGTACTGTCTGTCATCGCTTCTGCTTGTAACATACAGAAACGTTGGGCTAAAGTCACTGGAGCCAATGGAGCTGTGCCCACTTATGCTAGCAGTGAATTTGGCTCATTATTTCTTGATCAATGTTCTTCCTGGAAGATGGTTTGTTGAGATTGCCTGTCTTCAGCAGGGATTAGAAATGGAAGCAATCTCTCCTCCTGGCATTTTAAAATCATATTTTAGTTTAATATTCTTTTCCTGCAAATTCTTTATATATTTTGTTATCCTGGCAAGGTGATAACTGATATTGGCACTGTAATCTTGCCAATGCAGTTTGTGGTGTTTTATAGCAATGGATGCTAACCTTTTTGGCAGATCTGCCACAAATTAGCCCCCCACTCTCTGAACTCTTTCCCTTGCCCAATCTGTTGCTCTTCTTTCTGCTTCTTTCCCTCTCTGTCACTGTGCTGCCTGTCCTCTCCCTAATCTGCTGCATGTCATACACAAAGACTGCCTGTGCTACTTGTGGCATG
>NW_017729022.1:182999564-183008198 GCF_001723915.1 Gavialis gangeticus | reverse complement strand
CATTCCCTCTCTGTCACTGTGCTGCCTGTCCTCTCCCTAATCTGCTGCATGTCATACACAAAGACTGCCTGTGCTACTTGTGGCATGCATGCTGTCCTTTGGCCACCCTATGGGATAGGATAGAATGGTCAATCCTATTAAAACATTTCAGTTTCTTATTTTAATAAATAAAGTCTGTGGGGGAAAAATAACACTGATGAAATCATACTCAGTCCTTTAATTTGATTCCGAGAGACAACAGGGTTTATTAGTGGTGCACCGATGGATATTTTTGGGGCAGATACTGATATCCAGTTTTTAAGGAGGCATATTGGCCAATATTGATCTGATTTCCGATACAGCATGGAGAGTTGCCTCCCTCTGGTAAGCCTGTTGTGGTGGAAGGAGAGCAGGGAGGGAAAGATTGGGGTGGGGACAGATCAACCCCCCTGTGGTGAGGGAGGGGTCAGGGGCAGGTGCCGCCCAGCTGGGGCAGGGTGGGCACAGGACAGAGCCACGGCTAGTCAGGGGTGGGGGTGGCTCCTGTCACTGCTTGCACTCTTGGAGGGCACTGTGGGGCATGTGCCCCCAGATCTGCACAGGATGGGCAGGCTGGCTGCAGCTGCAGGCTGGAGCTGGTACGGTGCCAGGCTCTTCTCGCCAGGAGCTAAGCTCGAGGCAGGGCTATGGAGGGGGCTGCAGCCACCCCGGATTTCACCGTAGCTCCCTCCCAGTGCCACTGTCACTGCCTGCCCAGCTGGTGCAGCCCTGACTCTTCCCAATGTATGGAGGAGAGGCGGGGGTTGAGCTGGGAAGAGCTGGGGCTGCACCAGGTGGGCAGGCAGCGGCAGCACTGGGATGGAGCTATGGTGACATTTGGGGAGGCTGCACCCCTCTCCATTGGCCCCACCTCGAGCCCAGCCCCTGGTGAGATGAGCCCAGCACAGCCCTGGCTCCAGTCCACAGATGCAGTCTCGCTGCCCTGCCCTGCCCCACGCAGATCCGGGGGCACATGCCCCTCCATGCCCTCGCAGGGTGTGTCAGTGGGAGCTGCCCCCCCGATGAGCACCCCACCCTGGCTGGGTAGCACCTGCCCCTGGCCCCTCCCTCACCATAGGGGGGTTGATCTGCCCCTTCCATGCTCCTTCTCTCCTCCCTCCCCTTCCATCACAATGGATTTACTAGTTGGAGGCAGCTCTCCATGCTGTCAGGATGTGCTCCTCGCTGCCTGAGTGCTGTGTTGCGGCTGTGTGCATGCACGAACATTTATCGGCCAAATTCTTGGCCTCATTGGGTCAATTTCCAATACAGCCTATTTTCTTTATATTGGTATCGATCCGATATTGGGCCAGTGTATTGGTGTACCTCTAGGGTTTATTATTTAACTTGTGGTAATGCTTAGATTGGGGTGTCAGACATACAGGCTGTGGGCCAGATTTGGTCCATGGAGCTTCTCAATCTGGCTCTCTTGGCTACTGGAGGGTACCACAAGTTGGGCCTTTTGGCCCTGCTGGTCATGGCCATTGGACTTCACACTGCTGGCACCCCTGGCAGACCAGGCACTTCCCTAGTCCCCAGCTCTTTGCATCACCCTGCCATACCTTGAACTTCTGCTGTTGCTGGACCCTGCACTGCCCCTCCTGCTGTGGTAGCCACTGTGGAAGCCTTTGTGCCCTGGCTTGGACACAGTCTGCAAGGAGCCCCACTGTCCGGATCTGGCCCCTGGGTTCCAGATGAGTTTGACACCTCTCATCTAGATAGTGCCTAAATGGACTTGAGGCTCTGTGGTGCTACAGAGTAAATGTATGTTTCTGCCCCAAGGAGTTAGCAACATAAAAGTTTTGGGACTAGATTTTTAAAAGTCTATAGGTTCCTAATTCCCATTGAAATCAGTGGGAATTATATACCTCAATGCTTTAAAAATCCATTCCTAAAACTTCTAGACTGCGAGAGTTAAGTGCCTAAATACTGTGAAAATCTGATCACTGATGGTAACAGCAGATAGAAACTTGGGGTTCTTATGCCTGGATTTGCCACTGAATTTTCATATGATCTTGGGCAACTTACTTAGGGTCAGATCTAAAAGGGAACTTGGGCACATATAAGTATGGCATTATATAACATTTAACTTTTAGGTGTTTGGACTGTGGTGAAGGTACCTAAGCTCTGTATACAGTGGATAGTGATAGTAGTGTGCTTCAGAATGAGTCCAGAGCAGCCAGCATGCTGAACAGAAAGTGCTTAAAGTTATACCTCCCTTCAAGATAAAGGTGTGTTACTTTGGGTTGCAGGAAGACACGTTCTTGTATTAGGGATCCACAACTTCAAATGCTGTGGTGAACGGTGCTGCTTACAACCTTTCCTTCAAGTGCAGAGCAATAGGGCTTTTTTTCAAATAGATGGTAGTACAGGTACCACTGTCCTCTTATCCAATAGATCACTCATCAGGGAAGTGAGAGGCTCAGGATCAATGTCCTCTTTTGACTGAATTAAAATCCACATTTCTTGTGAACATGGCTTGAGTACTAGGCTATAGGCTGTTCTTGGTTGTGGACCCTATACTCTTCTGTTAAAGCTGTGGAAAAAAAACCTGTGATTGAGTCATTAGACCATAGAGAAAGCATATTCTGTAGCCTGATGTTTAGAGAGCTTATCTGGTAGGGGGTGGTCCCAGTGTCAAAGACTCTTAATGTATTTTTATATGATTGCTACTTAATGTAAGATATAAGCAGTCCTAGAAGAAGGGACCAGCTGGGAATCTCCAGTGTACAGGTGTTAATTTAGTTTCTCCCAAAGGAAACATGCCAGATCTAGGAGAAAGATCATCCAGATTGACCCCTGGAAGACATACCTATGAGAGGGCTTCCCTTGCTAGAATGAACTCCTGAGCACCTTAGACATGTGCCCTGACCACTAGCCTCCAGGCTGTTGCTTACTCTTGCTTCCACACTTTGGCTCAGTGAATTACAAGTTCTTGGCTGCACAGTGGCCCAGTTTTACTGTGGGGGGCGGAGAGGCTGGAGATTGCCCCAACTAGAATAATTTAATGCCTGGTACTTAAAGCCATTTTCCTGAGAAGTAGGAGAATATGGGACTAGATGGCCTCAATCTGGAAAATCAAGTTCAACTGGGTGTCGCATCAAGGAGGAGTATTGTAATGACTAGGCTACTGTATAAAATGGGAGCATCGGGCTGTTTAAAAGAAAATATCTACTCAGAGCAATACTAGTTCCTTTCACCCTTCATTTTGCTAGGCTAAAATGTCTTGTTCTTAGTTTTCTGTCATAAGATGGGTGCAAGGCAAGTTAGATATTAACTGTATAGACTAAGTAGTATATAGAGAGAGAGCATAAGTTTCCATGTACTTTCTTTTTGAGGAGCCTGATCCTTAACATGTGTTAGACATTCTTTGAGGTTTTGCCTTAATATTATATGTCCTGTAGGCATGTAGACAGTTACATCTACACATGCTGTAGCTGTACCTCAGGAGTACCTTGTAGGCATGGCCTTGAATCTGCTTTGTTAACAGCTGACAGACATCTTATGAATTTGAGTCGCCGTTGTGTGTCGTCAGGTTACAGTCAAGTGATCACGGTTAGATAACAGAAGTAGCATTTGAACCTCAGACTCTTGGGGACAAGCTTTCCATGATCCCATGAATGAGATATATGCTAACCAATTACTTACATACTGTGAGTGCTTCCCCAACTTTCATAGGTCCTATTCTGTTCATAAGTACTGAACAGTCTCTTTTACTATAACTTGTAGGGGTCTGTGCTTTTACAGCAAGATTATTTAAATTCTGTCCCCACTGATAATGCAGTGACCCATTGTGCTTAGCAGCATGGTAATCATTACAGCAAACAAAAAATAAAAAGGAAATTAGAAGGGCCAAAAGGGATTTAGAAGAGCAAATAGCTAACTGTATAAAACCAAACAAGAAGAGATACTTTAAGTATATCAGAAGCAGGAAGCCTGTGAAGGAGTCTACCAAATTCCCTGGGGATAATTGGAGCAATTAAGAAAGTTACAGATATTGCTGAGAAGCAAAATGGTTTCTTTGCATCAGTCTTGACCATGTAGGTTAGGATCCTTTGGACCTGCTCTTTTTCTGGTCAAATAGAGTAAGTATGTCCAAAGATGAAAGTGACACAAGGAAAGGTGGTCAAGCAAATTTGATAATTTAAAAAAACAGGTAAGTTCCATATCCATATAATATACCAATAAGAGTTCTGTAGAAGCTGAAGTAGAAACATGGGGCTGGAACAGACTGTCTGGGTCATCAGTCAAATTCCCTGCTATTATCGGTAAATGCTTCATAAAATCACTCTTTCATAAACTGATCAGGCTCCATTAAAAGCATTGTTCCACAACTTCACTTCTTTAATTATGATAAATCTTTCCTTTCAAGCCTAAATTTATTAATGGCCAGTTTTATTGCCATTCATTTTGGTGCTAACACATACCTTTAGCTTAAGGGTGCCTACAGGCATTTAGGGTCCCTGCTGTAACTTATGGTGTTTTACACAAAGTGCCATGAGTTAGAGCCTTCCCTCCTCCCTGACCCAACAGATGTTTGTTTGCCTGTTGGGTTGGGGGGAGGGGTGGGGGGAATCAAGCCTGCCTGCACCGGCCCTGGCCAGCAGATGGGCATTCCAGCAGACTCCAAGGAAGCTGCCAAATGCCGCACCCCCCCCAGCTCTGGGGCTGTTAGCAGGGGAGGGAGGGGGAGGAAGCAGTGTGGAGCTGCTGGCTCTGGGCTTAGCCTGGCTGGAGAGGAGGTGGTGGTGGGGCAGGGGAGTTGAAAGGAACCTATCCCGCCTCGTGGCTCTCCCCCCCCCAGCTATCCCAGCTGGGTTATTGGGGGTAGCTGGGGGGCTCTGTGAGGCACGGGGGCTCTGTTCCATACTGCCCCCCACCTTCAGCTCTGGCTAAGCCAAGCCCAGCTGGCAGCTCCATGCTGCTCCCTTCCCCGTTCCTCCCTTCCCCACTGACAGTCCCACCCCCATGTGACAAATTAACCCTGGAGAGAATACAAGTTCCCTAAGGTGTTCTGCTTTAGAGTGCCTTCCTCTAATACATAATTTGAGGAGGGTTAATTTTTTGCGCGATCGGCCATTTTAAAAGTGCCTTGCAGCCATGCACACGTGTTACGTCATGGGTGTTGAGCACTTTCAGGGGACCGATCACGTGAACAATGTAACTTGTTTAAGCAGACTGGACTGTGTTAAATATGATTTAAACGGGGACTATGGATAGTTAACCAATTACTTGGATTGGCTTTTGTGATCTCTGTTTCTGTGGGTTCTTTGCTTGCTTGCCTCCCCCAGCACTGCCCCCCTCTCCATTCCTCCTTTCCTCTCTCTCCTCCCTTCCCACCTGTTGTACTAAAATCACTCACTCTACTTTAATGCCCTGCTCTATGCTTGCCTTTTCACAGCATCTGATTAAGTGAGTTCAGGTTCACAAGAGCTTATGTTCTCTTCATATCTTATTTAGTTAGTCTATATCGGGGTGGGAAAAATGTGGCCTGGGGGCTGGATGCAGCCCACCATGCCATTCTATCCAGATAGTGGGGACCCTAAAAAATTTAGAAAATTAATATGCCCTGGGCTGCCTGTCATGTGGCCCTCAATGGCTTGCTGAAACTCAGTAAGCGGCCCTCTGCCCAAAATAATTGCCCACCCCGGTCTATATGGTGCATATCTACCATACCGTGAACCTGTCTTATGACAGGAGACTAAACGTACTTGAATTTTTAGCTTAGCAAAATGAAGGCTAAGAATGGATAGGTTTGCTCTAAGCAGTTATCAACAAGGAGAAGAGATACTTAAGCTGCTTACACAAGTTAAATTTTTCACATGATCAGTCCCCTGAAAGAGCTCTAATTTATCTCTTAACTTCAGCTTAACTAGAGCTTTCCCACATAGGATCATAGAAAAGTAGGACTGGAAGGGATCTCATAATTTTGTCCAGCCCCTGTTCAATGCAGGATCATGTTTGATTAAACCATCCCAGCCAAGTGTCTGTCTAACTGCTTTTGAAAATTTCCAAGGATGGAGATTCTACAACTTCTCTAAGTAGCCTGTTCCAATGCTTGACCACCCTCATAATAATCAGAAAGTTACTCCTAATTTCCAACCTAAATTTCCTCTGCTGCAACTTGAGGCCATGGCTCCTAGTCCTGCCTTCCACCTCCCCACAATTTTCCTCATCCCTAGAATCACCCTTTAGGCATTTGGAGACTGTTATCAAATCCCCCTCAGTCTTCTATTCTGTAGTTCAGGGATTCCCAAACTGTGGTGTGTACCCCTTGGGCTAAAGAAGACATCTTGGGGGTATGTGGGAGAAATTGTGTAGTGGCGTATTTAATTTTCATTATAATAATAATTGGAATTTAAGAGGTTAAAATATAAACAAATGTTCTGGTAGGGGTACGTGGGCAGCTGGTAAATCTGCAAGGAGGCACACAATAAGAAAAGTTTTGGGAACTTCTGCTCTAGCCTAAGTAATTCTAGTTTTTTCAGCCTTTCCTCATAAAACCAGCTTCCCAGGCCTATGACAATTTTGGTTCCTCTGTGCTGGACTCTTTCCAAACTGTCCATGTCCTTCTTGAAGTGGAGGGCTGAAAATTGAACACGGTATTCCAGGCGACGCCTCACCGGTGTTGAATAGGGTGGAAGAATCACTTCCCTTGATTTGCATGCTTGGCACTATATGAAATGTCCTAGTGAAATCAAGTGTTTCTGTTGGCTTTATTTTGTCTAGAAAATCTGTTATCACAGAAAGATATCAAGTTACTGTTCATAGCTCATTTTCCATGTATATCCATTTCTTGAATGGATGCTTTTCTTCAACATTTGTTCTTAATCCTTGAATACCATTTAAATTAATGATGCTGTGCTTGTTTACACCACATTTTTCTCCTTCTTAAGTGTAGATACTAGCTTTGTTTTTCTCGAGTCACATGGGGCACTTTTACACGTGCTCCAGGGGTGGGGAATGGCACTTTAATTAGAGTGGCTCATTCAATGAGCTTTAGTTCAAGCACCCCTGTTGCCATTTTGAAGTGGAGGGACACTGATAGACAAGTTGTGGAAGGCCGCTGGAGCGTGGTAATTACCACACTCCAGCAGCCAAGGAGGCTGAGGCCCCAACAGAGGGAACAACATTATTGTAACACCCACGAGGCATGGAACGAGGCCAGGGGGAAGGATTTGAAGCCATGCAATTAGCCCGTGTGGCACAGGTATGAAGCGAGGCCCAACAAGGGGCCTGAGGACCAGTGAGAACTAATGGGGGTTCAGCAGAACTGGGGCCACACAAAGAGCCATGGGCAGCCTCCCTATTTATCATTTTACTATCAAGGTGTGGCAGGAGAGACAGGAAGGTGTCCTGGGGTGGAGCGGGCACAGCTGTGTAGTCACCAGGGGACATCACAGCCACCCCTGGCACCTTGATGTGTTACAGTCCATGGGTATTCTGTCATTGTTTCAAGTTGAATCTCTAGTCTTTGTACTTACCCTTTAATGGGCTCCATCAGGCAATGTTTTAGGAAGCAGAGAAGCATTCACTGGGTACTTCTTCAAAGATTTGATGTATTCAGTCATTTGCATTGTCACCTTTGCTCTTTGAGTCACCTGTCTTGCCACCCAGTAGCTATCGTTGTCTTCCCTTCCTTACCTCCTGTTTTAAAAATAAAAAAGTAGTGGGTTAGTGAGAGCTGGCTGCCATAATTAGTTAGTCTTTGACAAGGTTCTCCAAAGGAGGCTACTAAAGAAGCTAACCAATCATGGGGTGACAAGTAAGAGTAGGGCCATGGATTGAAACCTTACTGTAAACTGTAACCAAAGAGTAGGATCAATTGTCAGTTATCATCATGGAAAAGGTTAATAGTGGTGTGCTACCAGGTTCCATACTACATCTTGTGTTGTTTAATATATAATAAATTGATGGTCTGTAAAGGGGGAAGTAGCAGCAAAATTAGCTGGTGATGAGACATGGGAGGATTATGATGTACTCCAGAGTAAAACAAAGCTAGTTGGAATAAGTAATGCAGGCAACCCCTGCTTAACGCTGCTTCACTTAGCACTATAACACTCATTTGAAATTGATACCTGATTTCATTTAGCGCTCAGCAAGTTTCATTATAACGCTTGCGGTCACCATCCTGGGTCATTAAAAACAATTGCAGTCGCCGTCTTGGGTCGTCAGATACTTTTGGTTTCACTTAACGCTTGGTTGTTCAGAGAGCTAAGCAGGGGTTGCCTGTACAGAGAACTGCAGGCAGGGGTTGCCTGAACTGCAGCACATGAAATGCTACCCTGATAAGGGAAGTAATGCATATCACAATGATAAACTTGAAGTACTAATCCTAGCGGGGTGGAGTGGTGCAGTCGCACTCCCTCCCCCAGTTGATTCCTGATCCACCCAAAGTTTAAAACCAACTGCTTGGCAGTGGCAGCAGCATTCCTATTCAGGCATTAGTGAGGGAGTCACTTGACTTCATGGCTCATTAGAATCTATTCTGACAGGGTGTCTTTCCAGAGGTGGCCATGAAGCCCCTGGAGTTCCTTCAGCCCTCACTTTGTGGGCCATCAGCCAGCCCTTCAGTCACTTGCCATGCCTTAATGTCTTTTTTTTTTTTTTTTTTTT
>NW_017729022.1:182995828-182999379 GCF_001723915.1 Gavialis gangeticus | reverse complement strand
TTTTTTTTTTTTTTTTTTTTTTTACTTTCATATGAAGGAGGCTGCCCCAGGGCTTCCTAAATTGTCCCATGCCTCGCAGATGGCACCCTCATTGATGTTCTTTTCCATTTAGCCCCTCTTCTGGGGTTCCTGAACCCTCTCTGCTCCCACACTATCAGCTTCTTACTAGGCTCCTGGACCCTCCCTGGTCCCACACTCTCAGTCCCTCAATCTGGGCTCCGGGCCCCTCCTTTGGTCCATTGGAACCTTCTTCTCCCCTTTTTTCCTCCCCAAACCTCCAGAATGCTTTAGGCAATACCATGAATGCCACATGCCCCTGGAAGCTGGGGGGCACAGCAACCACCTGCAGGTGGCAGTGTTGGCAGCAGGGGTGTAGTGGTGGCAAGTGGGGAGCTCCCAGAGCTGGCCACGGTGGTGTCGGCAGTGAGTGGGGTGGAGAGTGCCAACCAGCGGTCTGTGACCACCGGCAGATGCTGGTGGCAATGGCAGCCAGTGGTGACTGGAGACTGCCTGCAGGCGCTGACAGCGCTTTTTGCAGGGGGTGCCCTACCAAGCTCAGGGGGTGCATATGCATCCGTGTGCACCCTCTACATGTCGCCAATGGGCATTACCCTCCATGTTGACCTTCTGGAGCTGAAGCCATCCTGCTGAGGTGGTTTTCTCTCAGCAGACTCCAAGATGTTACTGCTGGCTCATCTCTGGACCTGGGCTTGTATCCTCCTCTTGGGTCAGATGACAATCAACCCATGCAGCACCAGAAGTACCACAGTGGGGCTTCCAGTTTCACTTTTGCTGTGTCAGTTGGCAGGTGGTATTACAGTATTATATAACCACAGTATTACAACACCATTATAGAACTCAGGAAGGAGAACTGCTTTTTGTGCAGGCCTCCTCCTTTTCCCCCTCCCCCACCTGCCATGCTGTAGCCACCGTATGCTGTTATTCTGTAGAACTGCATGTGGTGCTTCCAAATATCTAACTTTTCAGGTTACCATAACTTCACAATTTAGCCCTAAGTCATATACATCGCTCTGAATCTTTATGACAGTGATTCTCAACCAGGGTGCCTTGAGACCCTTTCAAGAGTGGCAAGGTGCCACATAGTTTTAGCATGGCTAGGTGTACAAATATAACTCACAAGACAAACCCAAAGATTTAAAATAGGAATCCATAATGTTAAAAACACTATGACCTATTGTGGTCTTTCTCAGTTCTTTGCAACAGAAGAAGTACTCTATTATTTTTCTGTAGTTAAATTGAATGAAAACTAAGCTGACATTTGGGGGGTGCCTTGAGTCTGTTGAGGGGTGCCTTGAATCTAAAAAAGGTTGAGACCCACTGCTTCATTACCTTCAGGCTTATCTGGAGTGTAGACTCTCCAGACAGCTCTTGGTAACCTTATCTGTGGAATCCAGATAAATGGCCCAAAGACACCCTCACTCCAACAAGTACTTAATTTATCACCTCCTTCCAAAAGTGCATTCCAGTATTAATGACTTGCTCTGGAGAGATGCCAAGTCCCTCTAATTCTCATTGACACCAAATTGAGCTATATAACAGAAAGCTTGTTACTTCACTTAAATCATTACTATTAAAGCACATGTTCCTTTGCTAAAAACTATCTAATAATGGTCATATAGACACAATGTTTGATTTAAAGGAATCTGGCAATTCTAAGATAGCAAGAATCATAATGAAGGAGCAAAACACTGATTGAAAGATGCAGTTCATTCTTCATTTTCTGTCTTGAAAAAAATGAATGTGGAAGCGAACCTGCATTGTTAAAGGCACTTTTTTCTTTTCTGGATTAGAAAGCAAAGAATGTACAAAGAATGTATACCAGTCCAGCTTTTGGAAAGGAAAAACACTAGTATCAAGTCTTTTTTTTTTTTAAATTATTACAGATAATTTCTTATTTACTTAGATTATAAACTATTTGGGGTGGGACTATGTAGTTTTACAGTGCCTAGCACAGCCTCAGTCTTGATTAGTGGCTGCTAGACACTTTTGTGAAACAGATAACTAATAACTTTGTTGTATCTATGCCTTTATTGTATACTGTGTGCTACATTTCTGAAGTCCTAGGATGGATACTGTGATACCTTTAAATCTTGGCGAAATCTATCCCAACAGTGGAGTTGGTCCAATAAAAGATGCCACCCACAAAAACTTCTGGGTCTTTTTTTAAGTGCACAGATGAATTGGGCCCAAAATCCTACTAAGTGTAGTTCCTTTTAAATAGCAAAGAAGGAAATCATGGGACTACTTATGTGAGTAAGGCAAGGAGTTGGGTGACGTTCCTACTAGCAAGTAGTTAGGCATTTCAGATTGGTTGGCTGACAGCCAACAGGAGCTGGACCATCTGAAACTCGCTCTCTCTCAGAACTCATGATCAAGGAACTGCCTGCCTCCAGAGGGAATCTCCACCTGCCTCTGGATGATACTTGTGAGTAAGCTACCTGAGATCTAACTAGATATATAGCTTGCAGTAACTCAGATGTGTGACTGAAGGCTACCCAGCCATGCCAGTTTACTCTGTGGGATTTCTCTGATATTGCTCTACTCTGTACCCTATTCCAACCCTACCCCTTGTAACCAATAAAGTTCTCCTTTGTACCTAGCGTGGGAGACTTATAGGGAGTGGGTCTAGATTATGCCTTGGGGTCCCCTTGGTTCGGTTGACTAAGGGAGACCACTTTGTGCTTCCGACTGAGGGAAGCATCCCAAGTTCTTGAAGTGAATCAAGTACCCTTGAGGGCTACTAGGTCTGTGTTTCCCAGGGTGCGCAGAGCCATAATCAAGCCCACCCCTGGGTGGCATCAGTGTTACCCCCAGGCTAGCGGGTGTGCTCCAGGAAGGGGGTCGGCCAGACGTGAGGCGCCTCCAGGGAGGCACTCAGTATCTGGAAGGTGGTCAGGCGCAGTGAGGTGGGTGGCTCAGCACAGGAGCACCCCCTACTGGCCCACCACATTTATCTTGTTCCTTTAAATTGCGGGCTTGGTGAGGGTAGGGAATGGGGTTGCATATTTTTCACTGTGGTGAAAGTCTTACATCTTGTGTCAGTTAAGTTTCTCTAACACTGGCTTGCTAAATTGAAAAACACTGATGCAATGCAATAATATTAGTATAGTGATTCAATTAGATTGATAACACAGTGACAACATATATAGAAACAGTAGCTGTACATTACATGTATTTAGTTTGATCTTACTGATTCCATAGTGAAAGGTGATGTTATCAATGTACATTCCTGATGAATGTGTTAGGACTTCTAGTGTTACTAAGTCTCTGTAATGTGGCTAACCTTCTAACACAGTGGTTCAGATTTCTGTTTCAACTCAGAACTGGAAGTGTTTTATCAAAAGTCTTTTTCTAATTACAAAGGAAGAGGGTCATGTGTCTGAGTAATGTAAATTGTGATTTCACTTGAAAACAGAAATAGTAGAAGATCAATAAAGTTTTTCATCAGATTAATACAAAACTGACGTGAAATCACAATTTACATTACTCAGACACATGACCCTCTTCCTTTGTAATTAGAAAAAGACTTT
>NW_017729022.1:182942171-182990828 GCF_001723915.1 Gavialis gangeticus | reverse complement strand
ACGTCAGTTTTGTATTAATCTGATGAAAAACTTTATTGATCTTCTACTATTTCTGTTTTCAAGTGAAGACATTCTGTGCCCTTCCATTGCAAAAGAATCCTAGAAAGAAACATGAATTATTTGAGAATACAAGTGCAAGAAAGGTAACGCCAAAATAGTTTTGCCATTAAACTGGTTATCATTGAATTCAGACTGATGAATTGGTCTTCTTTTGCTTCTGGTACCTAAGAATGCAGTCCAAAGTTTTATGCTTTGTTTATACTGAATTAATATGGGTACAGAGTCGGTCTTGAATGAAGTTATTCCTCAACAATACAACTGAAACCTGAATCAGATGTATCATTTTTAAGCCAGTTTGAAAGTGGTAAAAAACACAGAAGCTAAATGTTCATATTCTTCTTTTACTTTTTTTTAGTTGTATGGTCTCTCCTCTTCCATTATGGAACCCTAGTGTTTCCTTAATTATCTGCCCTTTAAACATATTAAAGAATTTTTCCTGCTGTTCTATTCCTTTCATCTATTGATTTGGAAGAAGCTATAAAACATGCTGTTTCTTCCCTTTTTATGTAGATGGCCTATTTTAGCTAAGGTTAGAATTTTGGCAGCCAATTATTTCCTTTTCTTTTTCCTAGTCTTGTTTATACTTCTTAAAGGGCCAGTGTCAACTTGAAATCTCACTCCTATTTGATTACTTTTAACCCACTATTCTTATAAGCAGCTTATAATAGACATGAGGGGGAAAAGGCATTTTTCTCTTTTTTCCCCCAATTTGTTTACTTTATGCTTTTGACAGTATTTACTATTTAGTTATTTTCAGTGTTCCTTATGTCAGTAGTCAGTTCCTGTTGTTTAGGAGCATCTTTCATGCAACATCAGTCTGACTGTAGTACCTAGGAGCATAGATTATGATCCCTAAGGTCAGCTGTGAGCAGCCTCCTACAAGTATCATCTATGTACCAAGTTTACTTACCAAAAACACATGGAAGGTAGGGGTGCACCAGTAGAGTTTTTTGAGGCCAGTATTGATAACCGATTTTTAAAGAGGCATATCGGCTGATACCAATCCGATTTCCAGTACAGCATGGAGAGCTGCGTGCAGCTGTCTGTTGTAGTGGAAAGGGAGGGGGTGTGGAGGGACATGGGGGGCAGATCAAGGCCCTCACGGTGAGGGAGGGAGTGGAGCTGGGGCAGGGGGTAGGCACTGCCCAGCTGGGGTGGGACGCAGGATGAAGCTGCAGCTCGTCTGGGGGGCACAGGGAGGGTGGAGTGGCTCCTACCATTCCGTGCACCCTGGGGGGGTATATGCTATTCCAGACCTGTACTGGGCATGGTGGGCTGCAGCTGTGGGCTGGGGCTGCGCTGGGCTCTTACCAGTGGGGGTTGGGCCAGACTGCACTCAGGGTGGGCAGTGCTGGGAGGGGGCTACGGGGGAGGCTGCAGCCACCCCAAAATTCACCATGGCCCCCTCAGCTCCCCCTCCCAGCACTGCCATCACCCAATCTGAGTGCAACCTGGCCTAGCCCCTCTGCCAGGAACAGCCCGACGTAGACCCTGTCCCAGCCCACAGCAGCAGCCTGCCCTGCCCTGTGCAGATCTGGGGGCACACCCCCCCATGCTGTCTTAGGGAACACGCAGCAATGGGAGCTCCCCTTATGCTCCCCAGACAAGCTGCGGCTCTGTCCCACACCACGCCCCAGCTGGGCACTGCCTGCCCCAGCCCACTCCCTCACTGCTGGGGCCTTCATCTGCTCCCCCATGCCTCTTTCTTCCCCCCTCCCCATCCACCACAACAGACTTACTAGCTGCACGCAGCTCTCCAAGCTTCCGGGCTGTGTTCCTCACCGCCTATGTGCTGCACTGTGGCTGTGCACATGCATGTGCTGTTTATTGGCCACATTATCAGCCACATCAGGCCAATTTCTGATACAGCCAATTTTCTTTGTATCAGTGGTGATCCAGTATTGGACCTGTAATGGAAGGTCATTCTCAGTAGTAGGTTCTCTGCTCTGGAACTCCCTCCCCCTTGTGTTCTGACAGAGCCCAAGCCAGCAATCTTGCAGAGGTATAAAAACCTTTTTATTTCAGCGTGCACTTAACAAACAAAGTTAAGGTGTGGCATTGTCTGGGGAGTTTGTTTTGGGGTGGGCAAAATCCAGCCCATGAGCCAGACTGGGTCTGTAGCGAACTCCGTTTCCCAGCAGCTCCTTCTGGCTGCCACCGCCGGGGCCAGCCCTGCTGCCCTGGCACCCCAGCCCATCTGCCCTGTACCCATTGCCTGGAGGGACCCAGATAGGCAAGGTGCATGGCTGAGCAGCTTGGAGCAGGATGAGTAGGCAGGGCTGGGGAGACCCTGGGATCTTGGAGAGGTGACAGCACGGGGCTGAAGCAGAGCTGTGATCTACTGCCTGTATGACCCTACAATGGGTGTGGGTTCTGTGGGCAGGGGCATGCAGGGAGCAATCACAACCCTGCACTGTCACCACCCCAAGTTCCTGGCTCCAGAGTAGATCCCTGCCCAGCCATGCACCCTGCCTACACAGCTCCTGGCCGGTTACTATGGAGACCCCAGGAACAGCAGGACCATGATAGTGTGGGGCTGGGAAAGCTTTTGGTTCTTCAGCCCCACACTGTTACAGCCCTACATGGTCATGGCCCCACAGCTCCTGGGGGCTCCATGGAGACCAGCTGGGAGCCACATAGGCAGGGGCAACGGCTGCTGGCTGGGGCTCCACCATTTTGCCCACCCCTATTATATACCTTATGTATCTTTATTTTATAAGTTATTTTGTCTTTTATTGTAAGTATTTTAGAGGGAAGTGAGATATATAAATCTAATAAATAAATTACTGGAGCAAATTATAAAACAATCAATATGTTAATAGCTACAAGAGGAAGAGGTAACTCTTAGCAGCCAATGTGGAGTTGTGAGGAAGAAATCATGTTAAACTAACTTAATTTCCTTTGACAGGGCAACTAGGTGAGAAGAAAAGCTAAAAAATGAGGCTGTAAAATGTCAAATATTGGTAGAGAGACTTAGGGGCAGATATAATATAGAGACTGTACTATATGGGAATTGGCAGGGTAGATATGCACCTTATAGATTAACTAAATAAATATATAGAGCACAAGCTTTTGTGTACCCAAGTTTACTTCATCAGATACTGTGAACGGATAAGCGTAGAGAAGTATTTGAAGTGGAGTGAGTGATTTGAATACAAAAGGTGGAAGAAGAAGAGGGAGAAGGAAGGTGGAGAAGGACAATGTTAGAAGAAGCAAACAAATAAAGAACCCAGTGGAACAATGGCCTCATGAAAGCCAGCTCAGATAATGGAATGAGAATCCATAGTCTCTGTTTAAACCATGCTTAACACAGTCCAGTCTGTGTATGATTTCTTGTTCCTCAATATCCTGTTCAAACTGGTGTTTCAGATTTTGCTGTCCAGGGAGGTTAAGGAATTCTAATGCAGAAAATATTACTTTTCATGACTATGAATAGGTATACATGTTTATACAACATGCAAAGCAATTAAGAATAGGGCCCCATTTTTAAAAGCTTGGAATACAATAAATTTTAGTAGGATTTTATAACTACAAGTGAACTATAGGGAATGGGTGGATCCAGGAAGGTGGGGGTTGGGGTACAGTCAGCCCCCCTTCCCCCTTCTTTGATTATTGCTCCACTGAAATTTTAAAACAGACTACCAAGCAGGGACATTCCCTTTTCTATGCATGTGGAACTGAGAGAGTTAATTGACTTCATGGCTCATTATTATTTACTTGATTTTTTGCTAATCTCTTCACTTCTTAGGTGTTAACAATGTTTGATCTTCCTCTAATCGCCAAGCTTTTCTTCTACAATTGTCTCTTATCTGTTAATGTTTCTCTGCTCACTTCCTTACCTCCCACATGTTCAGTAGTGGTGTGCTGCTACCAAGGAAACAATACTGAGTGGCTTTGTTTGGAGGGGATTCAAAAAATCAGACAGGAAAGGGAGGGGCAGAGCTAAAAGTTGGCTGAGCTGTGTAGTGGCAGTCAGAGGCAGGAAAGAGTTGCAAAGGTGAGGGGAAGAGGTGAGTTACTGCAGTGACTGGGTTATTCATTGCAGCTTTGAAGGCTGTGGAGGTTGAACCAGTGCTGAAACCAGGACAACATAAAGGTGGGCATAGGTGGATGAGAGGGATAGGTATCTTGGGTAAAGGCTTCAACAATCCTTTCCCGCTCAACTCTTTGTTGGTGGTGGAAGGCAGTAGGGACCAGCTATAGACCTGCTGTGAGTAACGGATGAGCAGTGCGGGGGACAATTACCACCCTGTCTCATGGTTGGGGGCCATGAAGTGTGGAGAATAGTTTGGGAGGAATTTTGAGGGGGAGGGTTTTCCAAGAGCCAAGAGGGTTTGGATGGGAGGTGTCCCAGGGAAAGAAGTAGTAAAGGGTACTTACCAGCAGCAGGAGATGCAGCACAACAGGAGTGGAATGAAGAGCCTGCGCGGCTCGTCAGCCGCCTCTTTATCCAATTATGGCCAGCCGATGACGTCAGCTTCCGACGCCAGGGGGAGAAGACCCCGGGAGAGCCCTGAGGGGTTTACGATTGGGGTGGGTATCGCTGCTGGTCCCAGCCGGGCCGACGGGAGGACAGGAGTGAATCCCAGAGGCGACAGGTCAAGAGTAAAGCAACCCCCTCAGCTAAAGCCTGGGGAAGGATAGTAAGGGGGCAGGGTACAGTCACGTCGGGAAGTGGCTCACTGTTCTATGTTTTGTTATTGCATTTTATTTAGTTGCCCTGTGCGAAGGGGAATAGGAGGAGAGTGCAGGTATCCCCAAGGAACGGGGCCGAGGAAGAGCCTCGGAAGGTTTTTTTGTGTTTCCCTGAGAGACGGGGTGGAGGCAAGGAGGGCCGAGGGAGCAGACCCACACAGGTGAATGTGGCTATAGGCCACGGGCATCTAGATGCCAAGTCATAGGGCATTATCCCACTGGTGGGAACAAGGCCAACAGATGGGCGATGCACCGAAGGAGGCGTGAGGCCAGGGTGTAGGGGTGATGGAGCCCCGTGAATGACTGCCGGGTGAACCACGGGCCACTGAGTACACTCGACGACCAATCCCGCCTACTGGGGAACAACAAGTCGTGGCAGGTGAGAACGGGGGAGGCGACTCGAGGGGAAGACATCTACTCGGTCTGCGACAGAAGTCCGTAAGGCGCTTTACGTCTACCACCAGAGCGAAGGTCGCCCGAGAGCGGCTATTCGAGGCCCAGCGGCCACAGGGGGGATCACAGGTACCAAGGGGCTTTTGTGGGGAGGGACATCTGTGGGGTAGAAGGGTGTAGGAAAAGGAAGGGCTGGGGCAGTATGGGGGTGAGGGGTATGAGGCTGAGAGGGGTGTCTGTAGGAGTGTGTGAGAGGAGTTGGGAACAAGAGGGATTGTGGGTAAGGGGGGCCTGGGAGATGTGAGGGGCTGCAATGGGTTTTGAATGCTCAGAGGGGCAGAGGAAAGCTCAGTGAGGTGTGAGGGGGGTGATGAGAGGGCATGGGGCCTGGGGCCTGAAGAGGACAAGTTTTTGCAGGGTGCAGTGGATTCTTGGGGACAGTGAGAGGGTAGGGTAGGACTCAGCAGTGTGTGAAAGGGCGATAGCGTTTGCTGGGTTTGGGGTATGAGTAGGTAGGGTTGAGTATGGGGATATGTGGGATAATGGGGGACAGAGTGGAGCCAGGAGGTATTAGAGGCGACAAGGACAGTGCACAAAGGACAGCACTTTTGGGGCCGTGCTGAAGTGTCTGGGGAACTTGTATGAGGGTTCAGGGAGCAGTTCTGTGTGCAGCCAGGTTGGGGGTAACAGCTGTATCCCCCTTCCCATAGCACCAGGTACCTGCCCTACCCTGGAGCTGGCAGTCAGCTCCCCACAGACTCAGTTATATTTGTTTTTCCTTGGATCATAAACTGACTAATATAGCCCCAGGCCCCTAGCATATCAGAAAAAAAATTCTACTTTCTTTTTTAAGTGGAGAAAAATAGGCATTGTGTTATAGGATGATACATACACATTGCCACCTACCACCCCACTTTTCAAAATTCTAGATCTGCCCAAGCAATTATTCAAATGAGATTTCTGAGGCGATGTGTCCTATGGAAGACAACACGAGTGTTGTATAGATTATTCTGTACATTGCAAATCCTGACACCCTTGTTCAGTCCTTTTTGTGTGAAATTCCCAGTGACTTGCTGGGGGCTGGGTGGTCCAGTCAACAGAGCACTAATAGGAGAGTAGAGAGAGCTGGAGAGGTATTTTCAAAAGTGCTTAAGAGGTTGAGGTTTACAAGCAGTTGAAATGGTCTTGAATAATGTGACTGGGTTTCAGCTCTTAACTTGGTGTGTAAATTTGAGAAAGTAAATGAACATTCCTGGGCCTCAGTATCCTTATTTGTAAAAGATGAAGAATAATGCTTTACTTTGTTCTGTGAAATGTATGGAGACAGATAAGTGGTAAGTACCTCTTTTGAGTTAGTTGAGATGCAGTTTCAGATGGAACGTCTAGAATTCAGTTAATCTGGATCATATTTATGTTTCACTGTTTAAAAATAGAAGTTGATAGCAAATAGAACAAAGTTAGTTATGTTAACTGTTTTTTTATGATATCTGAAAACAATCGTGCCATTTTGGTTTTTTTAGATGTACAGTTGATTTAATGATAATTTTTTGAGAAAGTAATACCATTAAAAATGGGTCTCACAGCTGCAGACTTCCTTTCCTCCTATTCACTTCAGTCTTGGTAACCTCTCCAGATTGATGGACAAAAGCTGCAAAGACAGTGCATTAAAGCTAGATGTTTCCAGAGATATCTGGGAGCAGAAAATCAACCTGCCTCAGCTGGAGAAGCCACTTGAGAAAAGCTCAGCAACCATCGAGTCTATTAGTGTTGTAGATAAGGGCAAAATAACAACAGACCACAGTAGATACCCTCAGGGGGACCTCGAACAGTCTAGTTGTGCCTTTTGATAGTATAAATGAGATTAAACTGAAAAACAAATCGAGGTTGGATTTGCCTTGTTCAAAGATGGCATCAGAAGCACTGTCATCTGAAATAGGCAACGTTCCAGAATGTCCAAATTGCAAAAAGGAAAAGAGAATCCGGAATGAGTATGACCAGTTCATTTTGCAGTCAAGAAAGGACAAGGAGGCTTTGCAGAAGAGGATTATGGAGCTAAAAGCTGAACTGAAAAAGATATGAAGAATATAAACTATGTCCAGGACAAGAGAATGAATTCACCTACTCTAAGGTAAGCAGAGATACCTGTCCCGTAGAGCTACTCTTCTGCTAGTCTTTGCTACATTTCACTATGAATGAGAATGCATTTTAGGAAAGGAGGGAGCTTTACAGAGGACCGAAAAGGACTGATACCATTGAGCTGCCAATGGAATTGGTCATCATGTCTGAATGTGTTTTGTTGCTGTCTGCGCTTTGATAATAGATCCCTTTAGATGCCATCAAAGACAGAAAATGTGTGGTTTTTCTTCTTTATTTTTATCAGGAGACAAAAAGAAGTAAACAATAATTCTCCAGTATTTTCACTTCCGATGACCTAAATAATAAATAAATGCCTTGTATATTTACTGTACAGTATATTGAATGCCCCCCAAATAGTCTTGTGTACAGGCAGTTTTGCTTAGGCTGTTGACACCCTTGGAAGGAGCCCTGTTTTAATGAAACAGACTGAAGAATGAATGGTTTAGTTTGGTTTTTAGAAGGTAAAACGATTTTGCAGATCAAACTGATCCCAGATAGGACTCCACTGTAACAGGGTCCCACTCCAGGGGTGACCATGATGCCCCCTGACACCCCATCAGCGCTTATCAACTTCACTCTCTCCTTCACGCTTTCTTTCTCTTTGCCTGCCATGCCTTGATATCTTTATCTTTTATGAAAAGGGAGGCTGCCCCAGGGCTCCCCAAAGTGATTTTACACTCATGAACACAGGTGTCCATGCTCATTGCCTAAAGGGCTAATTACATGGGCTCTGTCTTCCCCAGTATCCATGCCCCTGCTTTGCAGATGTCTCACATACCAATCAACTCATAACTGCCCCTATGGGCTCCTGGCTTTGTTCATTCTTATACCAGCTCCTCTCTGGACTATGGGCACTCTGGCCTCCTCAGTCTCTGGTTGTGGCCTTCCTGGCCTTTGGTCCTTCTCCTTAGAGTAGACCTTAGCTCCACTTCTAGACCAGCAGAGACCAATGAGCTCTCCAGCCCCACCAGTCTCTGGCTGTAGCCCTTTCTCAGCCTTAGCTGCACTCCTAGGCCAGTGAAACCTACGGGCACCTTGGCCATCTGTTCTCTCTCTGGGCCCTTTGGCCCCTCTTCATCTGGGCCTGTTGGGACTTCCTTACCTCTCCTTAGTCCCTTCCAGATGCTTCTGAGCCCTCAGGCTGCATGCTGCCTGTTCTGCCAGCCCTAAGGCTGAACTCCCAGCCCTAAAGCTGCAGACCCACAGATGTACTTGGTGCAAGCCAGAGTTACTGTCTAAGTGGCCTGCTCAGGAGCTCCTTTCCTGTCTGCTACCTGGATGAGACTGCCTGCCTCTTCAGGCCCCGGGCTTATACGTACCTCAAGCCTAGCCCTGGTACAGTCAGGTGTCTTCCCTGATGGTTTCCTGAGCTGCTTCTAAAACCTTTTCTCCTCATAAAGTGACAGGCACGCTGAGCACCCTGTCATGTCCACCATGTTTGTATTATGCTATTAAAATCTACTTTAAAAATAAAGTAGGGCAACCCAGGGAATAAGCTCTACTCAATTAGTAAGGCATGTGACCCCAGATGCTGAAGAAAATGTCTGGTTTAGAGTCTAGAGTCCAGGGCACTTCTTTGGGTTTTGTAATCCTGTCTTTCAAGAAGTTACTTGTCCTTTTAGATAAGAAGAAATAAACAGAGCCTACTTTCTCCATAAGTTTGTGCAATTAGCCATTCAGAAAGTTTCCCAAGTATTTCATAGAAAGCAAAGTTTTAGTCAGTGACATTCTAAAATCTATAGCTAGCAGAGGAGTGAGGAGTAGTGGGGAAAATCACCTAACTAGTTTGAAGATGGGGCTGTATGGGTTTATGAAATGGATTATATGACCTACTCGCTTAGCAAAGGGGTGAAGTTGATGACTGTCCCCTTTGAGTGCCAGATGCCTAATTCAGAACAGGTGAGTAGTCCCATAGAAATTACATGGTTAAACTAAGTGTCTCTTTAAGCTTCCTGATAAACTGGGACTCAAACAAATAGGTTTCTTTAGACATGGAATGGGCTTACATTGCTATTATTCTGACTGTTTCTCTGTGATACCTTGGTTAATAGCTTGAAACCTAAGACATCCATCTTTGGCAGGAAAATGGACTGGTGCTTGAAACATCTGGTCTGGGTCTTGGACAACACTCAGAAGGGAACAGCCCCTGCATGGGACCTAGAAGGGAAACGAGAGTGCTTCCCACAGAGGAAGTCAGCTAGGAGGTGCACCAGCTCATATCAGACCTCCAAGGACAGATGTAACCCCTCATATTCATGACGGCTCTCAGAGACTGGACTGACTTGCCCAGTGTCCATAAATGAGGGAAATGCCTTGGGCAGCAGACTAATCATATGAACTTAGACTAATTATAAAGGGAATATATAATGTGCATGCTGCAAAATTCACCCCCCGAACCTCTGTAAATTTGTCTTATTGTGCTCTGGAGAGTCATATTCAGCCAGATCCCTTATCAGTAGAAACAGAAGGTATGAACCAACACAGAAACATTTGAGGGGTTAGGTGACACTAAACAATAACTGAACTTGTAGGTATGTGTAGAATTAATGGAGAATGCTCTACTTTCTCCAGGCTTTTGTGGAATCATCCTGTAGTCTTTAATGGTTGTGGTAAGTTTCTTTATGAAGCTGTGTAGAACATTTCAAAGATTCTATGGGAAGGTTATCAATTCCTATTTTAATAAATATAGAATAAAGACTTGTTCCATAAGGATATTTTATAGTGTAATTATTAGTAAAGCTCCTAGTTTCTCTTTAACTGGAGAACAATGTGTTGTTACATGTGATGATGCACCACACCATCTGCACCCCCCTTTTCAAAATCCTAGATTTGCCCATGAGTGTCCTCTACTTGATAAATCAGTGGCTAGTAATTCTCTGTCTTGTTTTATCTGTAAATTGATATATTATATATATCAAGTTTGTTACCAACTATGACACGTGGTTGCGTGCAAAATCCAAGAAAACAAAGCAATTGTAGATTAGTAGTACTAACACATCCATAATGTTCCCTGATTTAATATGATAAAGAAGATATATATTAGTTACTGTGTATACTAATTATATGTTACATGTATGTGTATAATGTATGTTATACTGTATATACTAATGATATAGGTTACTGTAAAATGTGCACTGACTCTTGTTCCCTCTTCATTTTTCCTTTTATTAAACCGGGAGCAGCAACAGCAGCTGGGAAAGGAAGTTACCCATCTTGATGGCTTGATAAAAATATGTAAAAATGAACCAATATGTATGATAAGGAGATTGGAACTGAACAAACTGCAAGAGGAGAGGAAGGGGAAGCAGCAACAAATAGTAAGAGTCTGCTTCACCTTTTTCTTAGAACCTTTTTAAAATTATATTTAAGTAAATCACTTCTAAGCCTCAACACATGCAAGCATATTCAGAAAAAAACTGTTAAAAAAACCAGTAACACAAACAGCAGAACTTGAGAGGTTTAGAACCACAGGGTGCCTGTGTTTTTACTCCATTCTTTAGGGTGCTTTTTTGTTTGGCTTTCTTGAATGTCTGCATCAAATACTCATGGTCTGGAAAGAAAACATTTCACTATCTGAGGCAAAACTTTCCTTGAATGGAGCCGAGTTTTAGAACTCATTCCTGTTCTCGTTTTATCATCTCTTGTACTGATTATGAAACCTGAAGAGTAAAATGCAGATTCTGCTCTCTTATGTCATTGAAATTCAGAGCAACAGCATTAACATTTAACAGTGTTACTTTGAGTTATACTAGCCAAACTGAGGTCAGAAAATGGTTCCAAATCTTGACATGGTTAGAAAATGCCAGTATAGCTGGCATAAAACTTTTTCTGAACCAAAGAATTCTTGTAGTCTTCCTCTCTGAACTGTTAAGTAGATTTCATAGATTTCATAAATATCATAGACATTAGGGCCAGAAGGGACCTCAGAAGATCGAGTCCAGCCCCCCACCCAGAGGCTAGGAAGTCAGCTGGGGTCATAGGATCCCAGCAAGATAAGCATCCAATTTACTTTTGAAGGTGTTCAATGTAGGTGTTTGAACCACCTCCAATGGCAGGCTGTTCCAGACCTTGGGGGCTCGGACAGTAAAGAAATTCTTCCTTATGTCTAGCCTGAGATGGTCTTGCAGTAGTTTATAACCGTTCAACCTCGTCATCCCTTGAGGTGCTCTGGTGAACAAATGTTCCCCCAGAAACTGATGGTCACCCCTGATAAACTTGTAAGTGGCCATCAGGTCACCCCTGAGCCTGTGCTTTTCCAGGCTAAAGAGCCCCACGGCTCTCAGCCTGTCATAGTAAGGTCTGTTTTCCTGACTTCTGATGATGCGCGTGGCTCTTCTCTGGACTTTCTCAAGCTTCTCCACATCCTTTCTTAATTGTGGAGCCCAAAACTGGACACGGTACTCCAGCTGTGGCCTCGCTAAGGCCAAGTACAAGGGGAGAATGACGTCCTGGGATTTGCTTGAGAAGCATCTTTGGATGCAAGCCAGTGTTTTGGTTGCTTAACTAGCCACAGCATCGCATTGCAGGCTCATGTTCATCTTGTGGTCAATGATGACCCCCAAGTCTCTTTCTTCCATAGTGCTAGCCAGCGTAGCACTGCTGAGCCTATAAAGATACTGCAGGTTTTTCCTCCCGAGGTGGAGAACCTTGCATTTTTCGGTGCTGAACACCGCCAGGTTCTCATCCGCCCATTTGCTGAGTCTGTCCAGGTCAACCTGGATCACCTGCCTGTCTTCTGGTGTGGATGCTTTGCCCCAAAGTTTGGTGTCATCAGCGAACTTGGCCAGTCTGCTTCTGACTCTAATGTCCACATCATTAATGAAGATGTTGAACAATATGGGTCCAAGAACAGAGCCTTGGGGGACCCCATTGGTCACAGGACACCATGATGGGTGACTGCCATCAATTACTACCCTCTGGGTCTGACCACAGAGCCAATTTCCCAGCCAGCGGATCATGGTGGACCCAAGGCCACAGTTGGCCAGTTTTGCCAAGAGGTGATCATGGGATACCAGATCAAAGGCTTTTTTGAAGTCAAGATATATGACATTAAGTAGTAATAATAATAGGAGTCATTCATTGGACAAAAGGAGGTTCATGGAGTTGTCTAGTTTTTTAAAATAAGTTTAAGTTTAGATGCACATGTCATAAAAAAGAGCACCTGTCTTGTTTAAGGTAATCCTTGAAACATTTTAAAGTTAAAGTGCCTCATCTCATTTTGCCTATTAGGGTTTGTATGCTACTTAAGTATCTTAAGTAGGGTAGCCTGTGAGAGGCCCACGTATGGCCGGTGGCCCTGCATAGCCTGCAAGTGGTTAACATGCAGTCTTCAGTCCTCAGTAGCCAGGGTGAATCTAGGGAGGGTGCAGTGGTGCAGTCGCACCCTTCTTTGATTCCTAGTCCACCCAAAGTATAATACCAAGTGCCTGACAACGGTGGCAGCAGCATTTCTATTCAGGTAGCCGTGAGGAAGTCACTTGACTCCGTGGCTCTTTGTAATCTACTTTGTTCCTTCTAAACTGTTCATTCCACATGTGTTGTTAACCCTCCCTCCCTTTTAAAGGTCTAAATGTTTCTGATCAAGCTATCCTTTTTTCTGCAGTTCTTTTATTTGTTAGTTGCTTCTGGTAATGTAGCTCCTATTTCATAGCCCTGCGGACTGGTCTTTTTTTTTTTTTTTTAACTTTAGCTAAAAACAACAACTGAGGTGTGGAAGCTTTTAACTTAGGTGGGCATTAACTCAGGTGTGGAAATAACTTTCAGTGAAGTAATGGATGCACTGTCAAGGTGCTCAAGAAGGCTAGATTTTTTTTTATGAATCTGAAAAGAGATGTACATTTAATTATAATAACTATAGAGCTAATGAAATACCATCTTTCAATTTTTTTTGCCTAGTTGGTTGTGGGTTTTTTATACATAATATATGATATGTCAAACTACTGCATATTCTAATAAACTTACTTGTTTTAGCTTTGACCTTAACCTGAACAATATAGCGTTGGGCACCTAGTACATTAATAAAGCTTCTAGTTTCTTTTAAACTGGAGAAACATGCTTTTATATGGTGGTACACCGCACGTGGTGTGATGTACCCCCTTTTCAAAGTCTTAAATCCAATCCATCCAGGCCAGTGGCTGCCTCTTCCACTGCTGCATGGCTAGGAAGGGAGTAGGGAGTCTATGTTTAGCCCACAGGGCAGAAGGCAAGGAGTCATTTGCTGCTAATGGGAGGTCTGCCTGTCTCCAAGCCTTGAAACCTAGTCTCCTACTTGCTGGCCAAGTGTCTTAACCACTCAGCTGTTGTATTGGAGCGAAAATATGAAAGTGTCTTCTGTGATCATCTCTGCCACTAAACTTATGGTCAGGTCTGTGCTTCTAGATGCTTATATCCACAGTGCAGATGTAAGGTCAAAAACCAGATATGTGATTAGAAAATTACCATGTAGGTGGCCAAAAGGAAATAGCTTTCTGCACTGGGATGCCTAAGTACCATTGAGATGCGTAGGAGTTCAAATAGGGTCTTGTCCAAAGTGTTTTTAATTAAAATTGGTGCTTTTATTTTTGTTGTTATGCAAGTCCTGCTTGCCATTAAATGCCTTTTTCAAATGTATTCATTTTCTAAATAGAAAATTCATTCTTAAAAAAACCTAAATATTACAGAATTGAAATCAGAGTTTGAGCACCAGTTTCTGTCCTGTCAGCCCACCTGTTCTTGCACCTTATGAGTGTGATATGACTCTTCTGATGCTTGCTATTTGCTCTTATAAGCAGATTGCCATCTGCTGGATACAGTGAGCAGGGCACTCTTTGCTGTGCTTGAGTTCTGTGGTTCTATTCCTCCATAATCCTTTAAAATATAAACTTAAATCTAGTTCTGAAAAGCACAAGAGTGAGGTCTCCAGAGAGTGAAATCTCCAAGCAAATGCTGGTCAACAGATGACATTGCTGGGAGGGGAGTAATAGATGCACTGGATGGTAGGGCTAAGATTGAGAGAGACTTTGAGAAATTAGAAATCTCCTGAGGCTCAATAAGGACAAGTGAAAACTGCTGCACATAGGACAAAAGAATCCCATATACCACTACAGGCTTGGGAAAAAACTGACTAAGCAGGAGCTATACAGAAGAAGACCTGAGGTTACAATGGACAGTAAGATGAATATGAGCCAACAGTGTGCCCTTGTTGCCAAAAAAGCTAATAGCAGACTGAGCTGCATTAGTGGGAGTGTTGCCAGCAAATCGAGGGAAGTAATTATGCCCCTCTGTTCTGCACTAGTGAGTCCACAACTGGAATACTTACTGGGTCCAGTTTTGGGCCCCTCACTATAGAAAGGATGTAGACAAGTTGGAGAGAGTCCAGTGGAGGGCAACAAAAATGGTTCAGGGGCTGGGGCACATGATTTATGACGAGAGGCTGAGGCAACTGGACTTATTTAGTCTGCCAAAGAAGTTGTAGCTAAATTGTTCTCAGTGGTGGCAAATGACAGAGCAAGGAGCAATGGTATTAAGTTGCCGTAGGTTTAGGTTGGATATTAGGAAAAATGTTCTCACTAAGAGGGAGGTGAAACACTGAAACAGGTTACCTAGATTGGTGGTGGAATCTCCATCCTGGAGGTTTTTAAGGATTGGGTAGATGAAGTCCCGGCTGGAATGATCTAGCTGGAGAGGGTCCTGCTTTGAGCAGGGGTTTGGGCTAGATGACCTCCTGAGGTCCCTTCCAACCCTCATTTTTCTGATTCTGTGATTTTATTCAACACTGGTCAAGCCACATCTGGAGTACTTTGTCCAGTTCTAGGTCCCCCATTACAGAAAGGATGTAGACAAATTAGAGAGAGTCCAGTGGAGGGCAGTGAAAATGGTGAGCAAGCTGGGCCACATGACTTCTGAAGAGCCTGAGGGAACTGGGCTTACTTAGTCTGGAGAAGAGAAGACATAGAGGGGATTTGATAGCAACCTTCAACTACCTGAAGGGAGGTTCCAAAGAAGATGGAGTTAGATCAGGGGTTTTCAACCTTTTTTAACAAGTGTACCCCTTCTGCCTCAGAGTTTCAGCTCGCGTACCCCTTTATTTTTTTTCTAGTTTTTAGGGGGGGGCAGATTGAGGCCCCCACAGTGAGGGTCCTCAATCAGGGGAGATGATGCTGCTTCACTCCAGGGCTCGCTCCATCCCTGTCTGCCTGCCCACCTGCGTGTACCCCCTACAACCTTTCTAAGTATCCCTGGGGGTATGTGTACCCCCAGTTGACAACCCCTAAGCTAGACTGTTCTCAGTGGTGGCAGATGACAACAAGGAGCCAATGGTCTCAAGTTGCAGCAAGGGAAGTTTGTTAGTTGTTAGGAAGAACTTTCTCACTAGAAGGGTAATAAAGTACAGGAACAGGTTACCCAGAGAGGTGGTGGAATTACCATCCTTGGCTTAAGATCCAGCTAGATGAGGGGTGGGCAAAATATGGCCCGCCAGGCAATTTTATCCAGCCTGTGGGTGCCCACTAACTAATTGTACTCCACCCAGCCTGCATGCCTTGCACCCACCCTAGCCAGCACACAGCTTCCGTGTGGGACTGCTGGTGCCACTGCTGCAGTCACTGGGGGACCTGTTCAGATTCCCTGGTGTCCCGCTCACTCCAGCCACCAGGTAGGGAAACAGCAGGGGTTGGGGTGGGGAAGAGCTGCACCTGGGTGGGAGCACGGAGCATGGGTCTGGGGATGGCGGCAGCATGGATCCCACTCCCAAGGGGGTGGCAGGAGCGCAGGACTTAGGTGGGTAGGTTGTAGGGGTGAGGGGGGGTGGGATCGGTGTAGGGACCCTCTATACACTCCCCCCATGGTGCATAGCCCCTACTGTCAGTGGCAGCAGCAACAGGTGGTGGGCATTTGGGGTACTTGGGGCCTGCGCATGCGCCGCTGCCCAGTAGCGCATGGCTCTGGCCAGTGCTGCAAGTGGTGGGAAGGAGTGCAGCCAGGCTGGCTCACCTCTGTCGTGCAGGGCTCTGTGAGGTGCATGTGCAGCTCCTGGCACTCGTGTGCCATCAGGGGAAGAGTTAAAGTCCCAACTTGAAAAAACAAAGTAAAAGAAAAAATACCAATTTTAGAAAGTGAGAAGGTGTTTATGAAGTATGCTTGCATTTATTTATTAAAGACTGCACTGCATGTACACTCTAAACTATGTGTAGGCTATGTCCTGTACTAAAGTTCATTTTAAGCTACTTCTGTGACTAAATTCTGGTAATATTGGACCTGGAAGCCCAGTGTGGATTTTGCTTGCTTCTCTTTTAATGGAGACTATAAGCAAGGGCCAGTCTTGCACTGCTTTCACTTTAGTAGTTCAAGATTGGACCTCAAACAAGGGGGATAGCCACTGATAAAGTACAGCAGTTCTGGAAAGAGAAACTGCAAAATAGTAAATAGCTAAGACAAACTTTCATCATTCCCACTATGAATTAAATATAATAAGTACGATGCTGTATTTTTCCCCCACTCTATAGTTAATGGAAGCACAAGGTTGTTTTCAGTAGTATGGATTATAGTTTCTCTAATAAGTCTAAGACAATTTAAACTAAATTAATATATTTTACACTGTGCCTCAGATAAAATACTTAAATGTCTCTTTTTAAGTGTTTTGCCTAAGCATATCTAAAGGGTTCTGTTAAGTTATTAATACATATTAATATCTTCCCTCTGGCTTCTGGAGCTCCCAGACCCTAATACCACTCCTTTTGAGTGGGATAGATGGCATCCTTGTCCCCTTGGAGCACATCTGTTCTTTGCATTAGGATCACATCCTGACACCTGAATGCTTGCAACCCCAATTAAACTAATGACAAGGCTTTTTTTGGAGGCCAGGAGCACCATCCACCCCTTAAGGATGAGCTGCTGTGCTCAGGAGCTGAATGCAGTTCTTCTGCACACCTTGCCTTTGTTGAGCTGGGAAATAAGGAAGACCTGGCCTGGACTTTAACGTGAATCACTGCTGGAACCCACCCATTTATAGAGCATTTCCATATTTTTTTTCTAAAGTTTATTTCCAAAATGAGAAACTTTTATAAAATTTAGCTCTTTTGCTCAAACCAAGTGACTTTTACTCCTGAGGATTCAGAGTTTATTTTGGGTAAAGGTATTTAAATACAAAGGATCCTGAGTTGGTCTAATAAAAGATATCAGATTTACCCAAAGAACCTTGTCTGCGAAGGATCTTGAGAAAATTCTGCTCTGGGGGTTAGTTTAGAATCAATATTCCATGAGCTAAATTCTACAGTGGCAATGTGTAAATCTGTAGTAATTCCTTTGAAATCCATGGAGTTGCTCCAGATATACAATGAAAACAGCACAGTTTGCTCCATTATGCTTACATGAGAGTTTCCTGACCTTTAATACACAGTGCAGCAAGACCAAAATGAACCATTGTTGCAGTAGTGAAAAAATGTGTGGATAACAATCACATGCTTCCTTTGGAAAGAAAAAGGGGAGATCTATTTTTAATCCTACTGTATTTTGGTTACTTTAATCTCTCTATTCCACTCCCCCAAAGTTTATAGAGTTATATACATTACCTCTTTTGTCAGGGTTGTTCTTTGTGAGATCAGAACAAAATCTGCAACACAATATCTAGGATACAATCCAAACAAGTAATAAGAAAGAAAATTCTTAGGAAAATGACTCTGCCATTGTTCCTATCATGGAGAGTGATTATTTCCTTTGGAATTTAACTTGCCTACAGAGTCTGTCTATTGAAAAGGATATCATGAATTTGAAAATCATACTTTGTCTTTAGAAATTGTGAACCTCTCCTAGACATCAGAAACCCTTCCAATTACTGTAGCTAGAAGAAAGCAGTGACAAGAACATGCATCTTTCCTCTTTGCTTTTTTTTGGTTTGTTTATGGTATGTATCTGACAACACTTTATCTGCAGTTAGTCTCACTGTTCCCCTGGATAGTCAGTAGGCCCCAGTTTGATTTACATGGCCAAATCCCTACATCTTCCCAAGACCCCTTGGGAGTATAGTAGGAGGGACTCTGGGCATTTATACACATGCTTCAGGAATGGTGGGGGGAGGGAGGGCACGTCTCTGAGAGCTGTTTTAATTAAAGCATCTGGAGCGTCACGTGGATCAGTGTCCCCACACTGAAAAATGGCCGTGGGGGCACTATAAATGGCCCTCCACCATTTTTCAGCACGGGGATGCTGATACATATGACATTGGAGTCCACCTTGATTAATTGAATCTGCTCTGATGTGCTGTAATTACAGCATGTTGGAGCAGCCTCCTTGCAGTGTATAAGCACCCTTTATGAGCTGGCAGGTCAGCATGCATTGATCTGACTGCAGGAGCAGTCACTTGGTTTTCCTTTGCTGAGAAATCCTTATAAAAACCAGTAGTGGAGCAGAAAATGCTATTCCCTTATATATGGATTTCATTGAGTTCTTCCAGCTATGGTAATCGCGTGTGTGTGTGTGTGTGTGTGTGTGTGTGTGTGTGTGTTAATTTCTTAATGTTTCGTTAAGAAATTCCAGAAACTGGAGGTTTCCAATTTAAAAAAAAAGGTCAAGAGGACACTCTTGCTAAATGTAATAGAGACAAAAAAATATTCCCCCTTAGACTGAATGGCAGGAGTAGCGTGAACATGTAAAGACCTATAGGAAAACCTTGAGGCTCCAAGGTCTGTCAGTGCAGCCCCTCCAGGAATGTTAAGTCTTTTTATCTACAGTAGGGGAGTACATTCAGCATTAGTAATAGTGCTAGACCATGCTATAAAGCACTCCTAGTATAGAAGCAATTATACTGTCACAGTTGCCCTTGCCTCATTTTAGTAAAACTATTCCTCTCCAACCCAGTGAACCAAGAAAGATATCTGGGTAAAATCACAGCTTTCTGGTATTGCTCTGTCTAAAACAGGTACTTTTGCTACCCAGCTGTTTAGGTCATGGAATTGTATGTCTTTACACTCCCAACATAGCAATGCTGGCAGAAGTCAATTAGGGTAGGCCTGGCATAAGGGTGGGATTTCCAAAAGAACCTAAGAGAAGAACAAGACTCCCATCACAAGTCAGGTATGCAGATCCATTAGGTGCTTTTGAAAAATCCTTTCCCAATTTAACAACCTCCCCCTGCAAAAAAAAACTTAAACTGTATAATTGATTGCAGCTAGCTTAGTTTGTTTTGCATGAACTGTAGCCCCTGAACATGTAAGTATATACATATGTACTAACTGAAACCCGCAAAACATTTGCGATTTAATTTTTTTTTGCAAAAGTATTTCTTTAAATACAGGATTTTTAGTTTTCCTTTAACCAAATACTTTAATGGATTCAAAACGTCTCACCCTCATAAAGGCTACGTAAAGCTCAGGGCCCACCGGCAGCTTGCCCTGCAGCCATGGGAGAGGTGAGCAGGCTCCAGGAGGAAAAAAATGGTATTGGGCCCCTCACCACTTCTATTTATTTTTTTTTCCCTTTGGTGGAGCCTGCCCACTCCATGGCTGGGGGGCTCTGGTGCTTCATTCTAGCTCTGACTTGCCTGCCTTGCCTGCACTGTGATCGGTTGTTTTAGTAAGCATTGTGATTGGCTGCTGAGACAACCAATTAGAGTGCTCTGGACAGACAGAATAAGCCTATTATTATAAATGGACAACAAACTATTTATCTCAGAGTTTTGATTATACTTTGAATTCTTTTATAGGATACCTGTTTGGAGGAAATAGCAGAACTGAAAACTTGCATCAAGAGGGTAGAGTATGAAAATGACTCTCATGGTTCTAAATGAGAAAATTAAAAATACAACTTTAATAGCAGAAAATGTAAAGGCAGTTCATTCATCCTTTCTTTCTGTGAAAGTTATGTATACATCTCAATGTCTTTTCAGAACTCCTTCCATTATGCATTTCTTGACGGTTTTTAAAATGTATTTATTGAGGTTTTTCTTTGCTGGAAAAAAAATGGTACTCAAGTCAGGACAAATGGAAATCACTTGCTTTTTCTAAAGCAAGTTAAAAATTCAAGCTAAAACTACTACAAAATGAAGCCTACTTCTGGATCCTGTTCAGCTTCTGTTGAGGCATCATTGGAGATCTTCTCATTGACTTCAGTGGGAGTCAGACTGGGTCTTGATGATGCTTAGAAGAATTGATTACAAGGCAGTTAACCAAAGGATACCCTGCCAGATCCCCCCCCTTGCCAATTAATTTTGTAAAATTACTTGGAGACTGTTCAGACAGCCTGTGCAGACATTATTAACATAGTGCTGATAAATCCGTGCATTAATGGAAAGAAAGGAGTATAAGGAATGACAAGGAATCAGATCCTTACTAAGGATTCTCCCCTGGTTTCCTCTTGAGGTTACAGAGCATGGTGATATTTGAAGATCTAACTTTTACAAGAAAAGTTACTAGGAGAATTTTCAAGACGTCCTTTGTGCTTGGGGGAGGGGGCCTCTGAAACCCAATTCAAACCAGCTTTTTGTGGTCCTAGAAGGTGTTGATTAGGCAAGATTAAACATTCTGAGAAACTTCCTCCTTACCTTTGGTGAGTACCTAGCTCATCCTTATTAAGTTGGATGGCACCCATAGCCCACAGGTTGCATCTTTCCCCTAGAAACGCAGCGCATGCCCAGAAGAGGCAACGCATTAGTTGTATCTGGCTCGCCCAATGTCTGTATAGATCGGGTGCTTTAGTGGGGCTTTTTTGGTGCATTTATCTAATAGCTGATTGAATCAGCTATTAGATAAAAGTGACAAAAAGTGCTGCTGAAGTGCCTGATTTGTACAGACGCCACAGAGCTGGGTTGAAGTAACATGCTGCTTCTTCTGGTAAAACATGGGGGGTTTTTTTGAACATCTGCAAGCAGCCATAATAACTAATGTCATTATGTTAATCGTTTCACTTTCACATTGCTCTCTATGTTATTTGTAAATCAGTAGTTCTCAGCTGAGATACTGAGGTGCCTCTTTAAAGATCCTTTGATGGGTGATGTGGCACCCAGCCCCTGTGAAAGGTGGTAAGTGCTGGCTCCGGAGCTGGTAGGAAGAGCCACAGGGGAGTCCCCAGAGGAGCAGCTGTAGCTATGGGAGCTATGCCTCCCTCTAAGGGGAAAATGCAGAAAGGGGGAAAAAAAAAGAGCAGGCATGGCAGGATCCTGCCCTCACTTGGCACCTATACCAAACTCTGTGCATCCAGTGGCCCTTGTTACTCCCTTCCGCATCATGTAGGGACAGCTACCTCCCTTAGGGGTCTAGTGACCCACCCCTGAACTCCCCAGTCTGCCATGCTGAGCAGTCCGTACCATTGCTAAACAATTTGAACCACCTCTGCCATGCTCTGAAGGGTACCCTGCCCGTTGCTGCTTGCCCTACCACCCCATGAGATCCTTTTAAGGGTGCCACAGGGTGTGAGAAGGTGAGTAGTGCAGGAAATAAATTGATTTTTGAAGGGTGCCACTATATTCCAAAAAATTATGAAACATGCCTTGAGCCTAGAAAGGTTGAGCACTGTTGTTTTACACTGAACTCTACCGCATTTACAGACAACATTGGGCTCCTTACATATTTACTTGTGATGCTTGATTTTGTTGGGTTTTTTTGTCTACTGACGTAGTAACACTTCTGTTTTTGTAGATGAGCACAGAAAATGGTTCTCTGTTGGAGAAAATGAAAGTACTTCAGAAAGCCACAGACAATAAGTCTCCCAGGTGTTGTTTCACATTAGCTGTTCACAAGAATACGGAAACTCTAACAATTTCCTAGCACAGCTCTTTTGACTGGATCAGGTATGTCATTCTCGGAAGGAACATCACTCCAAAATAAGTAAAAATGTTGAGCTAAATTTGTTTTATCTGCCCAACTCCAAGGGCCTTTATACACATACTTTTTTCCTGCAATGGAGATCCACCACTTTGGAGCAGACTTAATTAATTGAGTCTGCTCTGTGTGCAAGCTGAAGCAAACTGTGTTGCACTGCATGCAGTTGTGTGAGTGGCAAAATGCATGTCAGCACGCAAAAAATGGTGGCAGTGAGCTTTTGAACTAAAGTACCTCCAAGGTGTTTTAGTTCAAAAGTACACCACCACCATTTTCTCAGTGCCTGGTGCTGCAGCATTTGCACATGTAAAAATGTCCCAAGAGACTGATAACATCTGGTTTGTGATTTGTTGGTTTTGGAAACCAGCAGCAGAAGCTTGCCTTACCAAGTTATGAGCTGAAGAGTTTACCACTGTTTTAAGCCTTTGGTTAGAGTAAAGTGAGTTCAGTTAAACAAAGATTAGGGTTACCAGCTACCTGCAGCTACCCCTAATAGTGAACTTAAAGGGAACTTAGAAGTAGGTTTAACTCAATAAGACTCAGTTAGAAGTAGGTTTGACTCAGTAAGTCTTCAGTGGATTCAGACCAGGACTGTGTCTTTGGGGCAAGTGTGAGGTATGCATGTAAGCAGATGTCTTAGCTGTTAGTTAATAGTTCTGTTAGAAAAGTTCAAGTTCTGATTCCTTTGCATCCCATGTGTGAAAAGGCAGAAAATACTAGAGCTGAAACAGCTTCACAGCTGGTATGAACCTCTAGGCTGTTGCTTTGTGGAACATGGATCCATATTCCATGGGAAAGACACTATACAAACAAGACTTAACACCAATCAAATAACAGGAGTATTGTAACTATCCATACTGATATCGAAAGCCTAAGTAGATTGACCTTCACTGAGGGAGGCATTAACTGTTGCCCATTGAGTTTATGCAGGCCTCTTTCTTGTCATGTCAAGTATTAGTCTTGTATTAGTATACTTGCCTCTCAAGTATTAGTTCTCAGGAGAGTCACTCTTACCTTTTTTGGTGATGAGTTATGTCAGTGGGTCTGGCAAGTACCCCCTCTCTTTGTAATTCCGGCTTGCCACGACTTGGATCTTAAAGAAATGAAATAGGGAGGAAGTGGTTGTTATGTAAGGAAGTACCCGCGGGAAGTACCACGCTGAATTAAATCTACTTTTCAGTGCTTTTATTCAATGGCTCTCTGTTGTTCTCAGGAAACTCCCCTTGTGGGAGATCACAGTCCAACAGATTAATCTTGGGGTCTCCAGCCTCCTGGCCAGCCCCGTTCTAATGATACAGTAAATGGATGCTGCGCCACGTCTCGCTACTTAACCTATTAGCAGCATGTTACGGCTGCTGTCATTGCCGATAATTATTCAATTAGCAGCTTGTTACAGCCGCCACCTGTGGCTTTTCTCAGCAGAGTCAGCCTATAGGCTCCGCAGCTCCTTCCCGATCAGGCTGGCCCTCTCTGTCCTCGGTGTTTCCTCCCCTTTCCTAGGGGCAGGGCAGGAGTCGTTGCTCGAACCGTCCTGTCAACTTTATGTAGTTGACCCGTTTCTTCACGCTAGCTGGGACTCCAACCCGCCGCTCAGCTCCCCTCTCCCAGCACTCACCGTCGTCCCTGTAGCCTCCAGATAAGTTCAAACTGGGTCGGGTCCCAAGCTTTCCTCTCCCCAGTCCTCTTTTCTGGAGCCTCGCTCCAGCTGCTTCTCTTCCTCTTTTCTTGTGATGCCCGAAGGCATCCCTCCTTCTCCTTCTCTTCTTCTTATCCACTGAGTCTGGTCGCCATTGGCTCCTTAAGGGCTGGGGCCCACCCCCCCGCAGGGTAATTATTTCCAGCTGCCCCCGTTCCCTTAACAACAGGGCCTCAATGGAGACCCTGTTACAAGTTACATGGTGTTTGTGCACTCAGACCTCCCCCTCTGTGTTTTATACCTTCAGTATTTAAAATATAATTGTTGTGGAGGGTGAAGCAATCTCTTTGGGAGATAAATTCAATCCTGTAGAGGGCTTTGAACATCAGGACGGAAATCTTGAACGTTGAAGCTGTAAGACCCTAACATGGCTAACAGCATTTGGGTTGAAAAATCATAAGACCCTGACCAAATATTTAAAATGTGTTACCTTGCACTAATTAAAATGCAAACCTCTTTTTAACACTGTGCTTTGAAGTTCCCAAAAACAATTAAATTTCATACCATAATTTGCCCTGCCAAATGTGCAAACAAATTAGAAACTCTGCTTAGAAGCTAGAGGGGGTATAAATAGGACTTGACTGGAAGTCAAAATTTAAGTTTTAACTAGAGAATTACAAACAATGCCAGTTTAATAATGACTCTGTCTAGACTAAGATTTAAAATGTATGATAAAACATAGAATCATAGGAAAGTAGGGCTGGAAGGGACCTCATGAAGTCATCTAGTTCAGCCCACTGCTCAGACCATCCACCCAAGTGTTGTCTGACCTGCTCTTGAAAATTTCCAAGGATGGAAGTTCCACAGTTTCTCTAGGCAGCCTGTTCCGTCCTCATAGTTAGGAAGTTCCTCCCCATCTCCAACCTAAATTTCCCAGCTGAAACTTGAGGCCATTGCTCCTAGTCCTGTCCCCTGTAGTGAGAGAAAAAACAAACAGAACACACACACGTGAACTAGACACATTAAGAAAAACTGTTTGAAAGATCTCGTATAGACAAAGGACAGTATAGATTTCAGCATATGCTTAACTGGTTGAGACCATGGCCTAATCTCTCTACACATTAGTGCATAATAAACTATTTCACTTAAAGGCATACCTTGCATAGATTTTTTAAAACATGGTACTTAATACGTATCACCAGAGAGGTTTAAACATGATGTCTTTGTCTTTGTTAGACAGGGGCTGTTGTGACTGGCAGTTAGGCCAGTTCTGCCCCAACATCCTTGAATGCCCCCCCTCCCTGGACATAAATAATCCCTTGAATGTTACTCCAGTGAAAAGTAGCTGTTCCATAGCCTTTACAGTACATTGTGGAAGACATTGTGTTAATGTTAAGAATGTGTGATTATGAGTCCATAAACTCTTGTTTTTTTCTGGAAATAGAGCAATTGTTTCTTAGTTCTAGCCTCATAAAATGGAGTATTTTTGCAGTGGGGAAAAAAATCATAATTTGGAAATCATTTTGGGACTGTGGGAAGCTTTGAAGAATCAAAGTAAATTTACCTGCCCTCATGAAACATTAATGCTTTTTCCTACTGGAATATATTGACAGAGAAACAGTAGCTTATGCTTTGAGTTACTCACCACATCTACTGGTAAAAGATAATTTAGTGGAACAGAAATGCATTTGCCAGAGTTTGGGGGATTGGGGGGAGTTTTGCTGGTGTTAAACCAGAAAATCAAATTCATATTAAAACTTTGCTGTCTACTACTTCATCATTGTAAAACTGACCTGTGCTCTAGGAAAGAATGTAGTCCAACGTAAAACTGACTCAAAACAATCAGTAGGGAATTTTTGTCTCTTTCAGAAAGCACCCATTGCTTTGATAGCTGTCATGCGGCTACATGCATTTCCATGCAATGTGTTGCTGGGACAACCTTAGTGGAGGAAGATATAAGCAGAGTGAAAGAAATGTATAAACAGCTGTAAGACCTGATTTTGTATTTGTTGTTATGAAAATAAATTAAGGGGCTTGGATACAATTTTCCCTCTGGAAAGTTCATAGGGGAGTGAAACACAGCAAGGAACTCAGCAAGTATAGAACTAGAACAGTGACAATTTGGTGCAGCCAACTGTGTTTATAAAAGTCTGGGGAGACAGGTAAAATGGTGATTATTTACATGATAACAGTGACCAGTCCTGACAGGACTATTGATGTGAAATGAAGTGGTGCATATGTTTTGGAGCTCTTGGGAAGGACTCCTGAAACTGTTTCAGGTGTCTAGGGCCAGGGCTGTGTCCTTAGGTGTGTTTGGGCAACACTTGGCACAATGGGGCCTTGGTCTTCGGAGTCTCTTGATTCCACACAACAGAAAATGGCAATTTGGACTTCTGGGATTCATGAGATAGGGCCATTTGCAAGCAAAGCTCTGCTTCAATCCTAACTATAATTGCCAAGGTGTCATAACAAATATTCAAACCAATTTCCATGGAAACCTCCGTTTCATCTCTGAATTTTAGTATGCTTTAAGACAGCAGGAGTGGTAAAAATCATGTAGTGGTTATATGCATGGAGAAATGCTTATTCCTTGCATGAACTCTTTGTTGGCTCAAATCTCTGTGTATATGAGAAAATTATGCGTGCAAATTTAGAGGCTTTTAAAAAATGTTATCTCCCTTGTAAAATGCCTGAATCAGACTCACATTTGGGTTTCAGTTTTCATTTCCTCTCAGCATAAATATGAGTCTGAGACACACAATAGCTAAGTGATTCCAGAGCATACAGCAATTTTAAACACAGATCCTTTAAAAAAAGAGTAAGTTTTTAAAATCTTTTCCATACAAAGTAGCAATTGCTAATCATTTGTTTAATTTGGATTTACAGTGTAATGTACAATATAATCATTTTTATTTTTTAAGGAAATGAGAAACCTAACCTTCTACTTGATATTATGCTAATAATGTACACAAGAAGGTGGTTTCTAGAAGAAGCAATGCCGTACATCAAAAGAACTCTCAAGAATTGTGGAGTAAATTTAGAAGACAGAAACTGAGAAACAGAAAACAGCTCAGAGAGACTTGTTATCCAGCCAGAACATGGGATTTAATGTAATACTCCACAAATAGGTTTGCTCCTGTGTCTAGAGGTCAGTGGAAACATGATTAGATCTGTCCTAGAGATGTTTAAACTTGGATGCTTAACTCTGGTGCTAGGAAAGTGCATGCAGAACCTCCTGATTTCAGTGGGAGATGAGCATTGGCATGAAGGGCAGCAACAAAGGCTCTTAGGAGGAGAGTTTTCGCTCAGGCCTTGTACCTTTAGGATTTATAATGTCAGTGACATTTCATTTTTTTTGGTAGAGCTTGATGCTGCTGAAAGCATCTTTGCTTTAATTTACATTGAATATCAAGTAAAACTAGGTAACTTGTGTCACAGATCTGACCAAACACTCCTTACTGGTGACTCATGAGACTGCTGTGAGATCAGCCAGCCTCTGAGTCTCCTGGGTGATCTGAGCTCTCAAATGGGCCTCTCAGCCATTCTCAAGGTGCAGATCTTCTGCCTTTTACTCCCTTGCTAGAGTGCAAATGTGAAGTCTTAACTACCAGTGCCCTGAGCTAATGTTGCCTGTGGGCATGCAGAGGCTTCAGCTTAAGTGTTCAGGAGGATGTAATAGGTGTAGACAGACAAATCGAGAGAGTCTTTGTGCAGAGTTTCTAAGCACACATTACTGCTCTCAATCATGTGAGAAACACAGTTCATTCAGAAAACAAGTGTAGATTCTACGTGCAGTGCCCCTGAATCAGCTCACCCTTCCTTAGGGGATCCATCTTATGTCAGGTGACATCTGGATCTGCCTTAAGAAAAGGCCACTACTCTACCAGTTAAGTACAGTATTATGCCATTTTTCCTCTGATTAAAACTATCCCCTAGGGTCAGAGTTGTATTAGTGTGAGTACATGTCGCTGGTGGAGTATTTAAGTAATTGACCCTCTAACATTAACCCTTGTGTTAGTAATTTAAGAGAAAGGATGTAGCATAAGCATGTTCAGGGATTTGTGCTGGCTCAAACATGATACAATGTGTGCTGGCTCAAACACAAACTTTAACCCAAACACAGTCCATCAAGGGTTAACTCCCAGGTCTGAGTCTCTTCAGAACCTGAGAAGGTGACTCTGGCTTGCTGCTGCAGTCTTCCATCTCAGGCTGGCTCTGACTCAGTTCCCTGCCCTGGTATCACTGGTATCCCAATCTCACAGCACTTAGGTCTCTTCCCAGACCCGGAGTAGTGTCTCTGATCCCATACTGAAGCCACTGGCCAGACTCTTACGGTCTGTTCATCTGTCTGCCTCTGACTTTCTCTCCCTGAGAGCCTTTTATTTCCTGTGGGCCAGCTAATTATCTCCCTCAGCTGGCCCAGTCCTTCTGAGCAGCCTGCAGTTGGTGTTACTGCTCACAACTGGGCTAGAGCCTCTGGCCCCGCAGCCTACTACAGTCTACCACAGATAGCTGCAGGACAGGGTGGCACCTTTAAGGTTAGGCTGTACCCTATGGAAAGCTTATGCTTTTCTGAAGGAGTGGTACCACGCAGCCCCATCTTTTGCCTTAGGAATTTTACTAAAGGATAGACAAAAAGACAGCAGGAAGGTAAAGACCAGCCTTACAATGTAAATGGAATTTGCATTGTGATACAGGTGTGTTCAGGGTGCCTAATCACCAACAGAATTCTTTGATTTCCCAAATCTTCACAAATATTTTAAGTGATCTTTCTGTTTTTCTCAGAAATTTTCTGTTGCTGAGAACACATCACTTAAGGTTACCTTACATTTCAATGATAGATGAAATGATACCCATTGGTAGTGGATAAATGGAAATGCAGTGCTTCGGTTACAAATAATAGACATATAGAAGCATTTTTACATAAAGATATGGAATTAGAAGGGATGTCTTGGGTCACTGAGTCCAGTTCCCTGCTATTATGGACAACTTTACAATACTCTGTTTATAGGCTGATCAAGCACAGCCTTAAAGTGAAGGCAAGAAACCAAACTGTTTCCACTGGCAGGATGTTCCATAACCATGCTGATCTAATGGTCAGAAATCTTCCAGCCTGCATTTATTTATGGGTAATTTATATCCATTTGTTTTTGTGCCAGCATTGTCTTGTAGATTAAGCAGCTCTTCTCTCTCCCTGGTCTTTACTCTCCTGACATATTCATAGAGAGCAATCTTATCTCCTCAGCCTTTATTTTGCTAGGCTAAATAAGCCAACTGTTTTAGTGTCCTGTTGTGAAACAGGCTAATCATTACTCTTATAATTTTATAGATTTCATAGACATTAGGGCTGGAAGGGACCTCAGAAGATCATCTAGTCCAGCCCCCTGCCCGAAGGGCAGAAAGTCAGCTGGGGTCATAAGATCCCAGCAGGATAAGCATCCAATTTACTCTTGAAGGTGTTCAATGTAGGTGCTTGAACAACCTCTGATGGCAGGCTGTTCCAGACCTTGGGGGCTTGGACAGTAAAGAAATTCTTCCTTATGTCCTGCCCGAAACGGTCTTGCAGTAGTTTATAACCATTATGTTATCAAAGAAAGATATGTTACTCTGTACAATCTTCTTTTGCATTTTATTCCATTTTACCCTTTTTAATCTCATCTGACCTCATTAAGTCCCTTCCTGCCTTATTTTCCTATGATCCTGTGATCTCTAAATCTTAAATCATTTTCTTTTAAATTTTGCCGTAATGCCTTGCATATTATTGAGACTGGACCAACAGCCTGGTTGTCTAGATAACTATCCCTCCATCCCTTCTTAAATATAATACCACTATGCTGTTTTCCAGTTATTAGAGACGATTGCCAGCTTACTAGAATTATTAAAAATATTTCTTACTGGCACTGATATTTCATTTGTCAGTTCTTTCAGAATTATGGGATAATTTTTGGTCCCTTTGATTTGAATGCATTTGTTACCACCTTGGATGTGGTAATTTCTGTTCCCACTAGTCATCCTGCCCTTTACCCTCCATGGTCATTATCACTGTCCCAGTTTGAAAACTGAGACAAAGTGTTTAGTTTTTGGGCCATACCAAGACTTCTACCCCTGGTCCAGTTTCTACCCCTGCCACTGCATGGCAGCTCCCTGTCTTGTTCTTAATTCCATGGGAGAACCAGCTGTTACTCTTTAACTAGACCTTGCACAATAAATTAATCTTGCCTTTGGCCATTTTTACTTCATCCCTACCCTTCTGTGATGTAACGTTTGTTGATCAGGCTCTTTTCCATTACTTCAAAGCTCTCTGCTTACTCAAAATATCCTTTTCTTGGGTGGGTACCCAGTTAGGTAGATAGCCCTATCTTACATGTTTTGCCGTTGCCTGTATTGCAAGTTACAGGCAACTTTTCTACTTCTGGCAAAAAGAAATTCCAAATTGCTTTCATGCTCAAGTTCCTGGGCTCTGTAGTCCTGCTGTGCCTATTAATTTGGTTCCCAAAGCTTTTCAAAATTTACCCTTCTGAAGTCAAGAACCTTGCTTATAGTACCATTTCTGTTCATCCTTCCATTTAAAATAAACTGAATTAACTCATGATCACTTAATCCAGGTGTCTTGTAATATATTTGCTGCTTTTCAAAGCCAAGTCTAAAATAATAACACCTCTTATTGGTACAATGACTGCTTGTTGAAGAAATCTTTTGGCTGTGAGATCCATGAATATCATTGTGCTACTATTCTTAGTGGTATTCATTTTTCAGTCCACCTGCGAAGTTAGTTTCTCACAATGGCACAATTCCCACTACTGTTATTCTTTCTAATAAGATTAAAGAAACCCTTGCCCGTATCCAAAGCTGACCTATAGCAGACCCTTTGCACTATCTCACTAACATTTTTCCTACCACCATTTCCCAAAAGGTTTTTGACCCAAATTGATTTCACCCATGTCATCCCTTACATTTTTTTAATCTCTCACATCACTTGTGTGTGATGCTTATCTACCACCTTTGTGTTTACTTCTGTCATGAGCAACAGCTGCCTTTCACTACCCATGTTCCAATCACTGCTGCCATCCACCATTTCTCTTTCCTCTGTAATATCTGGTTTCATGTCCTGCCCTCTAATTCTAGTTCCTCTACTCTGTTGGACAAGCTTCTTGCATTGGCAGTCAAATATTTCCGTTATTTCTCACTCACCTTGTCCAGTATTTTTGCTGAATACATCTGAGCCTAGCCACTGTATCTTCCACCTGACTACTACCAATGTCAGTACCGTATAAGTACTTTTCCTTCATATATGTGTACAATTCCATATTGTACTGTTACTGAAATAGAAGTGAATGCAGTGTAAGTGCTATTTTGTATAAGTTACTTTCCAAGTGGCCCAATACAGTAAAAATTCATCAGCAGTCCATAGTAAGGAGTCGTTTACACACAAATTCCAAATTCACTGCGCATATATATTACCATTGCCACCTAACCTCACTGCTGACTCCATCATTAGCTGGGGGAGGATTGAAAACTAAAGAAAACTTGCTTCCAACTATGGAAGTGCGTAATAACTTAATTTTTAAATCCTAAACAACCAGATTTGAGTTTTGTGTCGGGGAGTTGCCTGACTATTATGTTATTAACACATACTTGTTTCTTTGTACAACATGGAAACAAACCTCTTTCTGGGGTATCTTTATTTAAGAAAGAAAACACTTAATCAGAATTCACACAGTGAAGAAGTTAACTTTTCAAATTGGAGCACACTGTGTCACAATTGCAGAGTTGATGTAAACATATGACAAATATTTGACTTGAATTCCAAATTTTAGCAAAAGTCTCCTGATATAGATCCAACCACTTGAAAAATGAGTTGGTCAATAGCATTGTATAACATGTTGGAAGAAAGGGAAATAAAATCATAGTACTTGATTGCAAAGACATCAAAAACTATTGTAAATTCAATGTGCTAACAAATACTTTGTTGGCTGGTTACTACAAACTTTTGCATTTATGTACTGCGTGGACATTTGCTCAGTCCTTTATTGAGCAGGCAAAACGTGATTTGATGTTCTTCAATAACTGTGTATTACTACATAGATAATTTTCCTTTTTCTACCCTTAATGTTGGCTATGATGATGATGACAAGGCAGTAGAGTAGGAAAGGGAACCAGAAAGCATTCTCTGAAATAAAGGTGGGGTGGGGTGAGGTGGGGTGGGGTGGGGCAGGGGGGCAGAAACATAATCTTCAGTAGCAGTCAGTGAAGAAAGTGGGAGGGGAACGTAGCAAGTATGCAAAGAGAAGCTATACTAAAAAACTTTTCATCAAAAATGAAAACAGCTACAGAAGTGAATTTTTGCACTAATATCAATTTTCCAATGTGCAGTGTCTCTTAATTGTCTAAATAAAGACTACAGTGTTCTTAATGTAATGTAATAATTTACATTGTAATTAATTATTTTATGTAATCTTGCAACAGTTCTTCAAAAAGATACAAATGATAATACAGAGAACACATCATTTTGAAACTATGATTAGACACTAACACAATCTACAGTGTAAAAAAAATGAAGTTCTGCTTCAGAATGTTATGATATGACTTTGTTCCCTGAACCCACTCTTCCTTTAGCATTAGAAATACCTGCAGGAGTGTAAGTGGAGGAACCCGACATGTTCTAATTGTATTTTAATCCCTATTTTAGAATCAAATGGGGCACTATACATAAATATTCCTTGCAATATAATTTAGCTATTGGAAACAGTTACAAGGAAATACAGTTGCACAGAAGATTGTTGCTGGCAGTCGGCTTTCCACAAGACCTTCCAATAATAAGGGAGTCACATACATGGAATTCCACTGGTTAAAATTGAGACTGTTCCAAAAATATGGAAGTAAGAAGCAATGTTGCTTTAAAATCTTGGCTTAGGAATGAAAAAAAATTATCTGATGCATGAGCTCCTCCTTATTTTGCCAGTATCAAGGCAGAGCTAGAAATGTGAAGACCCAAAGCAGTAATCAACAGGAACACAAGAAATTCAATAGTATTAAAGCATGGATAGTGTTTCTTATGAACCAAGGTGCACTCGTACTCTCCAAGTCTAGAACAAATCACACTAAAACAACTGTATCCACTGAATGGAAATTAATTAGTTCTTTCTCACTAGAACAAAATCCTTATTCTTCAGCACCCTAGAGTATTATAATTTCAAATTCACGCAAGTCCCCAACATACACAATTCAAAATGTCCCTATTACAGAGTTAGGTTTTTCTTTGGCATATCTTCCACTGTCAGCAATGAAATGTGTTTTGAACGCTAGGCTTGAAGTAATAGGAGGCAGACAGACCTCCTTTTCTTTTCAGTCAGCTTCACTGTCACTAGGTTTTTCTTCTGAACCACATTCTTCATACTTTTCATCCTCATATTCGAGAGCATCATGATCAGACAAAGTGCTTGCCACTTCTACCGCCTCCTCTTGCTCCTCCTCCTCAGATTGGTGGGATTGATGGCTTGCCTCCTCTTCCTCTTCCCCATCACAGAACTGATGAGATTGACAGCTTGCTTTCTCTTCCTCTTCTTCACAGGATTGGTCAGATTGATGTCTTGCTGCTGCCTCTTCCTCACAGGATTGGTCAGACTGTGGGCTGGCTTCCTCCTCCTTACAGGATTCTCTTTCTTGTATTTTATCCTCATTAAGACTATAAAGAAACAGAGTTGCATGTACTGATCTTTTGTGGGAGATTTTTTTTTAAATTGGTGTTTAAAAGAATAAAATTCTAATGTACGCTGGCCCAAATCCTGGTAGTCAAGGCCAACCACAGAGTTGTCTCTACAGGGCTAGGAGGACTTGCGTTTAAGGTGAAGGAAGCTATTTCCTTTATAATGATTACATTAGCCTCCCGAGTTGCGTGTGCTTACTCTGCGAGAAGTAAAGTTACATAAATCTCCAGAGTGGCACCCCTCCATTGCTCCCCTTGTCTGGCCAGTGGTAATGCAGAACACCCTCTGTAACCTGTGCACTATGTAAACTCTCCAGTGCACTTTCCCAAATCCTGGCAAAAGCTGTTCAGTGTGGCATGAAATTCTTTTTAATACCAAATATTCAAATGAACACTTCTCAAAGGGTTCCCCCCCACCAAATAATAAGATTTTATAAGAACAAAACTCATTAGCAATCTGCTAGGATTTCTGATTAAAATAGGAGTGTCCAGCATCAAACCCATGGAAATGGCTTATCTGGCCTGGAAGACCCACCTCCAGATCTTGCCTGCAGGGCTGGAAATTCAGCAGTGGCATGAGGGATAGCTGTGTTAACCCTGCAGCTGCTAAAGCCACCGTCTTGGTAGGGCCAATGCCTGGGAGATTAACATTGCTCTCACTTGCCCCATCACTGAATTCCTGGTTTGGGATCCCTGTTGGAGACAATTCTGTGATGGTGGCATTAAGGTGATGGATACTGGCCTCACCAACAGAGCAGCTTTGTCAGTCACAGGGGTTAATACTGCTGTCACTTGACATCCCCTTGCCGCCCCACCAAACTTCCAGGTCAAGATCCTGCTGGGGACAGTTCAGCAGTGGGGCATGCGGTGGCAGCAGTTGGAACGCTCATGACTGCCACAGTCATTGTGTCAGTGAGGCCAACACCTAAGACAAGTTATTGCTGTTGCCCTCTTGCCCTACTGCTGGAGGTGCGTTATCTAGCTTGTAAGAAGCCCTGTGGAGCTAGAGCCAGACCACAGAGCCAAGAATTTGACATCCTTGGATTAAAAGATCAGAAATCAAAATGTAGTGTTTTTTTCATGCAAGTTACATATCCAGTAGTCAAATAAATATAAGGACCCTGAATAATGAACATACTCTATAAGCACCTCATTTTAACTGGCTTTCATGAATTAAAGATTTTGTACAAATGCTAAAAGAAGAACTAAATGCAACCAAATAGTCCCCTGAAAAGTACAAATACTTTTGTCTTCTCAAAATATTTAAAAGCAGAACTTGTTATTGCTGACTGTAATAATATACACAAAACAATATGCCAGTTAATTACCTTTCTCTGTCTTCTGTATATCTTTTAAAGTTTTCATCACTGGAATGGTACAGAAGCTTAGGAGTCTGACCCTTCTTTGAAATAAAGTCTTCGCTCAACCCAAGTTCTTTCAGTATATCTGAGTAATGTTTTTCTGCTGCTATTCTGGCATTTTTCTATAAACATAAAAAAGCAGTAAAACATTTTCATTATTAAGTGTAAGATTATAATGCTTTACTTATGGTACGTGGAATCTTACTCTATCAGTAACCCTATCAAATTCAAAGTGGTTTATTCCCCAAAGGGCAATATTAATCCATTTCTTTTGTAGTGCTTTGGGAACATACACAGACCTGCTACTGAAAACTAGCTTCTCCTATGGAAAAGATGCAAAAGTTGAGTAGGATGAAACTGTCACCATTAATCCTTCAAGCACAGATAGTCCAGAGAACTCACCTAGACAGTTGAGGTAATATGTAGCGGCTCCCTCTATGCAGATTTTTGACCCAGTAAAATGTGTGTTGTGCGTGGGCCCACAGACTCAACATGACTACATCTGTTTCTGTCTCCATTTAAGCACAAAACTAGGCATCATAGCAGTCTGGAACAGCGCAGTCTTCCAACAAGGACTCTGCTGCCTAAACTTCTGCAGTAAAAACTATTTCTCCTTCATTTGGAGTTATTTACACCATCACAAGAGCCAGGGATGAAGAGTTTGTTTGGACCTTACTAACAAAGATATACATAGAGAAAGCTCTGTAACATTATATTGTCATGGGGCAGCAGTGTGAACAGCACCATTATATTGCCAAAAACAAGGTGTTCAGAAGAACTTACACACCCTTGGACAAGGAACAGAGCAAAATCATTAGCCATTTTCAAATGGGTTAATTTGGATTAATTCCAAATGGATTTAATTCCATTTGCACAGTAGAGGTTTGAGTACCAGTAGCTCAAATCCTTGTATGCTTTAGGACAGGGGTGTCCAACCTTTTTGAATGTGGGGCTGTATCATGAACTTTTTATCACCCAGTGGGCCGGTGAGCCATATTCAAAGACCTCGCAAGAAGTGGTATCACATCACACCTCCCCCTCTCCCCGCAAATGAAAGTACAGTGTTTACTTTCATTTCCCATCGCAGCATCTTGGGCCTCAGAAAACAGCTTGGAGGGCCGCATAGCAGCCCGTGGGCCGTATGTTGGACAAGCCTGCTTTAGGATGAAAAACACTCTGTTGTGGTAGATTTTGTTTGTATGTAAAATGTAAACTGGAAAAAATACCTATGAATTTACTTGTATAAATGGAAAACGTCACCCCCCATAAACAAACAGTCTCAGCACAAGTGTGCAGATTAAATATGTTGCATATTAGGTGTTTGTGGGAGAAAAAATGAATTCTTAATTACAGTGCAAGTACACTGCACTTCCTTCTCCCCCGTATAGGGAACACAGCAATCAGCCAGCCAAAACTGGTGTCAGAGAACGACTGTGCTAAACCATCAGTGATGGTAATAAATGGGGAAAGGACATATGGAGACAAACAAAACTGAATAGTGCCATGGACAGGTGAGAAGAGAAATCATGTACTTCCTTCCAAAACTGTTTTCAAGCATCCTCTAAAAATATTTAAGATTGATACTGTCCCTAAGAGGCAATATTTGCAGACAAGTTTAATTAAGGAGTGAGAGTGAGCTAAGGTAACCTGAGTCACTCTTTCCAAAAGCAGTGGCCTCTGGTTTACTCTTTCTTCCATTTCTTCCATCTCCTGCAGATACTCTTGCATTCTTTGCTTCTCATGCGTCCTAATATTAGCAAAGAATAACATTAAGTTACATTGATTTATTTAGTTATTATTTTATTTAAAAATGAGTACCAAGTAGCACTACAAAGTAGCATCATAAAGACCAGTCTGTCTAGAAACGCAACTTTCTAAAGCATGGGTGTCAAATATCTGGCCCACAGGCTGGATCCAGTCCCCTGGGTCTCAAGTGGCCTTGGGTCTCAAGTGGTGACGTGTATCCACAAGCCACATATGCAGAGTGCACCAGACCAGGGCAGATGCCACATGCAGTAGAAGTCCCATAGCAGGCACCATATATGGTACGGTTCTGACCTGCCAGAGAAGATGCTGCACCTTGCATGTGGGGACAGGGATCTGTGGGCTCCTGGCATGCTGGATTCAGCACTTCTTCTGGCTGGTCTGGGACTTCACTGCCTGCTCCAGCCAGTTCAGAACCTACACACAATCTGCTTCTCAGGCTGGGCAGAGCATGCTCCAAATGCTGGATCAAGGGGTGGGGGTAGGAAGAAAGGGGAGGGAAAAAGAGTCTGTTCCAGTCTGGGCTGAGGGGCTGTCCCCATGCCATTTATCCAGCTTGTGGACAGAACCTACCCCACACTCTTGTGGAGCCAGATGAGTTTGTCACCCCTGTCCTAAGGTAGCTGAAAGCTACAGTGTTTATGTCAAACTGGACATTGTGATGGTCTTTGTATTTTTTTTAAGTAACATGCTCTATCTTGACGGTAATTCTATGTAATTATTTTTCTAAGCCAAATTAAAACAAGAAGCATTTGGAAGGGATGGTGAAGTTCTATTATGCTACAAAAGAACAGTACTGTACTTCAATATAAGTGTTAATTATGAAACAAACTGATTCCTTTTTAGTCTTAACAATTTGTCCTTTAAAAAAAAGTGTTGATGCCCTCCTTATTTCATTTTATTCATTGTAGTTGAAGAACAAGTGTTACTTTTGATTTTCTGATGAAATTCAAGCTAGAAAAAGGCCCGTCACAGACAGATACAGCTGATGCTACAACTGCATAGCCACAAATCAGCACCATCAAACCTCCCCAGGCAGCAATTGCAAAGGGCTTATTCTTGACAGAGCTTAGTCATGGTGGCCAGCAGGCAGTCTTACATGAAGGTCAAAACAAGTACTGTGTTAATTCTGTGGTTTCCCTCATTCCTCATCAGTGGAGTTACATTGCTGGTGGTTTATAAATTATCAAAGTTTGCTATTATGGATTCTGGTGGCAGGCTCTGCAGCATTTCAGTAGATTTACTTTTTAAAACCAGAGCCTAGGAGAAGCCATGTTCAGAGAAAGGAGGTGCCCTCTTTTAAAAGAAAAAAAGTGAGAAGCTTTAATACTTTGGCTCCTGAGTTGTTAAATAGCCTCACTGTTGCTCCCTTGAACTTCACGGCCCAAGAAACTGTCCAGCATCACTATGCTCTGATTTATTTCTCTCCCTTACAGACAAGTCTTTAGACACCTTAATTCTGGCCTTTATTCTGGATACTGTTTCTCACTATCAATACATTAAATTAATTTGGAAGCAACTCTTGGTAACTACATTATATTTCATGATGTGGTTGTCATATTAAGCTTCTCTCATGGTTAGTCACTAGTATAACATTCACTTCATTTCCTTTGCGTTGCCCACCTTTTTTATTATTATGTCTCAGACTAGTAATTCTTATTCATGCTGTTCCTCTCCAAAGGTATTTCACATGTTATTTTTAAAGTATTTGACCTGTTGTATAACTAAAGAACTGTTAGTCCCCCATCTCCTCTATGTTATATGACTACTTAAGATGGAAGGCACTACAGAAGTGCAAGGATCTCAAAACACCTTATAAACATTAACTCATTCACCTGCCTTGGAAAAACAAAAAGTTAGTTGTGTTAAAATAATAAATCACAACCTGTATTAGCCACAGACCCAAGATCTTGCCGTTCTCCTGTATCCTAATCATATAAAGTGAGTAAAGTGCATTTTATAAGAACTTTATCCCACCTGTATTCTTCTTCACACACAATTTTTTAAAAATGAGACTTTAGCTTTATTACATAAAGGAACCTATTTGTTTTCTTTTTCTCTTTTTTTAAAATTTAATTTTACTTCATATTTTGTCCAGGTATCTTGAATTTTCTGGTTGCTTCTATTTTGATTTCCAAACCAAATCTAAGGAGAGCAGGAAGTGAGTCAGTAGTGCGAGTGGTAGATGAGTCCACAGCTTAACAGAGGAGTGGGCAAAATACTGTCTGGCCTGTGGCAGGTCCCTGAGTCCTGCCTTGCCCCTTGCTGATGCTGGGCCATTCTCATTGCCACCAGTCAGACCCTGCGCCAGGGCAGCCCTACAGCTCCTTCCTTCTGCCACTGCTGGTGCCACCAGCGCCGCCTCTGGGCCACCTGAGGCCCTGTGCCCAGCAGCAGTGGCAAATAGGAGCCACAGGGCAGCCCTGGCATGGGCTCCAGGTGCCAGCTGTGACAAGCCCAGGCAATGGTAAGGGGGAGGCAGCTGTGCCCACTGCCAGGTCCTGTTTTGTTCCCTGCACACCCAGCAGGAGCTTCTGCCTAGCTGCCATCACTGTTACTCATCATTGCTGGGATGGGTGGGTCCAGACCAGGTGCTCCAAGGACCCCAACATCCTGCATGGTGGGGTAGGGCTGGGCATTCAGCCTGGGACTAGGCAGAAGCTGCTGCTGGGTGCTGGGAAAAAGTGAGACCTGGCAGCAGGCACAGTTGCCTCCTCCTCACTGCTGCTAGGTGGGCCTTTTTGCTGTGGCTGCCCAGAGCCTGTGCCAAGGCTTACCTGTGGCTCCTCCCTGCTGGGCATGGGTGCCCAGGGCTGCCTGGAGGCAGCACTGATTGTGACGGCAGCAGTGGCAAGGAGAGCCCCAGTCTGGGCTCTGGCTGACTGCAGCAAGAAGGCCCTGGCAGCAGTAAGGGGGGAGGCAGCTATGGCTGCTACCAGGTCCCACTTGGTGCGCAGCAGCAGCTCCTGTCCAGCCGCCATCTCTGCACCTGGTCTGCTGCTGCTGAAGCCAGGCAGGAGCTCCAGCCCCTCTTTGGGTTAGAAAGGTGGCCTGGAGGAAGCCCCGCATGAAGCTGCTGCCTGCTGGCTCCCACACCAGCTACCCACCCACCAGCAACCCTGTCCCACATAGGGAGGTTTGGTGAGCTGTTGCAGGGGGGAGGGAAGGGGGTGCTGACCCACCCTGCAACAGCTCCCCAGTACTCCCTGTGTGGCCTGTGAGCCCAAATATTTGTCCAACTCTGGCTTAACAGGAGGCTGATGGGGCTCAGGGATTACATTTAGCAGGGTGACAGCATCCAGACAAATTAAAGAGTGGAATTAAAGATGCCACTGTGCTTGTTATATAGGAATTTATATTTTTACTAGTGCACACCAAGTTCTATCTTCAGCTCATATGCAGGTTTAAATACAAGAAGTATTTGTGGTACAGTAATTGAAAGGGGAGAAACAACACATACATCTGCGATTATCATAATGGACACCAGTTTCTCAGTTTCTGATTAAATACGTAACTTATTTGTTCATACTCCTTTCTGTCTACATTTTTGTGCACTGCATTTGTCATTTGCATGAATCAGCACATTAACTGTATCATTCTGCTACTGCACTGTACATTAAACATTCAGCTTCTATCTAGAAGTTCAGGATTTGGGGAATATGATAGAATACCTGTAGGTTTTTAATTTGGATTTAAATATCTGAGCTAGGCTTTGATGTGGGTCATTGGCTTCAGCTCGAATTGTTACAAGTTTCTGCAGTTTTTTCACTCTTTGTTTCTGCTTTGCTTTGCTCTTTTTTTGCTCTTCTTCCAGCTTTCTCTTTTCCTCAAGTGAATTCCTGAGTGAAAAAATAAACTAAGGCTGAATTAGTTTTAATCTAGGGAGAATTTCAGGAGGGATCTGGCAAGGGTAAATCCAGGAAGAAGTGCAGGGAGGAAACAAGGGTGAAATGAGCCAAAGTTAATAATTATGCTTCACTTGAGGAGTGAAAGCATATACTGGAAAATAATGGACAACTTGTTCTTTTATGCAAATGTGGGGAAAAGAAAAGCTAGTTCTGTACCTAAAAGATATCATTAAAATGAAGAGAGTAGTTGTAGTTCTATATTTCTATTGTAGTTCTATATTTCTCACTACACTGGAAAAACTAATTGGTGGTCTAAACAACTAGTCTACTTTCTCAAGGATTTATGAAGTATCTTGAACCATATGTAATATGTAATTGAATCTTTCACCTTATAGCTTGGACTCGTCTTTTTGTAGATTCTGTGATTCTTGGAGATTTAGATTCCTCGCATCCCAGGAGATGTGAATTTGCACTTGAACACCTCCTATGAGGTTTACATCTTGGAGAGGTATATGGCCAGCGTGTTTCTTTTAACTTTTCTTCATCTGTTTGAATATCCTTCAGAATCTTCCCTTTATTGGATGGAATGTGGGGAGTGTGAAGATTGAAAGGCTCACAGACTGTGATGTGTTTCACGTGTTTCTGCTGAAGGAGCTGCTTTTGGAATTTTTGGTGTAGCGTTTCAAAACTGGGAACCTTAGGTTTGATTCTTGGTTTATGCACTAGTTCTTTCTGTTCAGTGCGTTTCTGTTTCCTTTGCGTATTGTCAGCTTTATCAGCCAACCTGCTGTTGGGAAGGGATGAATTACGCAGCAGCTCTTCTGCTCTCATTCGAATTCTAATTTCTCTATAGAGCTCCTCCTCTTTTAACTTGTCATTAACATCCGGACTGTAAACTGATTTAGGAACAGGTTTTGCTTTGAAAAACTCTGTTTTCTTCTCAGGTAAAGAAAGGTCTTTTAATTGCATTTTTCTAATTTCTTTCCTTTGCTCCTCCCTCTCAATAAACTTAAATGGTCTTTGATAAGCCAAAAGAATATTTCTGCTTCTTTCTTTCACAGACTTCCTGCGTTCTTCATTCTGTTCCATGATTTCTTGGTAGAGTGGAAGAAAGACTGAAGCTGGTACAGGGTTGGCCCGAAATTTCTTTTGACATTCTGCTTCCTCCTCTAGTTGTTTCTTCAATAAGTTATTTTCCATTTCAATCTGTGACTTTGATTTAACATTTTGCTGTTTTTTCCTAGCTTCTCTAATAGTCATCTGAAAAGGCTTAGGCACAGTGATCTGGGGTGACCACTCTTTCCGTTTCTGTCTCCTTGTTTTGAAGCCCAATGAATCTGATAAGCTATGTTTGGTTTGAGCGATATAATCTTCTACAGAGAACCCATCCCACATTTTTTCAATCTGCTCCTTAGCAAATCTCAGTGATCCAGTTTCACTACTATTTTCTTCTTCCAACTCTAATTCCTCGTCATATTCACCAGATGAACTTGAACTGAAAGGATTATTTATATCGGGCTCAGAAAAAGATCTATGCAAATTCAGAGGGTGAAATGAGCTCTTTTCCCAAGTTGATCTTAAAGGAAAACAAATAGTTATGAACGAACAAATTTAATCTTCAGGAAGAAGTCCATAATAAATAATCAGGTCACTGTTCTCCGTCTCCATGTTCTCAAGGCATTTTAGCAAAGGTGATAGGCAGCATTATTCACATTTGGTAAAGGGGGGAAGGAATTGTCTGTGCAGTGGCAGGCACTATCGGGCCTTCACCCCATTGAGACACTTTATCACTACTGCAGTGTAACTATTAAAATAAATGCCAGCTTTATGTTCAGCAATACTAACTAGATGCATCTTGTCAATTCAGATATTATTTCACTTCAAGAGAACTTACAGTTAAGAACTTACTAGTTAAGATTACTAGCAATACCCCAGCCAGCCAACCAATGGGATGTTTTATTACAAAATTTGGGGTCTCTATCCAAAAAAATTGAAAAAGGTTAAATCCACTTTACATCAATATTTTTTTCTTGCAAGTGACAAAAGACATGGTTCTGGAAGCAGGTTAGGGAAAAGTGTTTTAGCTTAGCATTAGTAGTCCTACTAAAATTTTTAACAAAGGAACATGAAACTTTTATTGCTGTCTATAGGTCCATATACATTTAATTCTCAAATATACAGTAAAATTAGGATACTTTGTGGGTTGAGGTTCCTTAACCCTCTACAAAAAGGAATATTTGGGAACTAGCTGAGGGTTTGCAGAGCGGCATTAAACAGCCACACAAAACCGCTGAGGAACTTCCACTCTTGGCTGAAGCTATTTTGTTTAAAGCAGGGGTTCCCAGCCCCCAGGCTCCAGCCTGGTATTGGGCCACAAAGGGTTGGCTGCTGGACCAGAAGTCTGGAAGTGACTGGCATACTAGCTGCCCATAGTTGGCTGCCTGCCTGCAGTATGCCAGTCACTGCTGGTCTATGGTCACTTCCGGTCTATGGTTTGCCAGTCGGCAGCATAAAAAGGTTGGGAACCCTGGTTTAAAGGGCACCACTTCTCTAACTAGCTGCATAAGACTGCTGAGGAGATCTTATTGATCAGAAAAGCAGTATCCTTTAAAGCAAAAGCTTTAGCAATTAGCTGAGCAGTGTATCTTTAATTCAGCAACCCACTGCAAACTAAGCAGGTAGCTGACCACCTGGATGCAGATGATCTGGGTTCTGCCCCACTCCCTCCCTCACTGTGGGGGCCTTGATCTGCTCCCCACATCTCTTTCCCTCCACAGACTTATCTGCAGGGCACTGTTCTCCATGCTGCCCAGCTGCATTCCTGGCCATGTGCATGCTGCAGCTGCATGCATGCATGTGGCATTTCGGGCCCTGGCCAGAAGGCACATTATATTTATTGGTATGTTATTGGCCACGCTGGCCAAAAAAAGCCGATAGGCGATAATGTTAATTTTCCTTTTATTGCTGCCGATCTGATATGGCACAGATATATTGGTGCACGTCTAATAAGAATCTCATAGGAAACTCACTATATGGACTTTGGGTGAATTAGTTCATCTTTAATGTCTCATCTGTAAGACAGGAATGACACCTGCCCCACACAAGGCTTACTTAAAACCTGAAAAATGTTTTGAAACCTGAATGGCGTTCTCTTACTTTTGTATCGTAGCCTCAAGAGTCACTGGTGTGTTACTTTACAGAGATAGTAACAATGGAGGCTAAGAGTATTCAGCACCTTTGAAAATTAGGTCATTAGCTTCTCTGTGTATTGGTATTCACACACAAAGACTGGGGATAGTAATACTACCCTATTTCAAAAGCACTGTATTTATTTATACTAACATTTGCAAAGTGTTTTGAGAACCACAGACAAAAGGTACTGCAGAACTGGAGATAATTATTAAATTTACCTGTGACAGATGCTGGGAAGAGCATCTGTATTGCCCAGTGGGTGTACTCCTTTCACATGCAACTTATGCCGATACATGACTTCCAGTTTTGCCATAGTCTCCAAGTGGGCCTTCTTCAGTTCCTCCAGCTTCAAATAATACTCCTGATTGGAACGAGACATTTTGGGAAAATCTATCCAGTCCTCGCAATCCGTGTTCAGTGAGGAGTTTAGCTCTTTCTCAGGATCTGGGTACAAGTCAAAGCCATCCTAGGAAAATACCATATATGTTTTTCTTCTAACAATTAGAATAAAGAGTTAGTGACCTGCCAGTAATTGTTAAAATAATGTGTGCTGTATTACTTAGCAGGCCTGTTATCCATTTCCTGAAATAATGAACACTTTTGCACCAACATAACCTCCCATTGCTACACTTGCAGAATTATATGCCAGGTGGTATGAAGCAGTATCCTGAGACAGATGCGACTGACATTCAGTAATTTTACAGAGCCTCTCCATCTTTCCTTTTCCCTCAAAAATATAACCATAACCTACAGCAATCTGTTAAACAGAATGTCTTGTTAAAGTTTGTCTGTACAAAACAAAACAAAAACAATAAACAACAGCATTCTTCTAAGTTGGAGAAGTGACTAAACTAGTGGTGCTCAAACTCTCCACCCCAGCGGGCCAGTTAATGGTGCAAGGCCAGTCCATGGGCTGGATCCCACATGTGGTTGGCATGCAGGGTCACTCCATAGGTGTGAATTGGTGTGCCACCGCAACCCTGCACACCAGATGCAGCCATGGAGTGACCACATGCTGGTGCAATGTGGTGCATGAGGCCATGTCATCCAGAGTGCAGTGCTTCCCATGGGTCTGGAAATTTGGCAGCAAGGGAGTAGTGGCAGTGTTAACTGTCATGGCTATGGGGGCAATAAACACTGCTACCACTACCTCCACTGCCAAATTTCCAGACCCATGAAGAACCCTACAGACCAGATGACATGGTTATGTAGGCTGAAGATTGAGCACCACCAGACTAAACAATTTTGGGAAACAAAGTTCATTCTGTTTCTCTGGCAAGCTCAGAAAAGGCTCATGTATTTCAGACAGATCTGGGTAAAGGCCTAACATAAAAAAAGGGTATATAGTCACCATTAAAATTCTTACAATAGCTTTTGATAGGTTATTCCTGTTTTATTTTCTGAACTAAATAATTAAGCAAAAGAAAATACATACAGGTTTTAATATCAGAACTCCTACGATCACACTGTTGCTGTACTTGCAACATTTCTGCAAGTTATATGGCTATATTTTTTCTGTGTATGTGAAGAATTTTGCCTTTACATCAAAGAAGTTTGTGCAATATTACAACTTGTGCAATTTTTATGTAACTATTTTTATAAACACAAACTTATTTGATGGAAGTATACATGGAAAGACCTAGAAAAATAATTTTAAAAATTACTTCCTATTGCCCAAGCATTGGAAATAAGCTGGTATCTTGTGTGGAAAAGTAGAAATCCCTGTGGCTGATAATGCCACGATAAATGCTGCGTGCGTGTACACGGTTGCAGCATGCACGCAGCCAGCCTGGCAGCTTGGAGAGCAGCATCCAGCTGGTAAATCTGTTGGTGGGAAGGGGCAGAGGGAGGGGTAAATCAAGGCCCCCCACAGTGAAGGAGGAGGGAAGCTGGGGCTGGGGCAGTTGCTGCCCAGCTGGGGCAGGGCATGGGATTGAGCCACGAGCGGCTGGTCTGAGGAGCATGGATCCCACCACTGCATGCACCCCCATGGGAGCCATGGGTTGGGGGGTGCGTGCAGTGGTGGGATCCATGCCCCCAGTCTGTGTGTGGGACGAGGGCAGGCTGCCACTGTGGGCTGGAGTCAGGGGCAGTACTGGCCTCTTCCTGGTGGAGGGGTTGGGCCAGGGCTGCGTTCTAGGTGGGCATTAATAATTGGCTATTGGTATCGGCTCAAAAAAATCACACCTACTCTTTAAGGTTTTAGGAAGTTAGAAAATACATATTATGAAAACAGGTTATTCTAGATTTTTTTAAAGAGCTGTCCTTAAATAATTTTAACATAACGTATTTTAAGGTGATATAACTAGTTTGTTTGGGGATTTTTTAATCTATGATATTAGGATAAAAGTTTGCTTTGTAGAGAACTTCAGAGTTCTATCATAACTGCTGTGTATTTTTAATACACTCCTAAATTTTAACAGAAAATTCTTGTTTTGAATATACTTTCAGTTAAGTTTTCATTCCATTATTCTCCAAGTCAAGCATCATACAGTAGAGAGGGCATGGCACAACATGAATCTAGTTGTAGGATCACAAAGACATGAAACAGTAACAAATCTCAATTAGAGTGCACCCATGAAGGGCCAAATTTAACTAATTAATATATCTTGGTATACACCTTGAATTTCTTTTGACCTTGTATATATAAATAAATCCATATAGGAAGATCCTGTTCTTTTCTCTTGAATTGGGCATCAACTAAATCCACTCTTCAGACACTTGTGTGTAGAAAGCTCATTAAGAGATTTGTGAGGGGACAAGTGATGCAGAACTACCATCTGTTTTCTAAATAAAGACGACAGCATGCTGTGTGTGTATGGGTACTACTACATTATTTGTCACTCAGATTTTACAAATGCTCTTTTCAAAGTCTGTATTTATTCTAAATATAAAAGTTATTCACCAACTCATAGCAATGCCCATAACTTAGCCAAAATTAACTAAATTCATGCTAACCTGTACTTTCATAGGTGAATTTGGAGCCACCCCTTGATTCAGTCTCTTGGGAGTTTCTGGGGTAGGGCTCCTCTGAATGGGACTACTAGTGATGCATTTTGCCTAGGGAATTTAGAAACCATGAACAAGATCTCCTTACCACTTGCTGCAGTTACAGAAACATTGAGGGCACTTGTTTTAAGCACATTGACAAACTGTGTGGACACCACCAACTATATAAAAACCTTTCTTGATCAGCACATTGTGTTATGAGGATTTCTTAAAACAAAATCAAAATGATAAAATTATATTTTATATATTATCCCCTACCCCCCCATGAATGCTTTTCAGAAAAATAGGTGTTAGGCTTGAAGATCATTTAGCTGAGCTTCCATCGTATTGCGTATCTCTGCAGCAACAATTTGTCCTACTTCCCAGAAATCTCTCCGTTTTTTCCAAGTCTTCTTGGCTTTTCACCATAACACATTTCACACTTCCCTTTCTCTCATGCTCATGATTTCCCTGATTATCAGGAAAGTTATCTAGCTTTGCTGCTGCTTGATGACAGTTGTAACATTAATCTCTGACCTCTCCTCTATTTCTCTACTCCTCTCTCTCCCTCCCTTCCTGCCTTTCATTTTTAAATATTCAGATCACTTTCTCTGTTTTATACACTGCTCTGTGCACATCTTTTCACAGGATCTGATGAAATGAGCTTGGACTCAGGAAAAGTTATGCTACATATACATATATATACGTTTGTGTATATGGGTATATACTTATCTGCACATATATGTGTGCATGTGTGTGCGCACGTGTTACCTAGAGAGGTGGTGGAATCTCCATCCTTGGAGGTTTCTAAGGCCTGGCTTGACAAAGCTCTGGCTGGAATGATCTAGTTGGGGCTGGTCCTATTTTAACAGGGGTTGGACTAGCTGACCTCCTGAGGTCCTTTCCAACCCTTATTTTCTATGATTTTATGTTCAGCTTAAGGAAAAGGTGCTTAAGAGGGAACATCATAGCAGTTTACAAATTCTTGAAAAGTTGCCATAAAGAAGAGGGCAAACACTTTATATCTGTAGCTGCAGAGAGAAGGACATGGACATGGACCAGTGGCTTGAAGTTGCAGGAAAGATGGTTTAGATTGGATATCAGGAAAAACTTCTTCATCATTACAATAGTGAGGCAGTAGAATAGATGGCCTAGGGAAGCCATCGCTGGAGGGGTTCAAAAAGATGCTGGACAGCCCTGGTTGGAGATGATGTAGGCACAGACTATGTACTATGGGTATTTCCCATGCTTCTGGGCTTTGCTGCTTGCAGCAAGGGGATGGGAAGGAATTATGGCCTCCCCACCCCCTGTTTCTGCTACATACTGGGGCTTTATTTTTTAAGTTTTCCTTAAAAGCACTGGGTGTTGGCTGCAGCCACAGGTGGGATTGCAACTGGGATCTGCCAGTGTTCCTGCTGAGACTTAAACCCAGACATTCCTAGCTAGTGGGTGTTGCCCATCTGCACAGGGTCAAACCAATCGCTGTATTTGGGACCAGGAAGAAATTGTACCCCGTGCACAGATCGGTGTGGGCTGGGGCTGGGGTTCCTCTTAAGTGGGGGCAAGGCCCTCTACCTGGCATCTCTTGAGTTATAGTGAAAGCCTTTAACAGAAGCAGGGCATTAGCTACTGTGAGGGCTACGATTATGGATAGCGTAGGATGGTTTGGCTAGGGATGATCCTGTCTCAGGGCAGGGGGTGGGACTAGGTGACCTCTGGAGGTGTTTCCTGGCCTGACTTCTCTATAGGGGTGTGTGTGTGTGCGCGCGCGCACATGCCTGCACACACACACACACACACACACACACACATACACACACACAAGATACGTACACACGTGTATATGTGTGTACGTACATACATACACATCTGTACACGTGTATATGTGCGCCCACGTGTACTGCAGCAGCAATGATTTGGCCTGTGAGGTGCAAGTCTAGGCTGCCCCCGGGTTGGCAGGCCCGGTCCCTACCCCCGCCCCGGCACGTGGCCGGTTAAAGCGCCCCCCGCGGGCGCGGGGCGGTACCTGCTCCTCGGCGGCGGCCGGGCCCTGCTGCCGCTCGTAGAGCGCGGCCGGCGCGCGGGTGCG
>NW_017729022.1:182940233-182940994 GCF_001723915.1 Gavialis gangeticus | reverse complement strand
CAGCTTAGGGCCTCACAATATGAGGGGCCTCTAAATAAAAAAAAACTGGACATTTTTGTTCTAATATCACAAAAATATACATCTATATATGGTTCCACAGTTATTCATGTTGATTCATAAATTTGTGCAAAAATAACGATAATTTATCTTAAAATTTCATGAAAATCCATTTTTGTGGATTATTTTGATTGTATGGGGCCTCTTAAACTGGATATAGCCTAGGGCCTCAGCATGTCATAACCCGGCACTGTTTCTGCTACATGTGTCAGGTTGTCTTTAAGTCTCCCTCAGAGGCACTGAGTGTTGGCAGCAGCCAAGATTGGGGACTTTGACTGGGATGTGCCAATGCACCTGCTGGGACCAAAGACAGAGGGTCCTGGCTAAAGGGTCATCTTCTGCTCAGGATCAGACCAATTGCCACACTTGGGTCAGGAAGGAGTTTTATCCTAGTGCAATTGGTATGGACTGTAGCGGGCCTTCCTCTGTAGCAGGGTTGTGACTCTGTCTGAGATCTCCTGAGCATGGATGGATGACATTTCACAGAAGCAAGACATCACCTGACACAGTTCCCCTGTTATGTCAGGGTTGATGGTAATGTTGCGTAGCACTTAGGTTGTGGATTGTATAGGATGGAAAGGGATGATCCTGCCTCAGGCAGGGGGTTGGACTAGAGCAGCGGTTCTCAACCAGGTCATGTGTGTTGCAAGAATATACAAAAAGGCCATGAACAAATTTTAAAAACTTTCTTCAATGGAGAACAC
>NW_017729022.1:182915631-182935233 GCF_001723915.1 Gavialis gangeticus | reverse complement strand
GAGCAGCGGTTCTCAACCAGGTCATGTGTGTTGCAAGAATATACAAAAAGGCCATGAACAAATTTTAAAAACTTTCTTCAATGGAGAACACTGTGGGAAACCATGGCTTTTCCCTTGCAGGCTGGCAGAGTTCAAACCTGCATAGGGTTGCTTGGGGCCCCTTATGCCTCAAACACTCCCTGCTCCACACACTGGGGGGCAAGGGCTGGGGCCAGAGGGGCCAGAGTGAGAGGCACTAGGTCAGGACTGGCCCTTGATGTTTACAAATGAGTCCCAATACAAAAAAGGTTGAGAACCACTGGACTAGATGACCCAGCCTTACTTTTCCATGATTCTATGACTCTGTGATTAGAATGTGCATTAATCTAAGTCACGTAGAAAAAACACAACCAACTAGGCAAATAAAAAAAAATATTGTTTCATTAGTCATTGGACATCTTTCACTTTCATAAAACAAAATCAAGCCTTTTTGAGCACCTTAACAGGGTATCTTGTACTGCACTGAAAGTTATTTCCAAACCTGAAATGTTCACCTGAGTTAAAGTTTTTCAGCTGGATTTAAGAGTCTGCAGGGCAGTGAAGCCACTGACAGACAGCAGAATGGCAGAAGGAAAGCTTAGTAAGTGAAACATCAAGACAGTTAAAAAGGAGAGAGGGTTAACATCTCTGGTAGGGGTTCCCAACCTTGTAAAGCTGTGGACTGGTAGTGATCATGGTCCGCAGCATGCCAGTCACTTGCAGACTTCTGGTTTGGCAGGCAAACCTACTGAGCCGCAGCCTGGGGGTTGGGAACCCGATCTGTACGAATGAAGACTTTAGAAGAAATCAGGTAGATGATAAGGAACTATCAATCAGTTCACTCCTTTGCTGCTGCCCCTGCTAGGCAGTTGGTTTAAACTTTGGGTGGACCAGAAGTCAAAGCAGGTGCAACTGCACTACTTCAGGCCCCCTGAATCTGCCCCTGGCTCAGCTGATTTGTACGTTAGGTTCTTTAGGACATACTACATCTTTAGCAGCTGAGGTCCATGATGCACTTTTTTGGTGTTTTGAAGGGTGAATATTTTCCTACATAAATAAGTAAAGCAAATATTGTTGCATTGAAGTCAGATATACATGTTTTGGTGGCATTTAAACAAATATCTCTTTTAAAAACATTAAACTCTCAGATAATGTGCTAGCTAAAAATAATGCTATTTTCACCAAGCAGATTTTATTGAGGATGGACAATTAAACTTATTTAGAAAATAAATTTCTTATCTTGCTTTATTAAAAGCAGGAAAAGCTTTTAGTAAAAGTGAATGGGTATATTTTATAAGAAGTGGGTATGGTACAAATTCTAGTGGAGTGCAACTTTCATTACAAGGAACTTGCAGCCAGTTAAGATTTAATGGATTGACTATCAACCATTTGATCTTACTAAGAAATTACACTGTCCTTTATCAACACAAGAATAATGTAGACACCCATGCTTATATAGCCATAGGAACATACAGCAAAACAATCTGACTTCCCAGTTCTTTCTCTACAACGATGGCTATCAAGGTCCAAAATGCTCAAGATCTTTCACACAGTAAATTAGGTAAAGAGAATTTGTAAGGATTTTGTTTTTAATAGGGAAAGAGTTGCTTGTTAGTTTTGATGGACATTTGAGCACACAGCTACACAAATCACTGTAGACCTTTACATATGTTAAACTATCAGAGTGTGGGGTGTACTTTTTGCAGGGAACAGGCAACCAAAAAGATGAGGAAACAGGTTTTAGAAAATACTGATGCTGTTTCTTCAGTTGTATACAAGGTTTAAAGCAAGCTAAAACAGCCTCTCCCTGAGCTAGTTCCGAACTACTTTATAAGCCTAACGTCACTGGCTCTCACCTTACACCTGCAGTGAGATGGAGGGGATCCATAATGTTAGAATGTACTAATCCAACTGAATTGGGTGAAGTCAGATGATAGGTGAAACTACTGAGGTCTGGATCCAACTCTTCAGTTTTTAAGTGTGAATACTTAGACAACTAAAGGGCAGGAAAGTCTGCTATATATACTTTAAAAAAAACAAGCAGCAGTACAGGGAAATGGTTTAACTATGAAGTTCTATAGTGATGCAACTTTGATGATACTGTTCAGTACATTTGAAGCACTAAATGGTACTTATGATTCTTTACCCGTCATTCATACAAGTCAGTTGCTCTCTTGAATGCCTAAAGAACCAGAAAGGATGAGAAAAAGGGCAGGAACTTCTAACAGGAACAGACACTTTCAGTAATTGGATACAGGTAAAGAGCTGGGGCCTTCAACAGCTCTGCCAGCATATGGGGTCACTCTGTGGCTGGGCCAGCACACTTGACCATACCTGTTGACTGACCCTGCACGCTGGCCCAATATTGGATTTAGCCACAGGACTGGAAAGTATAAGAATGACATTTATAACCTCACTCTGACATCTAGCCATAAAGCATGTAAAAGACCTTGGAAGGAGTTTATTTACGCAAATGGGTATTTTGTCCTATAGTTTTCCCTCTCTTACGTTGTATGCTGTAGCCATATTCAGAACCTGAGATACTCGAGAAGTAGCCTACGGGTCCTTCGTAATGATAACCTACAGCAGTTTTCAACCTTTTTTGGTTGGTATACCCCTGGTGGCCTGTCCAGAAGCAGGGAGTCCCCTGGCTGGTCAATAAGTGGGGGCGGGGGTGTCCCCAACAGCTGGACAGAGAATAAGAAAGCATTATCACTGATAATATGAGCTGTTTTCAACATTGTTGGGATGAAATTAGTATATTAAAATCCACCGTCCTTGTATACTACCACCTCCTAGTAGAGTTCCTAATTGAAATGTTAGAGTAGGGGTTGCTAACCTGTATAGCAAGGGGAAGGGTCAGGCAGCACAGCAGCAGATACAACTGGGAATGCAAGGAAGGAAACAAAAGTAGAACAGCAGGTCAGATGAGGAGTACAGGGCTGGGAACAGAAAGCAGAACAGTGGATCAGGCAGGGGAAGGGGATTAGTGGCACCTGGAGAGGATGTAGCACTAATTTGCAGCACACCTGTCAAAAAGGGTGGTAACTGCTACAATACAAAATGACAAATGAGTAGTGCAAACTGAATTCCAATTGTACATCTGTTTTTCTACAAGTCACCAATAAAACACTACCATGAGCTAGACGCATCTTTCTACCCCTCATTAAGTCCACTATGTTGTAATATTAATTACTGCAGTTTATGCTGTTAAAGAATGGTATTTTACATGCATTACACTGTCTTTACTATTTCATCAATAATAGTAAATGGCATATTTCAGAAACCAAGGAGTCTGTAGGTGATCTACAGGTAAGTGGTAAGCATATCATAGGGTTAAAAGTAAAAAACCTGTATTGCTCAAAATCTTGTCTAATCAGCATGGCACTTGTGTGTTTTCAGTTTATTTCCATAAAGGTCCAACCATTGAAGTCTAGATGGAAGGTAATTACATAAGAATTCAGGCTGGACTAAAATTAGATCAGCATCATCCTCTTCCTACATATTGCTGCATTTAGTGACCAACTATTAGAATAAAGGCCTAAAAGTCCTTAATAGAAGAGGCTTCCTAAGTACTGCTCCACTTAACTGTAATGCATGTTGTTTCCTACATTAGCCAAGTGTCTCAGTTGGCTGATGTACAGGAGTGTATTGAAGAGCTGATGAAAACCTCTCTCCTTCTTTCAGTGTCTATATTAGAATGGTACAAGAAATAAATGCATTTGAATTTACAAGGCAAGACAGTCCTGTTCCTGCTTGGCTGTGGCAGCTCCTTACCAAACCCATTAGAGCAATTCTTTCTCTATTTCAGAAACCTGGAAGGAACAACTCTGGGCTAGGCTATTACTGAAGCAAACATTTCATAATGATAGTACTTCAAAGGACTGTAAAAGCTAATGCTGGAGACTTCCATCCAAACAGGACTGGGCACTGCAAAAAAGCATATACACTACAAAAGCAGAATGGTTGAATTTTTTAATGCAGACCTCCAGGTGTAGAATACCGTCTTTTCTTTTACAAACAGAATTTGCTTTTTGAAACCACAGACTTTATTAAATTAAGTTGATAAAAGTACATAAATGTAAGTAGCCATTAGTTAGATGTCCAATGCAGAGAGTTCATGAAGAAATCATGTTCTGAACTATGGCAAGATACTCCGGGCAATACCACTGTTTTCTGCAGTTGTCTTACCGAGTGTTCACCTGCAAAGAATTAGAAGTCAGACACGCTGTAGGCAGGACATGGGAACCCCTGCCCCTCATTATTTTAAACACCCCACTTCACACAATCTTTTTTGTACTTTATTTTTTAAAACAAGCTTGTTGCTTTCCAGTATTTGGCTGCAATTACTTAAGTGCACTTTTGTGAGAGAACAGCAGCACACTAATCCCGGGAATGTTATATAAGTATCTTGAAGCCCAGTAGTAAGTAGCAGAATTTTTAGGTTAACCCATTATACAGACTATACTTTTTTTCATAGCACCATTACACTTGAAGTAGAACATGCACATAAAAGAAAACTACCTTACCACATCATCAATCTTAAGAATGCTGCGGACAGTTTCTGTAGCAAGTGTCAAAGCACTGACAGAGACAAGCAAAGGCTGGACAACCAACTCCTCCAGGATGTTGGAAATTCCACCCTGCAAACCAAAATTTCGTTCTCAGATTGTACAATGGAGACTTGCTTTGAAACATTTACTTTTATATTATCCCTAGTAGTCCCTTGGTGAGTATATATTATTCAAAGAAAAACATTCATTAGCATATTGTGGAAGCACTTTGTGTACCATTTGTTTCCCAGTAAGGATTCTGTTATACAGAGATTTTTCTTCCAGCAGTATTTGAGAAATCCATCCAAAACCAACTAAGCCAGGGAGGAAATGGATACAAATGCAGATGTATCCACCCCCACAGCTATGCTCCCAGATTCAGTGCCCAGGCAAGAAGCTAGCCACTCCAAGCTGATGGAAAAGAAGTCAGTGTTGCCAATTCACACAATCTAAGCGAGCAGCTATTTCCCCCAGTTGGCTCTATTCCAGCAGCAGGCAATTATTCTGGGTGGAGGGCCACTTACTGAGTTTTGGCAAGCTATTGAGGGCCGCATAAAAAGCTGCCAGGGGCAGATATATATTAAATTTTCTAAATTTTGTAGGGGCCCCACAGGCCACATTTTGCCCACCCCTGCTCTATTTGGTGTACAACAATCTACATTTTTATTCTAAAATAATTAAATTCTATGGTTTTCATGGCTACAAAGATGACATTGACACTTCACTGGCAAATCGAAAATATCACTACTCCCACCACAAGCCAAGCCCTCTACGCTAGCACAGCCAAGCATATTATTGTTAGTGGAGTAGAAAATAGAATTTGTTTGTGGGACAGAAAAACAGGTTTTAAAGGTTTTATTTTGAATCACGGTACAGTAATCTTCACTTTTTAATGGGGAAAATTCTGAAGGATTCTATTTTGGGAGAACCAAGTAGTCCCCTCCACCCCAGCTTGCCACCTGCCTACATGAAAGCCGTTTAATTTCACTGCCCCCCTGCAGGAAGAACATGAAATAAACTATTCTTCTTGGCAGGCAGTTGGGGAGCTAATCCATTTAATGTTCTCCAATGGGACAACAGTTTTATTCTTTGGAAGAGTTGAGGGAAATTTTGACTTCTCCTGTATATACGTACGAATCAACTGTCCAACACAAGCATTTTTTAAAGACTTCATTGATTTCTAATAGAACATTCAAAATAACAAGTTATGATTCCCCACAATCAAGCTTTTTTAAAATTCTTGATTTTTCTGAGGTTCTGAACATGAAAATGCTCAAATTTTCTGCTGAAATTATATGTAGGAGTTGAGTAGTCATAGTACCAACTTATACACAAGTTGTTAAAAAGAACTGAGATCACTATAGAAGTTAAAAATAGTGAACCCCCCCCCCAACAAGTATCTGACACAATAATTATACACAGAGCTGTTTGGGACTAAAACCTGGATGCCTTTGTTCATATCTTTATCATCAAGCATTATTCCTCTAAAGAGCCTATTCTTTTTTACCTTTCTGACATTAATGCCCGCTGTTTTCTCCCCTTGAGCATGTCTGTTTCTCAGCTCTGTTACGGTAGAAATAGGATTAAGGCCCGCATTTTCAGCTAGTGTAGATGGAATGACTTCCAGTGCATCTCCAAATGCACGGACACAGTAGGAGTCCATACCGCTCAAAGTGCGAGAATACTCATTCAAGCACAAGGCCAACTCTATTTCTGGTGCACCACCACCTGCAATCAAGGCTCTAAGAAACAAAAGCAAGATTTTAAATATCGTAAGATTCTGAAGTAAAAACTTTGTATATTTAAGAGACTACAGTATACTGCTGTATAAAGACCAGTACAAAAACTGATCTTACCTTTTCTTCACCAAGCAGCGTATGACACACAGCGCATCATGAATTGAACGTTCAGCTTCTTCCATCACTAATTTGTTGGATCCACGTACCACAATTGTTACAGTTTTTGCAGGGCTTGCACACCCCGTAATCTGCAATATCAAAGTAGCATAGTTGGACTAAAAATGAATATTAAGTCTGTGATATTACTCATTAACAGGGAACAACAAGTAGTACAGATTTAAAGTGGCAGACCTGATATTTGGTTCCTTGACAAATGACCAAGTCCCATTAAACCAGTCCACTAAAGTTTTCTTGAATTAGTAAGGAAAAAAAATATTGCCCAGTACTGAAACCCAAGTTACAACTTTTTAGTGAAATGAAGTATTAGTTTCTAGAACCAAGAAGTTGCAGGATATCTCCCTTTAAAGTGACATTTCAATCTTGCAATAATGGAAAAGTTACTCTATTTCTGCTTACCTTTATTAGCTTCCCAGAGCCATTCAGGTTGACCTCTTCTGCCAGCTCTGCAGATCCGAGCATGTCAGGAGCAAACTGGTCAATATGAGCAACTGGCTTGGTTCCAATTGTCTACAGAAACCCATAAATTAAGCATTACATGACTCAATGAACTTGTCTTAATTAAGAAGCACTGAATGTATAGTAGAGATGGTTTAACTGTTTGCTTTTTTAGAGAAGCCCAGTATTTTTGCCTTTTCTTCCCCTCAAAAAAAAGGCCAAAAATAAAAGGATATCCTTGAGAGTACTCTCATCTGTTCCTTTAACATACTTTAATAGTCTAAATTTCACAAGCTCCAAGTCAATTAAATAGTTTATGTAGAATGTAACACTATATACGAGGCTGGACTCTGGAAACTCCTCAAGCACATTTGTCCCATGTTCTTACCTTACATATAAATTCAATGTCTTCCCTTTCAATATCTTTAACCACCATGATCTTCATCTTGTTTAGGAAGTGCAAAGCAAGGTCACTAAGAGCATCTCTAAAATAAAAATAAATAAATACAAACCCAGAGTCAATTCATAACACTATAAGCTTAATGCTGGTAGCATGCTATTGCTTTAATTACCATTAGGATTTGTACCTATAGATTCAAAGACATAATCTACTGAAATACCAGTTCAGGCTTAGAAAAAAAACTGACTAAAAATCCAAAGTGGAAAGTGTGTTAATTTTTTCTTTGAGATGTGATGATCCTTATAGAAACCATCCATTTCTTCTGAAAGCACAGTGGCTCAAAACAGCCAGTTCTTGAAAGAATACCAACTTTACTTTATCTTCTCTCAGTACAGACACTTTACTCCAGAAAGAACAGGCCAGTAGTTAACATACCGCAAAATAGATTTCTGAATCAGCAACACATTGCATCCAGCCTTCTTAATTTGTTTCACTAAATTGAGAATGTAAGCTCTCTCTTCACGCAATACTCGGTCCATCTGAGCATAGTCAGAAACAACAATCTGGTTGTCCATCTATTAAAACAGAAAAATATTTGTCTTCTGTAAGGTTGCTGAAGTCCAGCCAAATTTAAGTACGAGTTTCTAAACAGGTAATGTTTTCCTAATTCTGCAGAGTTGCCATCTAAAGCACACAAATTGAACAAATTAAATAAAGAAAATTCTCTCTTAGAAAAGTATTTTGGGTACTTATTTGGTAACAAAACATGGCTTTTCTTTTCAAAGTCAACTACAATACACAAGAGGACTATTTACACTAAATTAAAACCACTGAATTAATTGTGGGACAAAGAAATTACAGCAGGGCAAAGATTTAGGAAGTATATTTTATCTAGGAGCAAATTACACATCTAAATCCCCATGTGCTATGATAAGGATCAATTTCACCAGAACCAGACAAACTCACATCTGTCTTTGGAGCCGACAGGCAAAACTGAATTAGACCAATCTTGGCTTTTTCCACTCTAGTTACACCAGTATTTGCCACCTTCTGAGTGAGGACTAGTCCTTCAACCAGTTCACAATCATCAATTGTTCCACTAGAAATAAAGGAGTTGGACTGAATTAACATTTTAGGGAAGCAGATTAAGGAGTTAGGCAGTTTATTGACAGAACCACAAACCATAAATTATTCCTTACCCAAGCTTTTTAACAATTTTAATGTCTCTAAGATCCACACCAGTAGCTGTAGATGGGTCAATCACTTTCATCACTGCATCCACACTCATTGGAGACAACAGACTAGAGTACTGAGACACAACCTACAGAGATTCAGTAAAAGGAAAAAAACCAAAAACTTTACTGTGGTAGGTAGGGAACAGGATTCTTCAATCTAACCGAGTGAACACAATTAAGATTATATAGTCAACAAATTCACAGGATTTTGCTCTCTCTTCTGTACTCACGAACACCCCATTTTAAAAATGCACTGTGATTTCTTGTTTTTTTTCCCTTTCAAGGAAGCAACTTGGTGTAGAGTTGCATTTATTTTGACAAGGACGAATAACATGATTTGTAGACAGTATAGCTACGGTACACAGATCAACATTTAAAAACAATGTTGTTCAGATACAGAGAACATTGTTCAAAACAAATTATTTTGACTCAAATACCCAATATAAAAACTATTTAGAAGAGGTGTCTTTTTATCTGTTATGCTTAAAAGGAGAATAAACTTGAAATCTAGTTATTTAAGGAATAACATTAAAGAATTCTACAATGGCACCTTTATGGGAAAAAAAAGTCTCTGCGTGACTAATAGAACTGATTTAGGGAACAATTTGTCAAATGTTCAAAGTAAAGCAGTTGAAGGGAACTTCCATGTTTTTTCCAGTTTCAGCAATGTTTCAGGTAAAAATTATGTAAAAATTTCAGGTGAAATGTGTTTGAAGTTGAAATTCAGATCAAATTGTTGATTGTGCAAGTTAACACCAATCAACTGCAGCGTCATGAAAAGTCACCGTCCAAACAGTGCACAAAGTTCCTATAGTTACCTATGTCCTAAGTAATCTTATTTGCAATGTGCAAGACATCAAAAACACTTATTAAGAGAACAGTAAATATGAGGCAGTGGAAGGAAATCAGTCCAACAAGTTTCATGTAAATAATGGAAGAAGTCTGAATTCAATTTATGTGCATCTTGGCTGACTGAACTAAAAATGTTTGTATTATGGCAGCACATACAGAATCATTTTGCTAGACTCAAAATACAAGAAAAGTCCCTGTTCCTGAGCACTCTAAAAGGGTAAAAATATACAAAGTATAAACACCCCCTTATAAACACATTTTTAATTTAACTCAAAAATTAGGCTAAATATTCATCTATCCCTCAATTCTTACCTTTGAGTTCAGTGAAGTAGTTGCACTATTTAGCAAAGTTTCTCTGTCACTCAGTTCAACGGGATGTGCCATTTTGGTCAAGATTTCAACACCCTTATCCAAAGCCTTCTGGAATGATTCTGAAATGGTGGTAGGGTGAATTCCTATTAGGAAAGAGAAATTCAAAAATTTTCAAATGAACTGTTTGCATTACTTTCCACCTTGACTCCTGAAAGTTTAAAGATTGGGTTGCTACAGTAACAATGCCTCTTTAAAATCTGACTCTTAAGAGAGTAACAATAATATGAATTTATGTTTTACCAGTAAATTTGTTTCTGGTGATAACCTCAGCTTCATCAATGAAAACTTTCAGATTTGCCTGCTTGTTCTCATGGACTAATATAATGCATTACCTGTAGTATCTGAAGCCCACATACATGCATTCCAATAAAGTTATATATTTTGTTAGAGACTGGAAATCTGTACTTAAGAAAAATGACTGCTGAGCTTGCTTAGGTCTAAGCTTGGTTTGTACAATAATAGATTTACAAGTTTAACATAAATAGTTATATAGTCGTGATAGTCATTAATATATGTATCAATACATACATTGATGTGCTTTTGGTATACTGAACCTAATTAGAGATTTACGCTGCCTTCTAATGATTAAGGTATCCCACTGCTTCACAATAAGTAAAGAACTTATCCTTAAAGCCCTTGTATGGTAGGAAATTATTGTCATCCCTTTTACAACACCAAGCTGTGGCACAAAGAAAACAAGTGATTTATCTACAGTCATGGAAAGTGTATGGTAGAGTGGGGGACTTGAATCCAAACCCCTGTGTCCAAGTCAAGTGTTTTTTTACAAAGCCATCCTTATTCTCAGAAGTTACCACAGTTCTCTTCACATGTCTGATGAATCAGATCTGTCCTACCATACATTATTATAAAAAGAAAATCTGTCAACTCAAGAGCGTGCGATGATCATGCAGTTCCTTTTAAGGATGCAACTAACAGTGCAGATCATTCCACTATGCAGCACCAGCACTGGTGAGCTCCTTTCTGTATGCATAAGGTACTGTTGTGATACTCCTACCAGACTCAGCTGAACAGAATTAACTCTAGTGAGGCACTGCAATAATGCATTTCATCCAGAGTAAATTGAATTCCTCACTTTAGACAATTTTTTTTTTGTTTTTATTTTTTATTGTTTTGACACCAGCAGTTTTTCCAACACAAACCCCACTGGCTCTCACACACACTATTTGGTTGCTGCTAGTAGCTTCACTAGACAGCAGAATCACCAGTACCCACAGACAAATATACTACTTTCCACAATCAAAGTCTCTTACAAATATTAATGTTTGTTTTCTTTAAATTTTGCTATGCCTCATCAGAATAGGTCTGAAAATAAATATATTATCTATTCAAGTTTTACCTGGTTACATATTATCAACATGTCTAGACACTAAGGCTGTGTTTAATTGCTGATACTGGAAACATCAACTCAACAATAAAGATAAATGCTACATGACTGTCATCAGAAAGGGGATATTATTCCAGAAATGGAAAACTTGAAACTCTGGCTAATTCTCTACCGCATACCAAAATGCAAACAACAGTTATTCTAAGAGCTACTATTAGTGAAGACATCAATTTGAAATACCTCATTTAAATTCAGTTAGATTTCCTTTTACTTGAAATAACGTACCTTTCTGGAGAAGTCTAGAACAGGCATCCAAGAGAGCTCCAGCAATGACAACAACAGATGTGGTGCCATCACCGGCTTCAATATCTTGTGCTTTGGACAGCTCTACCAACTAAATGACAATAAAAAAAAAATCATACTAGTCTACTGGAACCAACTTACTTTTATATACAGGGGATGAAACAAGAGAATATTCAAGACTCTAGTGAGCACCATACCTGAAGGGCAGTTAAACTTACTAACGTTAAACATCAGAGCTTGGTCCCATTATTTAACTTGCTTTTGGACTTCAAATATAGGTAGCTGTTCCTAATGCACAATTTGCTTCTATACATTTTCCTCTGGTTACAAAAGGTATATAGTTACATTTCAGTCCATCTTCCTCACTCATCATCACTCCTGCAGCCACTTGCATGCAGGAGTAATGAAAGATTTTCCTCCAAATGCACACCTGTGTGCATATGTTTTAGGGGATTTTGCCTTCCCCCAAGGCATGAATCTATCCCATTTCCAGGTGTGACCATATGCTGCATGCGCCAATATTCTCAGAAAGTACAGAAGATCCTTTCCTTTTAGATTCCTGGCTAGTGTATCTTGCTCATGCACTCTACACTGGGTGCCCTGCAGCTTTCTAAAACTAAAATCATCTCAGCTTCATGATTAAACTAAATTAGCCTGTTGTCGCCTTAGGCCAGGGGTTCTCAAACTGGGGCTAGCAAGCAACTTAAAACAGGGCTGCACACTTCCCAGGGGGTACGCACAGCAATATGGGGAAGCGGCACTGTGTGGTGGACAGCAATGGCAGCTGCTCCATGCAAGCTCCCTGTCCCCTGCCATCCAGCACTCGGGGTTCACGGTATCACAGTTTGAGAACCCCTGTCGTAGGCCATTTTACTATCCAGGTTGGGAAATGGTGATTAGAGAAAGAAACTAAGCATTACTTACCATTTTGGCTGCAGGGTGCAGGACCTGCATTTGCTTCAGAATAGTGGCACCATCATTGGTAATTGTCACATCCCCTTTAGCATCCTGAATCTACAGAATAATTAAAGATATATCATTTAATGTCTTTTAGTTGTATATACTTAACACTAAATCAACCCCAAGAGCCCCATAAAATGCTCTCCACTTTAAACAAAAAAAAAAAAAAAATCGCTTATGACAATCTTTAGATTTCAAAATATTCCCTTTATACCAATAACTGCCAAGTCAGGCTCACCTGCTTAGAAGTTACTTGATGTTACAAATACCAGCAAACAAACAAAAGATGCTTATTTGATTAAAACACATACTTGAAACATGCTTAAACACACTGACTAGACTTTTAAAGCAATTAGGACACTAAGCTCCAGGCTTACCATTTTATCCATTCCTTTTGGCCCCAGGCTTGTTCTAATTGCATCTGCGACAGCTGAAGGAAGACAAAGGCACTTTTACCCAACAGGTGGGCACACGCAGATTTACACGTCTAACCGGGGCAGTCAGCACACTTACAGGGCCTGTACCACCCTCCCCGCAGGCAGCAGTTCTGCACAGAAGACAGGCTGACAACTGCCCAGCTCTACCTAAAGGCCTAAGCCAGAATCTCTTAACAGCACGTGGGCATGCTCTAAAAGCAGTCTCATTACTGTGACCTGCAAAAAATGTGAGAAAACACCAACATCCCAGGGCTGCTTCCAACACCCAGAGCCGATTATAAAAACAACCCAAACGCCTCCCGACTGGACTAACAGTAGGTCGCCCCACACACCAGCCTAAACACAATGAATGGGCGTGGGCGCCAGCACCACCCAGCCCCACTGTCCCCACCACTCCTCCGGGGGGGCAGGGCCTGGGGGCGGTGAAGGAAGGGGACCGCCCCCACGAGTGAGGCAGGGCGTGGGGGTCCATCCCGCCCCCGGCCGAGCCTGGCTGCACCTTTGCCCGCGGCGATGTTGCTGAAGCGGATCTGTGCGGGCTTGTCCCGGTCCTGGTAGGCGCCCCTGGAGCGGCCCGCTCCGGCCCCACCGTACGTCTTGACCCCCGAGTTGTCCGGCATGGCGGCCCCGCGCGCCCGGCCTCGGATGGCAACGGATCCGTTCGGCACTCCCCTCTCCCACCCCGAACCTTCCAGAAGGCGCCGCTGCCGCAGGCACCAGCAGTAGCAGGAAGGGCCTTGCGCGGGGACCGGCGCGCGGCGTGACGTCACCCGAGCTGCCCTTGCGCGCGCCTGCAGGGAGATGCGAACGGGGATGGGCGAACGCACTAGACGCCTATCCGCTGGTGGAGGCCCCGGCTGCTTTGACTGTGAGACCTAGAGCATACTCGGTTGTGTTGGCGCAGAGGGGTTCGTGGGGTCGGGTTTGGTGCTCCCCGCTGCACGATAATGATTCCGTTTGTTTGCTGATTTCAAACCTTGTGCAATCTACAATCCATAATAGTCAAAGTTTTCAAAACGTGCCATTATTTTGAGGTGTTGGGTGTGACATACCCTGCATCTTTGATGGAGGGTATGTCAGACCCGAGTCACTCTCAGGGAGTCTGAACTGGGGTTGTTTTTTGGGTTTTTTTGAGGGGGGGTGGAAAATGTTTTTGTATTCCAGGTCAAACTGGCCAAATCATTTCTGAATCCTCAATCAAGCAACACTCAGTTGTTCAAACGCCACACGTAGCACCAGCTCGCACGATGTTTGGCATTGTTCCTAAAGTCTATGCTTCAGGGGTATGAAAAACTTAGCTATTCCTTTTATTTGTATACAGGAGACCCTCGCCATTCACAGGGGTTATGTTCTCGTATCCCCCACGAATAGCAAAATCCCTGAATAAGGCACCTTATTCATGAACACCATCTGCATTAATGAATGCAGTGCCCCCAGTGGCTAAGGACGGGGACATGGCTGCGCTGGTGGCAGCAGGAGTGCGGTAGGAGGAGTGCAGCTGTGGCAAGCACGGAGCTCCTACTTTAAGTGTATTTAAGATGTGGGCTCAGCATTTGTGAATATTTGAAACCACAAATGCTGAACCTGCAAAAAGCGAGGGTTTCTGTATAGAGATATCAATATAGAGATATAGGTATATCTATCGTCTTACAATTTTAGTAGACAAGACAGATGCAGGCCTGTTTGTTGCAGAAGTGGAGGTCAGTGGACCTAAGTTCACTTAGAAAATTATAAGTTTCCCTCAGGGAGGCCACTGAACGCATAATAATTCAGTCGTGGAGACAATAAGTGAGAGAACAGATACAGGACTGTGAGTCAGAGGTTAATCCTGAGTGTTTGGGGGGAGGGGGCGCACGAGGGACACTGAGTAGAGCACAGCAGTTAGCACTGTCTGCCCCTCAAAAGTGTCCAAGGAGCCTGTGGATGGATGCCAACCAGTGAAAGTGCTCAGAGATTTACAGAGAGGAAACAGCCACATAGGCACCTGGGTTCTCCCTTGGTAGAACTCCCTTCCTGATTTGATGAATGGCAGGCTTGTCTAGAGCCAGGAGAAGGTTAAGGTGGACACAGGATAGGTGGAGAAGCAGAGGCACAGAGGGAGCAAGTGATTCTCTCAAGCTTGTGAAATGGCCAGTGTTAGAGCTGGGCATAGAATCTGTAACCCCTGACTTACAGCACAGCCCAGACTCTCATATGAGTTCACTGTTTTATACAGACACCAAAGCCTCTGTTTCAGCACTTCTTGCTGACCTAATCCAGGTCAGTAAGGCTCCTCAAGAAATCATAGTTTGTATTGGAAATTTAAATACTCAGAAACCGAATTCTAACCTATGATATATGAGGGTGTTTGAAGTCGGGTCTCCATCCAGTCTTCAAGAGAGTGTCAAATTAGAATCCATCTAATTTCAGAGGAAGCAAGATCTACCAACAAGGAAAGTCAAGCAAGGCTGCCTGCTGGATGCTGGGTTCTGCAACATGCACTAGCAAAGAGTTGTTTTTTGAAGTTGTACTTATGTGCTACCTCCCATGTATTATCTGCCTGTTTACCTTCTGGGAATCATCTCATGTACCACCAAACTGCTTTTCTAAATTTCCTGACCTCCTCTGCAGCTGAAATTGAGAAGCTGTACCTCCTCTTGGGCAGGGCTGGGACCCTGCGATGAGCTGTCATGTTGTGGTGTTGACTTGTGTAAGTGACAGGGATACTAAAGGCTTTTTGTTTGAAGTAAGGCCTAAGCTGGGGTGGGGCATGACTTCAGTCCCCAGAGGCTGGGTCACAGGTATGTTTGCCTGTATGCAAAAGACCAGCACCACATGGTTTCATTATCTTTTCCTTAGGCAAAAAGGACACTACAATCTCATGGTTTGAAATGGGGCCTTGGAAGTTGGGGCATGGCTTCCTATTTCAGCCCCCCTGTTTACCCATCAGAAACTGGAGCAGTGATCTCTGTGCCGTGTCAGGCGGAAACAGCAAGTTTTGAGCATGTAGCTTAAATAAATGTTGGGGTGTTTTGATTGAGCACCCCTGGCTTATAGGACTGAGTTGTCTCTTGAATATTTGTGTTTTCGGCCAAACTTGGGAATAACATGTAACCTGTGCGCAGAGGATACTTGAGTGCCTAAAAGAGGCTGGACTGATGGTGAAGGTAGAAAAGTGTGAAATGGGGATAGCAGAAGCATCTTACCTGGTTGGCTTCATCCCTATGCTACTTTCTATGTGGATCTGGTCTCTCTGGATTTCTGTAAGATTTTGGGGTTGGCCCTGCAGTTCTTTTCATGGAGGCAGGGCAAATCCCAAGCACCTTATAGAAGGACTGGAAAGGAACTCTCTGAAGAGCTCCTGGATATTTTCTTCCAGAGTCCTTTCTGTGAGCTTTTAGCAGGAGGCAGTGATCCTTTTATATACAGTAATGTTATGGGATATATTTATGTTCTGTCAGAAATCAATCCCATGGTGAGGAAATAGGATACATAATTTAACAATGTGTTACTTTGAACCTGCATTTATTTCTACAAATGTTATGGAGTATTGTAAAGGTTGGAAGGGAAGTGTTAACTGGAGAAAATGACAGCATATGATTAAAGGGTTTTATGACACTGGAGAACTGGCTGGATTCCTGTTGCTTCTGTGCTTTTAAAACTACCTGCCATTGTAACCAGAGATCCATGTATGCGTATTCTAAAAGACAGAGGAACATATGAAAAATTTTCTAATACGCTGGAATAAACTTCCCTGTTTACAAAAAGTGATATGAGACCTTTAGTGAGTAGGCACAGGAGACAAGATTTTGCTTCTCTGAAAAAGCTATCTGGATATCCAACTTTTTTCCCTTAGAGGCTGATAAGATGCATCAGCCTGCAAGGTTTTACCTCTGAAGTTTAGAGAACTGTATATTCCAAACCATCATATAATTCCTGTCTCTAATTTGGCAACTTTTAAACTCAGACTTGTACCACACTCCAAATCCCAAAAGGATTTGCTGCTAAAAGCTATGCTAGTATGATTCCTGAAGTTATCATCCCAAAGCCATGCATCAGGAAACTGACATATTAATTTGCAGGGGATATTGAATTCAGTGCTTACAATGGGTATTGTGGAGCCATAGGCCTGTTGCAGGGCATCTGAAGCTTAAATGAAATAAATCACCTTCCTACCAGTGAAGCACTAAGTCATCTTCCCAATACCACTTCTCTGACAACAAATTTCCAGACCTGTGGGAAGCCCTGTTAATGACACAGCTTTGAAGGTTGGATCTTGGTCACCCCCACAATGCCTAAATTGGCTAATATTGACCCAAAAGGATTATAGATGCTGATCATATGGCTCAATAATTTCCTGAAATATCAATTTGAACAAAATTCTTATTTGCTTTGCCAGTGTTCACAACTCTTCTGGGACTACGTGGGATAAACATTAAGGAGACACAAGTTATTGGGCTTTTTACAAATATTCTAATGGAAAAGGTACAGGCAGGAGGGTTTGCGCGAACAGCAGATTTTAAGTAAATAGAAAATACTGCGGAACTACTGAGTTTTGAACTCAGCCTAAGATTTATGGTTAGCTAATCAAGAAATTGGAATAGTGCACTTGACCCACCTGTTCAATCAAAACAGCTTTAATTGTGAATACTCAAAAACAACAATCTAAATTGCAGGAAATCAGAACTATTCACCAAAGTTCTTTGACTAACAGTTAAACTAGAGAGTATCAAAAACACTTCTCAGAACTGAAAAAATGATAAAATTAATCTAATAAATTATTCATAGTGAATTATTTGCTGATCCCTAATTATAGAAAATAATCCTCTGTCAATAAATTGGAGGACACAAATGAGGGATAACTGGATGCTTATCCTCACAATCCCCTACATTTAATGTGTTGCATTAATTGCATTGGCCAGCAACCCAACTAGAAATGAGAAGGTCAGTTTATTTAGGCCAACTGTGAAGATGCACTTACTTTTAATGATACCATTCCAAACAAATACTAGAGCTCAGTTAGCTGTATTTTTTTTGGTTTAAAAACGTAAATATGGTAATAAATGTAAGATGATGATACTGATCTGAGTAAGTAAAACTAAAACCAAACTAGATATAAATACTGGGTGTTTTGTAGTGTACCAGAGAAGGGAAATTCTTGGTAATAAATGTAACTCAACTGGAAACGTCTGTCATTGGAATAAATAATAACATCGAAGAGATGAAATATCAACAAGATACATGTTCTAGTAACTTTTATAACTAGAGGGTGGCAGCGTGGGGAGTCTCCAACACTCCCTGAATGGAAATTGTCAGGTTCTGGCAGATGGAAATAAAACTCAATCAACGGAAGGTGTGTTTTGCAGTGAGCCCAAGTACGAAGCTGTATTTAGAACCCACTGCTAGGAAGTCAGGTAGTGGACAAGAGAAACTGGGACAAGATAAACTTTGAATCCCTTAGAGTCACAGGATGGGGACATTTTGCTTAGTGGGAAGCTGCTGAAGGAAGGTCTGGAAAGATAACAGCTGTCAGTGTATGTGAGGCATTCTGAAGCTGTTGTGTTGTGCAAAGGAAATATTTGCTGTGTTCTCAGAGAAACAGAGGGAGGGAGTATCTTTTGCATATATGTTAATATATACTGTTAGAATAATGATTCCTTTATCTATGTTGTTTCTTTTTTTATTATTGTTAACTCATGCTGTTGGGATTTAAACATTGGATCTTCCTTTGGCTCTGTTGATAAGTTCATCCTGTTTCACCCAACGCTTGTAAAGACGGGGATTACAGGCAAAGAGCACTGTGGAGGGCAGGGTAGATTTGTATCTAGTAGACTAACGCAAGAGAGAGAGAGAGAGTATACACACACATATACATGCCATATACACATATATGTATACATATATATATACACACACACATATGCAAACACACACCTTGTGTGTCTGTATATAATGTGTATATACACACACATATAATACACAAATGTGTGTGTATGTATATATATGTCTGTATTTGTGTATGTATATATGTGTGTGTGTGTGTATGTGTATACACACACACACGGTCCGTAACAGATACACAAATATAAATATATATGCATATATATGTACATCCGTGCAGAGAGCGTCGGGCCGGGCGGCAGGAGGGCACCGGGAGGGGGCGCGCGGCCGCCATACTTGTAGTCCGGTAGGGCGCGGCGCCACAGCCTTCCCAACATGGCGACGGAGCCGGCGCCGCCCGAGGGCTCTAAGCCGCTGAGCGGGCTCCTGAGCGGCATCGCGCAGGCCACGTACTACGGCACCGCCGGCATCACCGAGGAGCTGCTGCGCGGCCAGCTCTACCCCGAGGCGGCGCCCGAGGAGTTCCGCGCGCTGCTGACCAAGCTCACGGCCGCGCTCAAGGTAGGGCCCCCGGCTGTCCCCGCCCCCGGCCACCGGGCAGCCCCTGCGCCGCGTGGCTGTGTACGTGTGTATGCCGTCATCAGGGGTGTCTGCCTGTGCGTGCGTGCCTGTGCGGTTGGTTGTAGCCGCCTTGATCTAGGGGCAGACAAAGCTGTTTGTTTTGTTTTTTAATACGGACATCTCCCAATGCCTGACGAGGGGTGTTTGTGCTGAAAGCTTGCAAAGAAGAATTTTTCCAACTATTTAGTTGGTTTGATCAAAGATACTGCGTTTAGCGGAAAAACCTTGTCTGCCTCTGTGTACGTATACATACAGGAATATAAACCTGTGTGTGTAAGGCACACCCGTGTGTGTGTGTGTGTGTGTGTGTGTGTGTGTGTGTGTGTGTGTGT
>NW_017729022.1:182914397-182915586 GCF_001723915.1 Gavialis gangeticus | reverse complement strand
GTGTGTGTGTGTGTGTGTGTGTGTGTGTGTGTGTGTGTGTGTGTGTGTGTTCTAGCACAGTGGTTCTCAACCTTTTTTGTACCAAGACCCATTTGTAAACATCCATGTCCAGTCCCAACCCAGTACCCTCCCCCACTCCCGACCTGCTGCCGCCAGCCCCCAGTGTGTGGGGCAAGGGGGCCCCCAAGCAGCCCCTCTCAGGCTGGCACTTTGCCCACCTACAAGGGAAAAGCCACCATTTCCCACATTTTTCTCCATTAAAGGAGAATCCACTTTTAAAGTTTGTTCACAGCCCTTTCATATATTCTTGTGACCCACAGATTATAGCATACTCAAACACACAAATGCTGTTGTAGTGTACTCAAACGCACAAACATACGGGTTTATATGTAAATCTGGGTTTCTAATATGTTTCTATAGTTATATTATTGTATAATAATGAGAGAGACTTATTTTAAGAATCTAAGGAACAATAGAGACATTTTTAAGTATGAACTGTGATCATCCACACCAGATGTGTGAAACATACTTGTCATCCCTGTGCTTCCTATGCCCACTCCCCACAGCTGGATGTGGACCCACCTCCAGTGGCAAGGGAAGCAGCAGTAACTGGCACATGTGCCTGAGCCATTGTGGTGGCTCGGGGTGCTGTCAAACATTAATGCTGCTGTCACTTGTCCTGATGTTGCCAAAATGGGTTCCCAACTGGGATCTCTGTACCCTGAAATTCAGTGATGGTAGCCAACATAACTGAGCTGGGAGGAGGGGCAGCCATGGCAGCAGCAGCCCCAGGCACTGTCTTTCTCAAGAGGGGTGCAAAAGCAGCCAGCTACTGCAATCAGTATGACAGGAGCAGGTGCTGTTCTCTGCATTGTGTGGCTGTCCCCAGTGCAGTTACCATGCTACCCATCTGATAGTGGCAATAAACCACCCTGGCTCGTGGAACTGTGAGACCTAACGCCCACAAATTCCAGCCCTTTCATGAGTCCTGTGGACCAGATGACATGGTACCATGTGCTGGATCTGACCCAGGGGCTTGAATAATCAACATTAGAACATCTGTTTGTTGTATGTTTATTAATTATTTCCTTTTGTCTTTGGTTTTTAAGAAGCCCAGCCAGTTCTCCATCTGCCTTACTCTGCTTTTTGCGTAGAAATATCTTCTAGTAGCCCTAGTCTGTTTTTCTTC
>NW_017729022.1:182908796-182914378 GCF_001723915.1 Gavialis gangeticus | reverse complement strand
CCTTCCTACTTCAGTTTTTTCTATCAACCTAATTTTAATTAGTATAATTCACTGGCTTTTTTCTGGGATGTTTTATGGAGTTCCTCTCTCTTTTTAGGTTGTACACGTCTTTCAGTTGTTTTAAGGTTTCATTATCAATATAATTAATTATTTAAATGAATTTGTCTCTGACAAGTGCTTTATCATATCTTTCCATAATATTAAGGATGATATCTTGGATAGATTGTTCTTTATATATTTATGAACATTTTCTTTGTTTCCTCATTATAGTTTTTTTGTATTTAATTTCTATTCATCCTCCAAGTTTTCCTATCGTTGTTGATCTGTCATAAAGTAAACACATGTTTCAGAGGACCATGATCTGAAATACTGATGGCTTCAAGGGTACAATTAGTAAATTTAGTCATAGAAATCCTGCCAGTGAACACACAGTCAATTCTTGAGTAAGAATTCTGAGGGAATGAGAAAAAAGCATAGTTGAGGCATAAACTTCTAGAGTACAATTGGCCACTCCTGCACACCGGCTCAACTTCAGCTACCAAATGTACATGATTCTCACATGTGGTGATTCTTTGTCTTTGACTGCACTACTGTCTCCCCACTGAACTTTTTGTGCTTCCTCAAAGGGGTGTGCCCTACAATTTGGGAAACTGGTGCAGTCTCTTTCTGTGGGGTTAAAGATCCTCCATATGTCTTTACATTTATTTACAAGTAGAAATTGTTTTGTGGTAGGGCTGTGCAAGGCTTTGGACTGTGCTTTGGTTCCAAAGAAGCTTTGGATGCCAAAGCACCATGTCCAGATCAAAGCGCTGGCTTCATTAGGCTTTCCGAAGTGGTTTGGAGCTTCCAAAGCGCTTTGGAAAAGCTTCGGAGCCGCTTTGGAGATCCGGTCACAGGGTATAGTGGGGAATCAGTGAAATATCTATAACTTTGTTGTTTTTTGTCTGATTTGGATGAAATATGCTGGGGTGGTAGCCTCTGCTGAGGTCATGAAGCCTGCCAAGTTTCAAGAAAATTGGTGCAGGGGTTTGGGGGGAGCTGAACCCCAACTTCTTGAAAGCAAAACTTGTGTCCCATCGATGCATTACAATACAGGGGGGTGAAAACTGTGGGGGTGGTGGTCCCTGGTGAGGCCACAAAGCCTGCCAAGTTTCAAGAAGATTGGTGCAGGGGTTTGGGGGAAGTGCACCTCAAGCTGCTGACAAGCAAAACTCATGACACAGATGACCCTGTGTGGGTTAAGGCTCAGCAGGCTGAAAACTGCAGGGGTGGTGGTCCCTGCTGCGGCCACGAAGTCTGCCAAGTTTCAAGGAGATAAGCACAGGGGTTCGGGGGGAACCGCACCTCAAGCTGCGGACAAGCAAAACTCGTGAGGTGTGACACTGTGTGTATTAAGGCACAGCAGGGTGAAAGCTGCAGGGATGGTGGCCTCTGCTGTGGCCATGAAGCCTGCCAGCTGTTGAAGACATAGGTGCAGGGGGGTTCTGGGGCCCTGTACCCCTAGCTGCTGACAGGCAAAACTCATGACAGGGGTGCTTGTGCACCCCTGTCACGAGTTTTGCTTGTCTGCAGCTTGAGGTGCAGTTTCCCTCCGAACCCCTGCACTTACCTCCTAGAAACTTGGCAGGCTTTGTGGCCTCAGTAGGGGCCACCACCCCTGCAGTTTTCACCCCTCTGAGGTGTTATACATAGATGTGACATGAGTTTTGCTTTCAAGAATTTGGGGTGCAGTTCCCCCCAGACCCCTGCACTGATCCTTTTGAAACTTGGCAGGCTTCATGCTCTCAGCAAAGGCTACCACCCCTGCAAGTTTAATTCAAATCAGACAGAAAACAACAAAGTTATAGATATTTCATTGATTTCCCATTATACCCTATGGCTGGATCTCTAAGGCGGCTGGATCAAAGCAGAAACCTGGTCTGGAGTTTCGGATCAGATCCCTAGCATCTGAAGTGGCCGGATCTGAAGCCAGATTGAATAGCTGCCTACTTGCACGGCCTACTTTGTGGTTCTAGCTCCTGTATCTAACTTTCCCTTTTAGATCTATCCAGTGGCATTAATGCACACTTCCAATCCCTATTACAAGAGTTCTTTTAGTGCCTATCATGGCTTTTTATTAGAATTCATAAAGTAAAAAATTTCCAGTTTTTATTAGGAGAGTAAATATTCACAAGACTGACTTCACGTTCCCTTGTGAGTCTCCTAACTATGAGGCATCTGCCTTTTTTAACTTTGTAAACTTCCTCTACTTCAAATGTTATTATTTTATTAATCCCAATAATTATCCCTCTATTTTTGTTGTTGTTTGATCATGGGAGAGGAAATACTTATCCATTTTGCTTTAAACCTATTAGTGTGTTTTCTGAAAGTATCTACTGCAGTGATTCTTAACTGACATCCCTCAGAAAATGCCAGCTCTTTCACTTTTTTTTTGACTACAGAAAAATAATAGCTAACTTAGAAAGACCACAACTGTCACAACATTTTTAACACTATGGATTCCTATTTGAAATCTCTGGGTTTATCTTGTGATTCATGTTTGCACACTTAACCCTACATGGTGCCTGGGCATGCTATTTGAGCATCACCGGGTTGTTGCAAAACAGTGTCCTAGCCAGCCCATGTCTGTTGTCCCAGGTTCACCTCTATTTTTTTTTGCCATAAGAGAAGGACTTGTGGAGCTGGGAAGAAGTTAACAGAAGCCCTTTAAAATGGTTTTTGGACTTGCCCTCACTGTTTTTTTTCCATCAATAAAGACCAGTGGGATGAGTGAAAATGCAGGATTAATATTGTTAATGTGATTATTTTAAGCAGGGCTTGTGTGAGCATGGGGAAAGCACATTTACTACTGAAGTGTGCTCAGTAGTGCCCCATTCTTGTAGCCTTTGTTAAAAAGGAAGCGTGCCCGACATACATGCCTTGATTCATTCTACACTGGTTCACTGTAGTGCTTTATAAGAAGTATCAATCTTGGCAAGACTGTTAGCCTCAAATAGGATTATGTTCTCCCTTTTGGAGTCTTGAAGTTACCTAGAATTTTGATGAGAACAGTAATAACAGTTAAATTAACAAATTGCCTAGGGTTGTGGCATTTTTCCCAGAAGCCCTTGCACCCACCCAGACAAATAAATATTGTTACTTGACAGCTTTCTCTTAAGAGCCCATATTTTGTGAATAGCTAAACTAATTATGGTCATGAAAATGTCTGCTGTGAATAATCAGAACAAGTAGGAAATAAGAGGCAAGGAAACAAAATACTTTATACATCAAACAGATTTGTCAGTTATCCACAATAGGAGAGAGACGCTTCCATCTGGTGATGGAAGTGTCTAGTGTTTTCTTTTGTTTTTTATCTTCTGTGTCATATTCTGCTAGGAAATTGTAGCCTTTAGCCTAATGTAGTGAACAGTGATCCTTTGCTTAGTGCTGTTGTTAAAGGTGTGTGCAACAGCCCACTGGCCTTTTCATTTCTCAGATATGGCTTAAATAATCACTGCCAAATAGTGGGGGGAAATGTTAAGCTGTTTAGGAATTTGTGTTATTACTGTTTATGACTTCTTTGGGATAATTTGTGAATGTATGCACAGCTATAGCACACAAACTAGCTAAAATTTGAAGGAAGTCTTGAAATGGGTGAATTGTGATGTTATAAACCCTTCCATTCAGCAATGAATATTCCTGTTGTCCTTTTACCAAAAACTGTTTTTTATCTATTGTAAAAATACAAAACCAACAGCTTCTACACTGCGATTGTAAACATGTAGCTTTATAACTTTTATCCCATACTACTAATGTTATTGACATTGATTAAGCTATTCTTCAGAATCATAGAAAATGAGAGTTGGAAGGGATCTCAGGAGGTCATCTAGTCCAACCCCCTGCTTAAAGCAGGACCATCCCCAACGAGATCATCCCACCCAAGGCTTTGTCTAGCTGGGTCTTAAAAACCTCCAGTGATGGAGAGTCCACAACCTTTCTGAGTAACCTGTTCCAGTGTTTTACTACCCTCCTAGTGAGAAAGTTCCTTCTAATATCTAACCTAAACTTCCCTTGCTGCAACTTGAGATTGTTGCTCCTTGTTTTGTCATCTGCCACCACAGAGAACAGTCTAGTTTAGGGGCAGGCAGAACATGGCCCGGAGTCTGGATCTAGTTCGCCAGGCAATTTTATCCAGCCATCAACTAATTGTACCCTGCCCATCCCAGGTGCCTTGCTCCCACCCTCATGCTCAGAAGGACCCAGCCCAGCCAGCATGCAGCTTCAGGGCAGGGCTATTGCTGCCTCTGCTGCATTTGCTGGGGGACCTGCTCAGCTGACCAAAATAGATTTTTTGTAATAAAATTAAAATATGTTATAGTAGGTGTTTGACATTTTAGTATATGGTTAGGTTTTTTCCTGGTTCCGAGATGGCAACCCTCCCCTCTCAAAACAAATACTTCCAGGGGTAGGGGGAGGGACTTCTGGTGGCAAAGCTTAGGGGTTAAGGGGTGGGACTTCCAGTTCCAAGATGGCAACCATGGGGCGGGGCATCTGTCAAGGGGCGAGGCTAGCCTTGCAGTCCTTGACAGCTCACCAAACCTGTTTAAGTGGCCCTCCAGCTGAAATAGTTGCCCAACCCAGTGTAGCTCTGTCCTCTTTGGAGCCACCCTTCAGGTAGTTGAAGCCAGAACTGTCACTCAGATCCAGGGCTCCTGGGTTAATATTGGGAATGAGGGGACTCTAGTGTAGGACAGGACTCTTTATGCCTCCAGGTTTTTGGTCCTTTTTTAATTTCTGAATGATAAATGTTATAAAAAATGATGTTGCAAAAGGTGTGCCCTCTTTATGTTCCAAGTGTCTCTGTTAGTTACTTCTCTGTGAAATACAATCTTTTTTTCTATTGAAAACAATATCTTTGTTACTCAGTTCTGCTCACTGTGATATAGCATATTTATATATATGAGCTGGTGCTTCAGATTTCATCCCAGCCTTATTCTAATGATTGAACCAGCAGCTGTGATGTCTGCTCAAATCAAAACAGCATGCAACTCATTCTTCTGTGATTGTGTTGGATCTGCCATTCTGATTGCAGTCTTCATGTTTGTCAGCAAACTAAGGAGGGAGGCATTTGCCAAATGTTTTTCAGTTTTATATCAGCCCTTTAAGCTGAGAGAACCATGATCTTAACACACGGCAGCTCAGTTAAACTCCAATTCTTACTCTGACAATGGCTCCCTCTGGTCTATGGCAAGTTGTTAACTTTCAGGTTTATTTCCAATTTATATATATTGCAACTAATACCCGTTTCATGGAATCTTGAAAATTAAACACCTGATTCTGTAAATCTTTGTTATAGGTGTATACCTTAGGATCATAAAAGTAGGGCTTAATAAGGGACCTGAGGAGGTAATCTGCTTAGTATATCTTCCTGCTTAAGGCAGGATTCTCCCTATATAAAACATCCTACACAACTGTTTGTCTAACCTGTTCTTGAAAACTTGGGTTACTAATTATTTTTATTAATTAAAATATTTCTTCTTTCTGTCAGTCAGTTTTCGGGATGCACTGACTGTATGTCCCTCTTTCTTTCCTCTCTCCTGTTT
>NW_017729022.1:182902598-182903796 GCF_001723915.1 Gavialis gangeticus | reverse complement strand
CTGTCAGTCAGTTTTCGGGATGCACTGACTGTATGTCCCTCTTTCTTTCCTCTCTCCTGTTTCTTATTGTAAATGTGGCTTCTTTATTTCCTCATTGCATTTTCTCTCCCCATTCATCATTTTTGTTATTTCTTTCCATTGCATTGACAATATTCCCTTAATTTCTTTCCATTGCATTGACAATATTTTACTTGCACCTGTTTCTGCTCTTGGATCTTATTGAATTCATGGTATTTATTTTTCTTTTATTTACCCTCTCTTGAGCTTTTTGTGTGTCCAGTTTTAATGGGTTTTGTACTCTTTTCTCATCTGATTGTTTTTCAGTCTCTATATTCCTTTCTCATGTTCCCCATGTTTTTGTTAGGGTTTCCTTTTCTGGGACTTTTTGACTTTCCTTTTCTAAATCTCTGAGAGCCATGGTGAGCAGCTGGAGGAGGGTTTTCAGGTACTGAAGTAAGATAAAATAATTATGAAATAGGGTAACTCATGGTAAACAGCCTTAAGTCCCCCAAACTAGAAAATCCTTTACAGACTACTCCATGTTAGATCCTGGTAGCTTAATGTCACATGCTGCAGAAATATGGCAGCTATTTTATACAAAACACTGCCTTCTATTTTAGGGTTGTATGGGAATAAAAAAAATATTATCTAATGGAAACAGGCAGGGAAGTTCAGGTTGACAGGACTCAATTGCTAGAACTGGAATGTAATGGGGAATAATAGGGTTAATGCTCTCCTGGGGGACTTCCATGGTTTCTTCAGTGACTACATGAATTCAAACCCTCATTTTTAGCCAGTTTCAAAAGCACTGCACCTTTTAAGACTAAGCTGGAGCACTGGCAAAAGTATTACTAACTGACTCACAAAAGGGATCCAAGGGGCTCCTGTTACTTTAAGAGGGGAAAGCAGTAGGCTAGAGACGTATTCTGCAGGAGAGAGCTGAGCTAGGGCCAGATGCATTTTGTGTAAGCAACCAGAAGAAAGCCCAGAGAAGGGTTATGGGGCTGCCTATAAGAACTTAGGAATTGGCTGCACTACAATAAGCAGCAAAGGGACCCTCTCACCCCTTCACACATCTATGCCCTCCTACATCCCTGCCCTCTCCTGCAGACTTATCTGGAGGGAGCTGCTCTCCACCATGCTGCCTGGCTGCCATATGCATGTCTGTGTGTGCACATGCACGTGGCTCCCCCGTCCC
>NW_017729022.1:182893680-182897598 GCF_001723915.1 Gavialis gangeticus | reverse complement strand
CCACACCCAGAGCTCCTCTTTAACACCCACACTTTCCCTTAGTCCCCTGCATCCTGCTCCCCCCAGCCCCAAGCAACCCCTTGCAGGTTGGACCCCTGCCAGCCTGCAAGGGGAAACCCACTGTTTCTTGGATTTTTCTCCTGTAAAGAAGAAGATCCTCATTTTGCCACAGCAAATGGAAAACCTGGACCCCTGTAGCTGAGACCTCAGTTGGCCAGTTTTTCTATAAGACTATCATGGGATACCAGATCAAAAGCTTTTTTAAAGTCGAGATAGATGATGCCAATCTCTTCTCCCTTATCCAGGTGATATGTCACCTGGTCATAGGAGATAAGATTGGTCAAGCAAGACCTACCCGCAACAAACCTGTGCTGGCTATCCCTCAAGAAGGTGCCTTCAGCCAGTTTGTCAAGAATGGTCTCTGATGATTTTTTCCAAGATCTTCCCAGGGATGGAGGTCAGGCTGATGGGCTTGTAGTTTCCCGGATCTACTTTCTTCCCTTTCTTGAAGGCCACATTGGCCTTCTTCCAATCCTCGGGCACTTTACCAGAGCACTACGAGTTCTCGAAGATCCGTGCCAGTGGCCAACCAATGATGCTGGCCAGCTCCTTAAGTACCCTGGGGTGTAAGCTGTCTGGGCCAGCTGACTTGAAGGTGTCCAGCCTCTCAAGGTGTTCCTTCATGTGGTCAACACTGATGAAGGGTAACAGTTCTCCCTCACCTTGGCAGTCCCATACCATATTGAGCAGGACTGTCCCTTGGGGCTGGTGGAAAACCAACGCAAAATACCCGTTGAGCTACTTGGGTTTTTCCTGGGCATCAGTTGTCAGTTGACCCATATGGTTTAGTAGGGGTCCAGTGTTACCCTTACTTTTCCTCTGGCTCCCCATATCTAAAAAAGGACTTTTTATTGTCCTTGATACCTGTAGCTAGTTAGAGTTCCGTCACAGCCTTGGCTTTCCTGGCTTGCTCCCTACGGGTCCGGACCAGTGCGGAGTACTTCTCCTTTGGGGTGGATCCAGCCTTCCATCCTTTATAGGCCTTTCTTTTTAGTCGCAGGAGGTCCACTAGTTCCCTGCAGAGCCAAGGGGGCTGCTGTGCCCTTTTGCTGCCTTTCCTCCAAGATGGGATAGACATTGCTTGTGCATCCAGGATCGCTCCCTTGAGGAGCAACCACTCTTCCTGAACTCTGCTTCCCTTTGGGTCGTGGTCCCTTAGGGCCACGCTAACAAGCCTCCTGAGCTTGTCAAAGTTAGCTTTCCTGAAGTCGAGGACTAATGCTTTGCTGACTGACTTGCCAGCTTTATGGTGGATGGTGAAAGTGATCCGCTCATGGTCACTGTCATCCAGCTTCCCTTCGATCATTAGGTCGCTGATTAAGTCATCCCCCGTCACCAGTACCAGGTCGAGCAGCGCTTTGCCCCTCATTGGTCTATAGACTTCTTGAGTCAGATAGAGCTCATCCACTCACGTGAGCTTTGCGACTATTTGGATGTGGCCGAGTGCTCTTCCCACGAGATGTCAGAGTAGTTGAGATCTCCCATGACAACTATGCACTTGGAGTGTGCGGCCTCAGCCAGTTCCCTGGCGAATTTCTGGTCAAGCTCTTGATTTTGGCTAGGAAGTCTGTAGTAGACCCCCACCATTGTGTCCCCTGTGCCTTGTTCACCATAGATTTTGACCCAGAGAGGCTCCAGTCATCTCCCCTGGGTGCCAATGTCAGCTTGCAGGGATGCATAGCTTTCCTTGACATAGAGAGCTACCCCCCCCGCCCCTTCTGTCCACACAGTCTCTCCTATACAGAGTATATTCATCTATACCTGTGGCCCAGTCATAGGTGGAGTCCCACCAGGTCTCCATTATCTCTATGAGATCATAATCCTTTTGGTTTAGCAGGAGGACCAGTTCTTCCTGTTTGTTCCCCAGGCTCCTGGCATCGGTGTACAGGCACATAAGTGTCCCATTGGGGCCATTGCCTTTCCTACAGATCGCTCTGGTGCTGGGGTAGGGGTGGGTTCCCTTGAGTGCCTTAGCCTGCTGGGTTTACAAAAACTGCCCAGTGGGCTTGCAGTGGCAGTACTCTCTCCATCCCCAGCGGGCTCAGTTTAAAGCCCAGTTGAGCAGGTCAGCCAGTCTGGCTGAGAGGAGCCTCCTCCTCAGCGGAGTGAGGTAGAGGCTGTCTCTTCCCAGAAGCCCACTGCCTCCTTCCCCAAAGAGCGGGCTGTGATCATGGAAACCAAAGCCTTCATGGTGACACCAGTGCCGCAGTCTCTGGTTGACCACCTCAGTCCGTCTCTCCCTCCTCAGCCCATGACCCACAACTGGGAGAGACAAAAAAAAACCCACCTGCACCCCCAGCCCCTTAAGTCCCGCTCCCAGAGTCCTGTAGTCTCTCATGACCCGGCTGGGATTGCTCAGAGCCATATCATTGGTGCCCACATGGATAAGGAGCATAGGGTAGTTGTTGGAGAGCCAGAGAATCTTTGGGATCCTCTCAGCTATGTCCCAGATGCGAGCCCCTGAGAAGTAGCAGATCTCCCAGGCTAGGGGGTCTGGGTGGCAGATTGCACCTTCAGTCCCCCTCAGGAGGGAGTCTCCCACGAAGACCACTCTGCATTTCATCTTGGGGAGTGTGGGGGTGGGTGATTCTCCCTTGCCTGCTGGAGCTGGCAGTACTGCAGGCTGTACTGGGGCTGCAAGAGGTTCATACCTGTTGCAGAGCCCCAGAGGGGATGGAGCCTTGATGCGGCAGGCCTTGGGGCCCTTGACCACCTTGGGAGCCTCCCTTGGGACTCCCTGAGTCCTCCCTTGCCCTGGAGAGTGACCTTTGTCTACCCTCTGCCTCCAGGGGGTGAAGGGCCTGGCAGTAGGAGTCTATTTCCTGCTCGCCATCCCTGATGGCATGCAGTCTCTGGACTGCGGCCTGGAGCTCCTCTATCTGGTGCCCCAAAGACTCCAACAGTGGAGCAAACCTTGCAAGGGGAGGTGGCTGTGCTCCCAGTCCCAGGAGCCTGGAAATGTGGCAGGCAGCCCCCCAGCTGAGAGCCAGATGCTCCATCTGCGTGGAGCCCGGAGCCATGGGCTCCATCTAGGTGGAGGCCTCTGAAGTGCCAGAGGGGGAGGCCGCAGACTTGGAGGGGACCCTCAGGATGTGGCGTGTACCCATCTGCATTTTACTGGTGGTAGTCTGGCTACTACTGTGACTACCTACCCTAGGGGTGTGCTGGCAGGGCCGCGGGCCCTCCTGCTCACCCTCCTGCGCAAACTCCCATGCTAACTCATGTACCGGGCAGACAAGTGCGCCTTTTTGTGCGGCCTGGTCACAAGGCTCTGGTTGTGTGGCTCCCTGGGGCCTAGGCAAAGTAGGAGGCAGGGTCGGGCGTGTCCCTCCTCAGCTCGGACTCAGCTGGCCCACAGTTGTCTGGGTTTTGGGGTCCCTCCCTCCCTGCCAGGGGCCCCACCTACCTCTGACTGCGCTGGGGGTCTGGGTTGGGGTCCCGCGGGGGCGTCCTGGGGGGTCCCTGGGCTCAACGAGGGTGCAACTGGCTTCTGTCCGTTGTGTGTGTGTGTGTATATATAGTTGTGTGTGTATATGGGTGTATATGTAGTGTATGTGTGTGTGTGTGTGTGTATACACATATGTATGTGTGTAAGTTTCATAGTTTCTAGGGTCGGAAGGGACCTGAGCAGATCATCTAGTCCGACCCCCTGCCATGGCAGGAAAGAGTACTGGGGTCAAATGACCCCAGTAAGGTGGTCGTCCAACCTCCTCTTAAAAACCCCCAGGGTGGGAGCCTGCATCACCTCACATGGAAGCTGGTTCCAGACTCTAGCCGCCCTGCCCGTGAAGTAGCGCCTCCTGATGTCCAACTTAAACCTTCCCTCCACCAGCTTGTGACCATTGTTCCTGGTCACTC
>NW_017729022.1:182888443-182888680 GCF_001723915.1 Gavialis gangeticus | reverse complement strand
CTCGGGGGAACAGGGACTCCCCCAGCGCCTGCTGATCCCCCCCTAACCAGTTTATAACAGGCCACAAGATCCCCCCTCAGCCTTCTCTTTTGAAGGCTGAACAGGTCTGTGTGTGTGTGTATGTATAGTGTGTATAGTGTGTATGTATATATATATAGTGTGTGTGTGTGTGTGTGTATTAGTGTGTGTGTGTGTATATGTATATATAGATACACACACACTATATATATATATATA
>NW_017729022.1:182886071-182888432 GCF_001723915.1 Gavialis gangeticus | reverse complement strand
TGTGTGTATATATATATAGAGAGAGAGAGAGAGAGAGAGTATAGTGTGTGTGTATATATATGTATATATATATAGTGTGTATATAGAAAGTGTGTGTGTGTATAAAATTTGTGTGGTTTTTTAGGGGACCTTTTTATGATAAGAAATAATTTTTTAGTTGGTTTGGATGAAATTTAGCATGGGGGTCACTTTTCTAATTCTTACCTTTTAAATAAGCCACTGTTTTGTCTCTGGAGCAATTTTTCTTTTGCAGTTGTGTCTCTGAGGTTTTTCTTTCCGTGATCTCACTTTTAAGTTAAATGTATTCGGTTGTTATCTGCCTTCTCATTCCAGAACCTCATACTTTGTCCTCATAATATTTTACTGATTTTTCTCCCCGCCCCTGAAAGTAATATTTGGTGGCAGGGGGGCCAGTGCTGTTGGAGAGCAAGCTTTGAAAAAAAAGCCTCTGTGTCTTTTAGATTTTTTTTTCTCTCTTGTCTTCTGCAAGTCAGATTTTTCCAAAGCTTCCTATATCAGCAGATTGTAGAGAAATTTAACATGGGCAACAAATACACTACTGAGTAAATGGATCTCTACTCCCGACACCATGGCTTTGAAGCATCACTTCTGTGTCCTTAAAAAAAAAAATGCCACTGCCTTACAAAAACATCTAATTTGATGGAAGAATAAGAGATCTTAAAGGGCAATTATGACTCCATCTGGAATATGAATCTGGAGCAATTCCATTCTATTCTGTTAGGTGGCAGTACAATACCAGTTTTGCTGCAAATGATTACTTGTTAAATGTGTTGGAAGTATTTTTGTTTGCTGCCCTGCTTCAGTACAAACTATGTACATTGGCCAGCTGACAATAAAAATTTCCCACAGAGAATCTAAATATTTGGGTATTTTGATTTATGAATATTCAGTTCTGCAAACATTGGGTATATTTAACATCTGTAATACATACCTTTGGTATTTTACTTCTGTTGAAATATTTTGGTCATATTCTTTAGGTCATTTCAGAGGTGTTGGAAAGTAGTCCTGTTTCAGTATAAAACTCTCTCATGACAGTGATTTTGTTTTAACTTCCCTGTTCATTGCTTCAGAGGCTTGCAGTACTGTTTGGTATTTTGTTCTGCTGTGCCAGTATCATGCACGGTTTATGTAAGTGTTGTCTCAAAGCCATTCCTATCTGGTGATGTGCTTAGCTGCTTCTAGCAATTATTCACACCTTTAGGCAGCATCTGTTTAACAAGAAACCTCTTGATCTTAACGTGATGTAAGGGCATGTGTGGGAGAGCTGAGAGCCACTGCTGTTTAAAACTGGTACTGGGGAAGAGCCACAGCACATTTCAGATGCTTTAAAGGCTGATTAGTGCCATTAGGATACAAAGGCTCTAAAGTGTGTCATGTGCCCTCTAGGGACTCATTGCAGCTTTTTGCCTATAAAGCTGCTGCTGTTTCCCAGAGAGAGAAGTCCCAAACCATTACCGCTTCTGCTTGACTCGGAGTTGGAGTTAGGAACCTGTAGTCTTATGAAGGAAGATAGCCCAGACATCAGCAGATAGGGCTAGAATCTTCAGTTCATTTTGGAGAGAGGGGTGCCAAGGCCTAAGTTGGAGTCTTCAGGGTTTCTGCTGGCAACAGTTTTGAGGGGAATGGAAATATTTTCATTTCCTTTTTGAGAGGGGCTGCTCCATGAGATGCCCTTTGATTTCTCACTGTGGTGGGCTTATCTGATGAAGCTCTAGCAGCAGGCCCAGTGCTTGCTGAGCTCCAGCCAGGCTAGCCATACATCTTGCAGCCCAAAAGTCTGGCGACCTACACAGTCCTTCCCACCAGTGTTCTCCCAGGATTAGATCTGTCTCCCTGTTATGCATCCTGAGAGAGAGGGCTCACTATTGCTTTATTCTTTTAAAGCAGTGGTTTTCAATCATTTTAGACTCATTTGGCAGCCCTCCATAACTTTTGTGAATTGAGTGGCATCAATTTAAAAAAGTTAATGTATATGTTACATTGCTTACCTTCTTGCACAGGAGCTGGGCAATAGGGGTGGAGGATAAGTCAGAAAGAGACCATCCTAAGCTTGCACTTATCTGTTTATTTCCTCACACTTCAGCTTTCAAAGGATCTCGGGGCACCCTGCTTGAGAATCACTGCTTTACAGGGTTTGAAGTCCCCTGACAAGTAGTTGTTTTCTGTTGCTCCCCACCCTGAGTTCAGGATGTCTTGTGTTTATTCTCTTCTTTCCACTCAAGGACTTTTTTTAAATTGCTGGAGGGGCATCTGAATTATAAGGCTTGTGGTCTTGGGAGTTAATAACTGCTTGATGTGCAAATTTTTTTTTTATTCCTAGAAGTATGTGTACAGGCATAC
>NW_017729022.1:182882396-182886060 GCF_001723915.1 Gavialis gangeticus | reverse complement strand
AACCAAAAAATTCGTGTGACTCACTTTATTGCGATATTCGTTTTATTGCGGTGGTCTGGAACCGAAGCCGCAATATCTCCGAGGTATGCCTGTATTTAAAGAAACATCTTTTCTTACCAGGGTTTGGTCTTTCTCCAAAACCAGTTCCTTTTCCCCATGTCCTGGGTTCTGGGTGTTATACCTGATACATAGGACTGACTCTGTGATCCTGAACAAGGGCTGTGAGCTGCATGCTGCTCTCCAAGGTGTAGTACTGACTGTAAAATGCTTGTAGTTCAGTCATTTCAACTGGAGGGCTCACTGGGAGATGAGAACAGATGAGTGGATCCAGTAACATCACTAGGATTTCAAAGAGAAAAAAATAGAGAAAAGATTGTCACATTAACTGGTTGGAAAAAAAGGTTAATGTGCTCAATGCCACTGTTCAGAGTTAAATCCAGGTCATGAAGGAGTTGTACAAAAATGAAAAAAGGAAGTCTCTCTTTTTTTTGTCATGTCTGATCAGGTTCGGGATCTGCCAGAATGAAAAGCGCACTGTTATGTAATGAGTCATTTTATTCATTAGTAGGGTACAGCATCTATTTTTACAGGAATGTTGTGTAGAAGTTCAGGGTGGAACTGGGCGCCCTCCAACACTGGGGAGAAATAATGTATCCAAAATTGGAGTTTGTCAAGAATATCAGAATAATGCCTTTGGTCTTCTGTGTATTAAAATTAATTTAGATTTTTTGGTTTCAATTTGTAATGTCTTTAACAGGAAATAGCACCTTCAACATCAATTTTTATAATGTTTTACACTACTTTTTTCTGGTGGGGGAGAAATGGGGAGGCATGGAAGTGTCATAGTTCAGTTATGCTAATGTTAATTCATTGACTTTTACAGGAATCTTTTATGAGGACTACAGAATTAGGCCTCTGTAAACATTTTCCCATGTCATTTATACAGCTTGTAATTTAACTTTTGGCATGTACAGACCATACAAAGCACTTAAAGCTTACAGTTATAAACACTTATTTTCAGACGTTGTTGACTGACCGGTAATCTTAATGCAAAATGACTTGTATTCCGTAAAATAACATATGTGGTAAACTATAGGGAAATGTTAAAGAAGGAGGTAATTTCTTGACCTTGACAGTAGGAATCACTTGACATATTGCTTTTACAGATTTTTATACTTTTAATCTGACCTGCAGAGAGAAAGGGAATATTTAGTTTGTGACTTTTTTGGACTCTATGGGATACATTAAGAATACCTGAAATAACAGGTTGCTTGGTACTTGAAATGCCCTTCTTTGCCTGAGAAGATGTATGGTTGATGGCAGAATGAATAGGCAGGTAAATGAGAGGAATACTTGAATACTGCCTACTTGAGGGAAAGTGATTTATATTTGATGTGCAAAATTTATTAATAAAATGCTTCCTTTCTGGTACTATTTTATAAACAAAAGCACTCAATAATAAACTTGGATTTGAAAAAAAACTATTCTGTCTTGGACAGAATTACTTTATAACATGATTTTACTGCTTTTAGGGAGGTTTCAGGTCTGCCTAAAGTTTACTCTTTAGTTCTGGGGCATGTGCAGTATGAGCAGAGGCATTGCAAACTTCTTTTGTGCTGCCCTTGAATGATGATCTAGTGGGGCCACTTTTAGGATGGAAAAGGTCATTTCTATGTGTTATCCTTTGAATTTTTTCTCCATCATGAGACGTGCTAGAAGTTTCTTGTAATCTTTACCTTCTGAAGCTACATTCTTGTGTGTTTAATTTAATTTTTCTACTGTATGTTTAATGTGACCATGTTAAGGAATATGCCTTGAGTATTTGCATACTCTGATATGCTTTTCAGCATTTTGGTGGAGTTAAGGTTTTGGAGTTGTTTTGAACCTGTTGCACTCTCACTGTCTCTAGTGTAGAGTGATAGAGATTTCTCTTTTTCAACAGCATTATTTTAGTTTGCTTTTTTTTGTTGAGGATAAACACTGATTACCAGCCCTGTTTAGAAATGAGACTATCTACAGCACACTTTATTCTCGGGGAAACGTTGTTCAGCTAACACAAATGTCCTGATTTCACAGAAGATCCTGGATGGAGAGAAGCAGCAGGGGAAAAAGCTGTTCATATATGAATAATCTGTAATTGAGCCCTTGCACTGTACCAGTGCAGCTGTTTTATCTCTTCCCCCACTCCTTATTACTAGACACTGTCATCAGAGAGATAGATGGGTGTCTCAAGAACTGTGCTACTACTTGTGCTTAATGGACTGTCTAGCTAGCATATTAAAAAGGAATTCAAACGACATTTTCAAGCCAGTCTCCTGCTCACTGATTGCCTTGACTTTTTTTCTGTTCTCAGTAATGCTTAGCAACTGTATCCTGGATAGGATGCACTTTATTTGTTTCTGCTGTATTGCTGTGTTTGCAAGTGGGGAAAATGCATTTTGCAAGTTATAAAAATGCTAACACCTCTGTCAGTAGTGAAAATGCTACATAGTGCACTGGAAAGAGTTGGTTATACAGCTGGTGCTCGGAGGAATTTTTCTCCTTCCACTGAGTCAATATAATATAGGGCTGACTGACCTCTTTAAAATGTTTGGAGGATGCAGTTTTCTGAATTGTTAGGGAAAAACAAATAGTAATGTGAAGTACAGAAAAGTCAATCTGTGTGATTCCTAAAATATTAGCTAGTGTAATGGTATAGCATTTGTCAAATGAAAATCTCAGGTTGTTTGAAGGTAGAATCCCAAGAATTAGTTAGGTCCAACTTGAGCATGCTGTAGAGCAATGGTGCCCAACCTTTTTGGTGCGCCGTGGGCAATATGAGAATGCCAGGTTAGTGTGCGGACCAGATCTGGTCCATGGCCTGATTTGGTGCATGGTGCTGGCCCAGGGAGGGCAAAATCTAGGTGCACAGGGGTTGGAAATTTGGCTGCCTGGGAGTGGTGGGTCAGATGAGATGGCTCCGCAAGCCCAGGGGTTGAGCACACCACTGCTGTAGAGGTATACTTTGGAGGAAAAGTCATTTTGCTGTTGATAGTGCAGCCTCTCAAATTGATCACAAAAGCATATTTAGTTTGGCAGCCCTATGAAACCAGTGGTCTTCTTAAAGGAAAATCCTAAAATATTACTTAACTTTTTATTTTTGTTTGTTTGATAATAAATTGTGCATGTGCAGTATTTATCAAGTATAACAGTATTGAGTAGTTCAGTGCTAATAAGGTTTCAAGACTTCCCCCGCAGGCTGGCAGCATTCTAGCCTGCAGGTGGTTGCTTGGGATAACTGGAGGCAGCGGGCACATGTGCATCTGTGCGCACAGACTCATGTGGCCAGCATAGAGTGAGGCCAGGTCATGCGAGTAGCCCCAGGTAAGTATGGAGAGTGGGGGATGGAGGTCCAGGAGACTGTGTGGAGGGATGGGGGCAGTGTGTGTGTGCGCACATGCATGCACGTGCGTCTGCCTGCCAACACTGGGAACAGTGGCTGGGTGCAGTGCTGCGGCAGGGCAAGGGGAGCAGGGGGAGAAGGCGCCTGGCTCTTCAGCAGGGGAAGGAGGCACAGGTGGGATGGAGACAGCTGGGCCCCCCTCCAGCAGAGCTGGGAGAGGGTCAGGGGACTGTGAATTGGGGGTGAGGGGCACAAAAAGGACCAGGGTGTGGCTTGGGGGGC
>NW_017729022.1:182876145-182882385 GCF_001723915.1 Gavialis gangeticus | reverse complement strand
CGAGTGGTGCCAGCAGGCTTGGAGGGGCTGGGTGGGGGGGAGCAGAGGACTATGGGTCGGGCCCTGGCGGGGCCAGGGGATGTGGGTCAGGACAAGCCATCAATCTTGGGAAATGGGTCCCAGTACGAAAAAGGTTGAGAAACCAGTGTGTTAGATAATTTAAAAGTGATTAAGTTTAAGATAATGAACCTTTAAATAATATTGCTATTCAGAATTCTTTACATTGATTCAGTTCAAGCTATTACTGAAATATTGTAGGTCACTATTTTCCCCCTCAAAATAGCATTTCTATAGCATATATTCATCTTTACATTTTGTATAGCTTCTAAATTCTGCTTGAAGAAATAGGCCATTTGAGTCTCAGTGGAATGAAAGTAGGACAGAACTTAAAATAAGAAAATTATTAGATAATGTTTTTGTTGTCATTCAAGTGAGAGTTAAATGATGTTCCATTGTTGTTGTTGTTATTTACCAAACACCTGAAGTATCCTAAGGATAGTAGATGCTGTCTAACTGTCTGTATCAAGGTATAAAGTAGGTTGCCCTATATTAGGTTCACCTTTCTCACTGATTTAAATGGGACTGCTTTGTTTTGAGTAAGGTGAGCAGGATTCCCATTGCCTTGTTCAAAATGTACAGACCTTTTCCTACCTTCAGTGGCCAAAGATATAATCTGGAGTATTCTTTTTAGGAAGCTCAATGCTACTTCTGTTGAGCAACAGCGTGACAGTACCGTAGCTGTGTAGCTGTTTGCCCCTTGTTGACTTAGCTTTTCAGCTCAGCTGGGAGTGCTGCATCCTGAGATCTGGCATCTTGATGGGCCACACCTGAATGTTAAAGAGGAGGGTGTCCCGGTTAGTTCTACTGACTACATTTATGTAATCTCAGTGGTTTTCCATTCATATGGCTATGGTTCTCAAACTCCATTTAAATGAAGATTAACTTCAGTCTTAGTGAAGTAGACTAGAAACATGCACAATGCTAAGTGAGTTTCTGATATAAAGTCGCCTGCTTTTAGTGGTTTGACATTTTTGTTGTAGAATTACAATGAGCTTATTTTATTTGGATTTTGTAACTGCTGCATTTTTAACTAGGATGTTTCTCAAAACCTGGTTTTCATGCACCCCTTTAAAGTAGCTCTGAGCTTAAAATAGTTATAGTATAAATATAGTTCGAGTTAAATTCTGCATTTTCCAAATAAGGTTACAATTTTTAGTCTTATAAAGATGTTTGTGGGTCCCTGCCAAAAGGATTCTAACCTCAGTTTTGTGAGCAGTAGTTTTCTCAATCTGCAAGCTCCATAAAATATGATGTCAGAATTATAAAACATTCTTAGAATAAAGGCAGAAAAGTAGATGCTTTAGAAAAGGAAACTAGGCAACAGGCAGTTCACTTTGAGACTCTGAAAATTAGTAAATGTCTTTCTCTTTTCTCAGATCATTATCACAACAAATGGGTGTAGGCTTTTTGGGGGCAGCAGGGAGGGAGTAGGTTCTGTCATGTTTTTTCCCCTCATTTTTAGTCTCTGTTAGTTGTATCACTATTTATCTTTACTGTTATATAAAGTGCTATGAACTTTGTATGTTGTTCAAGGGTGGAGAGATTTTATAATTGGAAGTCTTTAATTTGGGGTGTGTGTGTTTGTTTTATATATATAAGAGCTGTGGAGTCCGAGTTATTAAGCAAGAGCAGTCTGAAACAAAATCCTCATTAAATTTTAAAAAGCAAAGCTAAGAACATTTTATTCTGTCTCCAAACTGTCTTGGCAGTGACTGGAAAACATGCACATGCACGTGCACACAGTTTCTAAAAGTAGATATACATTTATGGGTATATATATGAGTCAGGAAACTTAGTATATTTTTTGGAGTTCTCTGAAGTTAAAATCACCCTTGTAAAATACTTCAGCTCACAGGGTTCAAGTTGTTTTTATGCATTGCTCAAAATAGGGACTATAATTTACTGTTCTGATTTTGTGAGGAGCAGGGTTTTTTGGCATATTTTTTTCCCTGGACCATAATAGCTACAACATTGTAACCCTGTTGTGATTCTGGTCAGGGCTTTTAGTTTCATACCTTTGTAACTTCCTTAGCAAATGCCCCACAGAATTTCACTTTGGCAGTGTTTTAGTGGCATGGCGTACCACCCCTTGCAACTAGGTGGTGTCACAAGCTGCTGATTCTTTTCTTCCCCTCGCATCTGCCACTGTTGGCCATTGCTCTCCTTCATGGTGCCCAAGCAGCCTGCTGCCACCTTTGCCACACATCGCTGCCTCCTGTTTCCAGCAACAATGGGGAGGGCCGAATTCAGCAATGACAGTAAGCAGCACCAGTCACGGAGAGTAAAGAGAACAGCAGGAAGAGCAGTGTGGTGGGGATAAGCAGCATGGCTCAGGGGAGGGGATGCCAGGATGCATCGCGTGCTGCTGACCCCTTGTGGCGGTGCGGCCTGGATCCAACCATTTCAGGCCAAATTCAGCCTGTGGGGCTGTAGGTTATAGACTCGTGTTCAAACCATGATCTGTTGTGAACAAGATTAGAAAAAATTATATTGTTTCCTCCTTGAAGGGAAGAGTAAATGTGTTGACTGGAGTCCTTTAGATGTCAATTGCAACAGCAAACCTCTAAAGCAGGAGTGGGCAACTGTTTGGGCTGGCGGGCCACTTAATGCGTTCTGGTGAGCTGTTGAGGGCTGGGGGGAGGGAGATGCCAGTTGATCCTATTCGGCCTGCTAGCTGCCACCAGAAGCCTGAGGAAGGAGGGCTGCACCCTGTACCACTGTGCTCTGCAGCAGCCAGGGCCAGGCTGGGCTGCACAGATGCTCTCCCCTCCCCCCACTCCCTGGCTTCCTGGCACGGGGCTGCTGGCAGCCAGGTCTGCATGGATTGAAAGTATGATGTAGCACACTGACTAGCCATCCCATATACCACCCTGCTGCAATGAGCCACTCCCGTGGTGCCATACCCGGAAAGTCAGGGGCAGCTGCCCCAGGTGAGCCCTCCCCCCCCATGGCTTGAATGGGCTTATCTCCTAGGAGCTCATCAACCGTGGCTCATCATGTTGGGTAGGCAGGCAGGGCAGCTACTTGGTGTACGGTATCATGGGCCAACCTATACAAGCCTGGCTGCTGGCATCTGCACTGCTAGGACTGCGCAGCTGCAGTGCCAGCAGAAAGCTGGGTGGGGGATGGGGATGGATGCATGGGGTGGAGGAGTCTGTGCAGCCCGGCCTGGCCATGGCTGCATCAGAGCAGAGTGCTGCATGGTGCAGCCTTTTCTCTTCAGGCTTCTGGTTGCCAGCAGGCTGAATAGGATTAACTGGTGGGCTAGACAGGGTCCACGGGATGTATTTTGCCCACGTCTGCTCTGAAGGATCTACTGGAAAAGTGACTGCCAGATAGATTGCTCTAATTCCTTAAATTGAGAAAAATGAGCTTGTTGTTTTCAAGCATTTAATCAATGAACCCAACAGCCTTTCCTGCTTGATGACCCCTTTCCAGCCCCTAACATCTATGAATCTCTGAATGTGGGTGCTTGTCCATGGATTTTTAGGAGTAGCCAAATAAGTAAAAAAAGATTATTGAAAACTCTTTGATAGCAGGGTTTACGCCATCCAGTTTTGTCTCTAAACTCTCAAGCCCATCTTGGCATTATATAAATAATATATATTTAAAATCTAATATCTTTATTGTGTTGGAAATCAGTTAATGGATTACTTCACCATTATCTATATCCTGGCTATTTTGCTTAAGACAGTTGTTTTCAACCTTTTTAAACTTGAGGCACCCCTGAATGAACTTGAGCCCTCCCCTCACCCCACCCCCTTTGGAGAATGCCAGCTCTTAGTTTTCACTTTTTTTTTGCCTACAGAAAAATAGAGGAGCTTTTTTTTTTTTTTTGCAAAGAATTCAGAAAAACCACAACAAGGATTGAAATCTCTGGGCTTAGCTTGTGAATCATGTTCGTAAACCTAACAGTGCTAACATTGTGTGGTACCCCATGGCACCCTTGAAAAGTTCTCTAGGCACCCCAGGGTGCCAGAGAATTGCTGGCTTAAGACTTTTGCTAGCTTGGGCTCTGAGAAATAAAGCTTTACAGCTGTTGTTGAGAAGATGATGGCTGAGCAGCTTGGAGTTGAAATATCTCATTAAGTACTTCTCAGGGTGCACTTTCCTTTTTAAAGTAAGAGGATTTTGTCTTCTCTGCTCTTTTTCATTGCATATAAGCATGAGGAAGTTCCTACTGTCAGATTATCTTAAAACACATTAGTAATTGAAACACCTGCCTGCCTCAGTCATATAATGCACAGAATTGTGAAATTTTGTCTTTTCCAAAGACAGAAAAATTTCAGTATCAAACTCACTTCAGTTTGATTTTTGTGTTTTTACCCCCTTATCACATTGATTAAAATACATATATGGATAACACAATAATTTAACTGCTGTTTTACATAAAATTCCAGAAAATAGAGCTAAATCATATTACATTTAGTTGTTGGCATTAGGGGACCTGGGTACTTTCCATTTCATTCACAATGTCAATATTTTCTTGAATTAAGATCTCAATTAGCAATTTTCTCTAGTGACTATTTTTATAGTTATTACCTATTTCGCTCGCTAATGTTGAATATACCATAGTTCTGAGGATTTTAATAAGATGTGTTAAACATAACCAGCTGGAGATTTGAAGTGGAAGATGCCTTCTTAGAATCCACTGTACAGGCAACCCCTGCTTAACGCTCTTAGTAGGTTCCTGAAAAAAACTGAGTGTTAAGTGAAACAAGCATTAAGTGAAACCAGAAGTTTTTGACGACCCAAGATGGCATGCGCAAGTGTTTTTAATGACTCAAGATGACAACCGTGAGTGTTATAACGAAACTCGCTGAGTGTTAATTGGAATCAGGTATCAATTTAAAATAAGCATTATAGCGAAATAGTGCTAAGTGAAACAGCATTAAGCGGGGGTTGCCTGTATTAAAATATAGGTCAGAGCAGTTTATTACTGTTGAAAGATCTTCTAGTTTGTTTGTTTTTTAAATTGTGCACACTTTTGTTTTATTTTGCACAAATGCAGCTAACATTTATATTCTTTTTATACCCCTTTATTAAAATAGCCTACAAAGTTATTGTAGTTAAATTAGCAGATGAAATAGGATTGGTCTGACTTCAGCATTGGATTTTGAAAATACTAGATCCTGTCCATTTTTACATGAGAGATCTATGAGATCAGACTACCTAAAAATAACTTCAGAGTTTCATTCAGATCAACAGTGCCCAACCTTCTGGTCTTGCAGGCCAGATGAGTAGTGGATTGGTTTGTGGGCCTTGTGGAGTTGGCACTAAGGGGGGTTGGTCCATTGGGTGCAACCCTGCCCATCTGGATCTGGCTGTGGAATGACCTTGTGCACCAGCCGGACCATGTAGCTGCATGATCTAATGCAGAGGGCCACACAGGTTTGGAAATTTGACAGGAAGGGAACAACAATTAACATACAACTGCTTTTCCACTGTCAAATATCTGGACCTTTTTTTTGGTTGGGGGGCAGGGAGAGGAAGGCATGGGCCACATGAGAGAGTTCTTTGGGCCACTAATTCAAATGCATTTCTAAAACTAGGATTTTTTTTTAAATTATCCGTCTATGTCAGAATAAGTAGTTAAGATGTCTGCTTCCTATTTAAAGATTTTTTTTTTTTTTTTACTGTAAATGAGATACTTAATATTTTTAGGGTTTACTTTTTCTCTGTAATTTGATAGGTGATCACATCTTGTTTTACATTTAAACTTCAGTCTTCTTTCAGCTAATTATTTTTGGCACAGTATTGACACTTCAATTTTTTCTTTAAAAAATGTTTTGGTAGAAATAACCACATAACTCTAATGATTTCTATGTAGCATTGTGTTAGACATACAACAAATCAGGTCCTATCCCCTGCTGTGGGTACTTTGGATCACTAGCAGGGCTAACTGGGCAACTGAAGCATTCCCTGGTGCAGGGGAATCCTTGCCTATTGTAGAGTTACCCTGGCCATTTCTGTTCACCACCTGCATGCCCAGCAGGGACCTTCAACACGGACAAGTGCAAAGTCTTTCACTTGGGATGGAATAATTGCATGAACAAATACATGTATGACTGCCTAGGCTGTGGTACTGTAGAGAAGGACCTTGGGTTTACAGAAAACCATAAGGTGTCTATGAGTCAACAGTATGCTCTTGTTGCAAAAAAAAAAAAAAAAAAAAAAAAC
>NW_017729022.1:182856429-182875956 GCF_001723915.1 Gavialis gangeticus | reverse complement strand
AAAAAAAAAAAAAAAAAAAAAAAAGCCAACATTATAGGGGGTTGTATTAAGAGGAGTGTCACATGCAAATCAAGGGAAATGATTCGCTTGCTCTTTTCAGCTCTTCAGAGACCTCACCTAGAGTACTGTGTCCAGTTTTGGGCCCGCCCCCTGCTTCAAGAAGGATGTGGACAGATTGGAAAGTGCGTGTGCAAAGCAATAAAAATGCTTAGGAGCCTGGAAAGCATGACTTATGAGGACAGACTGAAAGAACTCATGTTATTTAGTCCAGAGACTTGGGGGGGAAGGGGACGGGAATTTGATAATAGTTTTCAGATACCTGAAGGGTATTTGAAAGGGTTCCTGTAGGGTGGTACCTATAGGTCGGATGGAGATGGGGACAGGACTAGGATCAATGGCCTCAAACTACAGCAGGGGAAATTTTAGGTTGGAGATTAGCAGAAACTTTCTGACTGAGTGTGGTCAAGCATTGGAATAGAGTGCCTAGAGAAGTTGTGAAATCTTCATCCCTGGACATTTTCAAGAGTAGGTTAGATAGACATTTAGCTGGGACTGTTTAGGAAGGAATGATCCTGCAGGGGGGTGGACTAGATGAACTTGAGGTTCCTTCCAGCCCTATTTCCTATAATTCTATGAGTAGGATTAGTTTGTTCTAACAACTCTTGGTTAGCATAATTAGCTAATGCAGATTGGAAGAGCAGTTTAAAGGGTGCATTTTTCTGGGGTTGAACATGACTTAGTAAATCTTATGATTGGGAGAGCCCACAGTTGATCCAGAATCATGTACATGTATTAAATGTGCAGAGTTTCTCTTAAAAAATGTGTGGAAATAGTGATGAAAGCAATATAAATGTGGGGTTTTGTGGTTGTGTTTGTTTGTTTTTCTTTGATACCTGCTTATAATTGTAAGATATAAGGGTTGCAGTTTCATATAGGTCTGCAAAATGTCTTGTGCAAATGATGCTGCTTTCTGTTGCTTTGAGACTGCAAATCTTTATTAAGATTCTAATTAACAGAAAAATGTGTGTGACTGTTGTAGTATCTGAACAACTTAAGGTCCAAAACAAACGAGAGGAAATCCTTTATCCCCCCTCTCTGCTTTCCCCCCACAGTACATAGTTAACTTGCAGAACTAATTTCCATAGGCCACACACAATAGAATCAGGTTAAAAAAGGGAATCCATTTGGAAGTACTGAATAAAAGTCAAGGATGTCTCTCTGACATCCCTAAACCAATGCCAGTTAATGTAAGGGAGCATATGACAGGGTATAGATCAGTCTAGATGTACCATATTCATATGTTCTTCCTCTAAAGCATCTACTACTTGCCAGTATTGGAGATAGGTTGCTGGCTAAGATGGACCATTGGTCTGACCCAATATGTCAGTTCTTACCTTCTTAAGAACCTTAAGAGTCTAATATTGATGTTTGCCAATAGATCTGATTAAAACAATTAAATTAAATGTTTTTCTTTTTCTAAATAGTAGGAAAATGCTGCCTTATTAAAATGGAGTGCTTAATGGAATTATATGAAAAAAGCTTGTCCAGGATGGGAGGAAGTGGGGAGAAAGTCTGGGGTGTTTGGGTAGATGAGATGAGTCTATATTGCTGTTTAGGGCACTCTCATGGGACCTGGACTATCCATCCAAATCTCAGTATATGCAGTGAGTTAGCCAGAGCAAGGAGTTGAGCCTGTCCCCCTCCTGCCCCACCTCGCTATTACAGTCAAATGACAGTTGTGGGATAGCGTTTTTTCTTGGGCTGTTTAAAAAAATAAAATAATAGAAATGTTCCATTTATGTTCTGTAGTGGAATTAAAATTTCAAAACCCTACAAGTTTTCATGAAACAATGTTTTTTAACCCATCTTATTTTGAAATAATGTGCCCACTGTCCGTTGAACCTTATGAGGTAACTCTGAGGTCGTGAAGTGAGTACAGGTTAGCACCTTCAGAATAAGAGAAATATGTTCTTGTTGCCTACGGAGGATATACATTTTTAAATTTCTCATTTATGTTCAAAAAGCTTTACTTGGAAACTTGATTGCCTGGCCAGTTCTACCAGTGACATTGATGTCTTGGGACATAACATGACAAAGTTTAGCTCTTTGTAAGGAACCCCTATGCACTAATGAAAGTAGTTGATAAATATATAGTTTGACTCCAGTAGAGGGTACTTTCTCATCCATTTTCTGTCTGCTTTATTAAGAGCTTCTTTAGCCCTCCCCCCTCCCCGCCCCCGCAAAAAAACCCCCAACAAAACACCGCAACATTTGCAACTTTTTAGTCCCATGAGTCTATTTTGTGCAGCAAGTGAAACTTGGGTCTTTGTGGGAAAGTGATCTACCACTTTGGCCATGAAAACCAGCTTTCTCCCATGAGAAGCTGAAACAGCATTATTCTCAGCTCTGCTTTTATTTTCTACTCTTGATTCATCTTAAGCAAGTGGTTTTCAACCTTTTTCATTTGTGGACCTCTAAAAAAATTTGAATAGAGGTGTGGACCGCTTTGGAAATTTCAAATGGAGGTGTAGACCCCTTTGAATTGTAAGTGCAGGTAGTCACATACTTTTAATTGATGATGATAATCTTTTGCGAATGTCTTAGACATAGTCTGTGGATCGCCAGGGGTCCATGGACCACAGTTGAAAACCTCTGTCTTAAACCAAATTTATACTTGGTTTGATTGCCCTTTCTTGTGAGAACGCTAACAGATTAAGTGCTATAGTAATAATTTCCACTAGTAACCCCAGTTAATTGCTGCCTCATACTACCTTTAGAAAGGACTACAACTTTTGTCCTTCATGTTTTCAAACTGTGAGCTGAACTAACTTTTGTTTTTAGCTTTATGAAGTGAAATGAGATTAGACATTAAACAGGAGTCCAAAGCAGCAAATAATTTTCCCAGAATGCTCTGAGAAACCTGATAAATAGTGTTCATTATTTTATTGCAAGAGTGGAACATGGAGGGTGAGAACAAGCCCAGTCACTTGACCTTTTCAGGGTAAGGCAGGTCATGTAACAAGTATAACTGCTTCCTGCTTCCCTTTCCAACTGTTAGTCCCTTACAGAGTTTTCTTCGTTCTCTGACCTAGTATTTCCTCTGCCTTATTTGGAGATCTTGCTTGTGACTGTTATCTCTGTTCCCGCTTCAGTTTTCAGAAATACAGTACCCAATGGCCTTGATCTGTTGATAATTTAAAACCCTGAATTCTAGCTCCTGCATGGAGGAATAAAAATGTTTAAATAAACATAGTGCTCGACCAAATGACAATGTGAGAATTAAATGACCTTACAAAAACAGAACCTGGTTGTTCAGAATTATAGAAATGGAGAAGTGCAGTATTTCATTTTTTTTTGAACCAGTCAATCGTGTACAGTGTATAATTAGAGAACTACTGGAAATACATTTTTGTACCTCTACATCTCTTAAATTGTTAGTAGGAATTTATTACAATTGAAGAAGAACTGCTAGCAAAGCTAGAGAGGAAAATTTTAAAGACTACTCAGTTTAATACAGGCCAGGATGGACCAATCCATTCAAATGTTAAAATCTTCATTTGTGACTTTTGTAATAAAATATGCTATTTGGTATAAAAAGTGCATGTCATCTTCTTTACCCTCCCCTTTCATTTGTATTCTTTCTCTGTATCCTGTCAACCTACCTTTGTCTTATCAGGGAAACTCTCTTAGCCCTTTCTTTTCACATGCCTCTGTCCTTCTGATATTAGGCACCATAAACACTATGACAATACCAGCCTGAAAAAGAGACTGTTGTTTTTAGGTTGATAGCTCATAAAGCTTACTTGGTTTTCTTACTATCTGTACAAAGACAGCATTTGTAGAGACCCATCTTGGCTTTAGTTGGTGGACATTGTTCTGTTTTTAATAGTGCATTTGATTGAAACCAAGTGTCAGAACATTCTGTGCTTTATAAGAGCACACCCTTTTGGGGATTTGGAAACATAAGGACAAGTGCCCATGATGCTCACTGTAATGTCCACTTGCATTGTCCTTTGGTACCAAGAATTCTGGTTCTGGTGCCTGTAGCCTGGCAGAGGCAATGAAGGTCTGCACCTTCTCTTATGCCTGCAGTGGCTCTACCACTGGCGGCACTTCTCTTCATAGCCCCAAGGGACTGTGAGCAGTGCCGTGGCAAGGAAGTTTGGCACCTGGGGTAAAGCCCGCAGCAGCAGCCTATTCTCACCCCGTGCACCAGTCTTGGGGGGCACATCTACTAATTTCTTCTTCTAATCCGTAGATTGACCTCCTGAACTTTTCCCCAAAATCCTATTCCTGTGAGAAGCAGAGACATTGTTGTGTACACTGGATATGAGGAGTCCTATCTGCCTAGAACAGGGGTGGGCAAAATGTGGCCTGGGGCTGGATGCGGCCTGCCAGGCCATTCTATCTGGCCCGTGGGGCCCCTAAAAAATTTAGAAAATTAATATTTATCTGCCCCTAGCTGCCTATCATGCAGCCCTTGATGGTTTGCCAAAACTCAATAAGCGGCCCTCTGCCCAAAATACTTGCCCGCCCCGGCCTAGAACCAGACCTGCAATGGGAAAAAAAGAGCACAGTGATTGCCACCCAGAGACTGTCCAGATAGATCTTGGGCTACATTGGGGTATGCCTCAAAGTTGTTAAATTGAACCTACCAGCAGTGGTGGGAGTACATTCTGTGAGTCTTCAGGTAATGGAAGTGGCCTCCCTTTAAAATGTACCCGCAAGCAGTCATCTTCAACTCTTCAGGCACAGGCATGATACCATCGCTGAAGCTTCCACAGCAGATGCTGCTTTTGTCACAGTTGCCCTATGGTTACTGTTTGCCCAGTATGCTGAAACTCATCTTCGGGTTGTCTGGGCACTGATTGGGAGTAACCCAGAGTAGGAAACTGGATGGACAAACACTTGAAGGAGAAAGAGAAGTTACTTGCCAATAACTTGGAATTCTTTGAGAGATGCATGCTCCACATCCTACCATTACATTCCCTCTTCTTTGGAGTCTCATGTCATAGGATTCTGCAATTGAAAGAAAACTGTGGAGCAGGAAATATGCCCTCTCCTTTATATCCTAATAGCATGAAGAGGAGCACGGCGTGTAGCCGCTTGATGGGTACTGCTTGGGAGAAGGTTTCTGAGGCACACTTGTGCCCACAGTGAAATGTCTGCATGGACAGTGCACTTCAAGGAACTTGACTTCCTATTATTGGCTTGCATGAATCAAATGTAGTAAGAGGTACTTTTCTAACCTTCCGTGCAAGTAGAACAAATATTTTTTGTGATGCTTCAGTAGATTAAAAAAAAGAAAAATCAAAAGAACAGTTTAAAAACCTATTACTTTAAGTGTTTTGTAAAGATAACTAGTGATTTCTGAATAAGGTAACTACTTTTTATTCAAGAGATCACTTGTCACATTCAAGAGGTGTAAAAAAAGAAGTGGAGGGACTGCCAGGCCATTGCATCTAATTTCCCTTAATGCCTACCCTCTCAGGAGAGCTGTTACTCTCAAATAATTTACATGAGGACAACCCGCCAAATATTTGAAAACCTTCTTTTTATCTGGAAACGTGGGAAAGTGCACTGGGCTAACATTCAGGACACATCTATGGGAAACAACTGGGTTATATGGAGATGGGTATATTAGCAATCCTTGGGAGAGAGTCTCGTTATCAGCTCTTATAAAGAAGGGTTGGAAACTACAGGATTGGAAAGATGAGGGAGGATATTATCTGCATATGAAGAGGTGCTCTGCTGTTTCTCCCCGTTCAAACTGTCAGTTAAAGCCAATGGACACGAACCTGCTTGTTAAATGGTTTAACCACAAAAGGACCCCTGAATACCACTGTACACAAGGGCAACGAGAACTGTGTAAATCTCACTACTATTTCTCTCTGCTTTCACTGGCTATACGGTACAAATCATATGGAAGCTGCATGCTCTAAGAAGAGCCAAAGATAGGCTTAGTGTTTGTTTGACTTCCTGTAGAGATCCTATTTCAAGAATATTTAATGAGGCAAGTGCATGTTTCCTTCATGTCAATAGGGATTGGCTGTAAGTAGACATACTGATTTGGCCCAATACATCAACATAAGCAAATGCAGTTCTGTTCATCCAGACAGCTGTCTTCTGTCGAGATTTGATGTATGCCATTATCCTGCCCATACTTAGTTTATTAGATGCCTTGTAAAAGGTTCTTAAGTTTATATATGTCTAAGAGAAGCCCAATTAAACTATTTGGGACAAGGTAACAACCTCTCACCCTCCTGCACAAGAAACCTTAAAAGGCAAGTTTATTAACATGGTACATGGCACTGAATTGTTTTTGTTTCTCTGTGTCTTTGATTTCATTGTGCTAAAGATTGGCAGCAATTTGCAGTTTTGAGGGTTTACTACAGAAAATGTCTACACATCCAGGCATGACAAATTGTTGGAATCCTTCCATAACTGTTGACAAGTAAAGTTTTGTTTCTGGAAACTAAGGGTGTTTTCCCAGTGGATTTTCCCAATTGTTGTTCTTCAGTAGTATTACATGCTTGTCAGACTCTCTTTTGCAGAAAAGATAATGATTTTAAATCTATATTTCCTGTTTTTGTACACCAGTCTAATGGCTCTAATGAAAATTAAGCAAATACAAAACTCTCCAGATTATCAAATATTGTTCCATTAAGGAAATGGTATTTGAAATAACATTTTATTGGCTGACTTATTGTAGAAGTTAATGGAAATATATTGAAGGTGAATGAAAGGAAAAGGCCATTTGAGCAAGCTGTTTCTTACTGTTTGTATTTAATTATCTATGTTCTTACAAAGCAAAGCTGGCCAGTTTGTTCAGGACAGGGTTTTGCATGCTCCTAATATGGTGTGTGATGCTTTCTGTAAACAGTTTTTGTTTACATCTTCCTCTCAATATAACCTATTGTAGAATTTCTAACAAAAGGCTGCTAAACCTCTGAAAATAATCTAAATAATTTGCAATTCAGTTGTGGAATTAGCCTGTTGCTGTGTTTGGTTTAAATACTGCTTTTCTTATTCTTTTAAGTACACAGTCAGACCTCAGTAAAATACGTGTCATTTTGCCTGCTTTAATAGAGTTCCCTTCTGCCCTTTTCTGCTTAATAAAACTATTTTTATATTGGAATAGGAGATGCTTTATTTAAACTTTGTCCATGTCCTGTCCATAAAAATGGAATTCAAAACCAAAATAAATATTTTTTTCACTTGTGGTTTAATTTGAACCTAGTCTTTATCTATGCCCATCGCTGAGTGGCAAAGTACTTGCCTGTGTCTGCCTCAGAATAAACACAGCAAGTCTTACCTACACAACAAAGTGGCTCAAGATATTGTAGTAGGTCCCATCTACATAATAAAATGCTACAGGACCTGACCAGTTAAAATGTAGCTTTATCTTGCACTCCAGGGTGTGGCTTTTTTTTTTTAATCATATTAACTTCAGAAATTAATGGAGCCTGTATGATTAAATGAATTTTTTGCCTTTTTAAAATCACAATCAAGACTTCACTATTTCTAGTTATTTTGCAAGACTAAAATGTGTATTAAATATGGTGATTGCTGCAGTGTTATTTGTAGTGTAGAGAGGTCTTTGGAGTCTTGCCTCGCTGAGCACTAGAATAGTATGTTAATGTCAAAATAAAATATTGATTTTTGTTGTTGTTTTTGGAGCCTGTATTACTCATATTTGTACCACCTGAAGATCCCAAATGAGATCAAAGCTGCACTGCCTACTGTACAGATACCTGCAAGGAGACAGCACCAAGCCCAAGCTTTATATAAAATAGACAAGAAAGGGAAATGAAGATGGAAAGGGAAACCAAAGCAAAACAGAGCTCAAGTGACTTGCCTAAAGTCACTTAGCAGAGCCAGAACTAGAACTTAGTTGTCCTGGTTCTTGTTCCAGGATCTTAAATGTTAGATCCTGTGGTGGCTGTTGGAAGGTTTAGAAATGTTGTAACTGATTAGGATAATACATGTTAACTTCAAGTATAATTTACAACTAATGGTTCAGATTCTGTTTTCTCTCTGGCGATGTTCGCTTGGGGTTCTCTGAAGTATGAAAGGTATGAGAGCAAACAATAATTCCACTATGTAACCTTTCAGAGTTTCTTCTTAACACCTGTGCTTGGTATGCTGTACTCAGGAAAATGAACACAGCTTTCTTAAAATATATTGGTTGTGTAAAGGAAATACTCTTGGAGGAATAAACACACATTTAATGCTCGTGATAAATGTTAGACAATTTAATATAGCACTGTTATCTAGTGTTGTAAGTGAGCAGCAGTCTTTTTAAAATTATTGTAACAGTTTGTCTTTTTTGTTCTCAAATGTTTTTTTTAGGGCAATGTGGTTTTTTTGAAGGGAAAAAAAACCAACAGAAAACAACCTAGCTTTGTAGGTCAGCAACCCGCCCTTTAAAACATAACAAACAACCCTTTCTGGTCATTATGCTTACATTGTAAGGAAACTAAAGATGACACAAGCCCCTATGCACACTCATCAACTTTTAAGTCTCTGCATATAAGATTTGCCATTTTTGCCTTGTTTCAAATTAGATATCTGGTTTGATTACTTTCACAGTGGAGGATGAGCCTTTCTGACGTCTACCAATTGTGTAATGCAGTATAGTTAGGAAATGGTATGATGAGACTATATATTTTATTTACCTGAATCCAAGGTGACCCTGAATTTAAGACATGCACATAATTAGATTCTATAGATGGAAAATTATAAAAAATTTATAATTTTCCATGTATAGAATCTAATTAGTAGAAGGTCATCTTAAATTCATACCTCCAAAAAGCAGTGTGGGGTGGGGAGAGGTTTGACCCTTGCCCCCTCATTCCTCTAACTGCCCCCCTCCTCTCCTGCTCACTACTGTTGCCTGCCTCCCCCACTCTCTGCCCACCTTCCCTACCTTCTACAGAAGTCTTGCTGTGGATCAGGGCACTCAAGCAGTGATGGCTCTGCCCAAGCCCAGCCCATATTGGCCAGAGAGACGTGATGGCAGGTCCTGGCCAGGCCAGGTCCGGGCTGGAGGGACTGGAGTTGGAGCAGAAGGTAAATGGTAGAGGGGGAAGCTAAGTGGTGACAGGAAATTAAATGAAGTGAGGGGACTGATGTGGGTTGGTTCAGTGGAAGACAAGCTGAGGGTAGTTTAGGTTCGTTGGAAAGGGCTATATAGATATATTCGCAAGACAGGTGTTGCCACAATAGTGGAAAGGAGAGACCGTAGTCAAGGTACATGGACAGGATATTGGTAGATTTTGCAGCTTGGCACATGATCATGAGTTCTGGCGGCAGGAGGTAAAAATCACTAATTTCTCATGGGGAATGGCAAGAAAGAAAATAATGATGGTGGATTCCTTTCTGATCTATTTAAGCCCGAGGAATATTAGGAAATTGAAAATGGTCAGTAATGCATGCCCAGAACCAATGCTGAAAATGATTTAACTGCTAGAGTTGATGGAGTGGGGAGAGGAGACATTTTTCAAAGCCTCTGAGTATCAGGACATTTCCACTAATGGTGCTGAAAAAGTTTTTACTCTTTGGCAGTGATCCTATATGCATGAACGATTGGTACAGGGAGAGGAAATATACTGATGAAGACTAGAGGCAACTATCTACTTCTAATATGATAAAGGGCTTGGTCCATCTGTCTCTGTCTGTAACGCTCTGGAGCACTCTGATTGGTTACTGAAGCAATCAATCAGAGTGCTCCAAGAGCATTATGGACAGGAGGTGGCGGCTGTGTGGTGGAGCGCCACCATGACGGTGGCGATGGCATGCGGAGGCGAGGCTGGCACCGCTGGCCTCGCCCTCCCCTGCCACGTTTCTTCCCCCAGCCCTGGGGGAGGAAACGTGGTAGTGGTGTGGGGTGCTGTATTTGCATATGCAGGGGGTGGAGGCGAGACAGGCTTCCCTCACCCCTGCTCCTGGGAGGCAGCATGGCAGGGGAGTTAGGGTTAGCAAACTCTCCCCCTTTACTGCTGCCTGCCCCTGCCCCTCCTCCCTCCCCCCTGTCATTCCTAATACTGGCAGAACCCTAAATGGTATCCTGCTTTGCAGAAAGTGAGAGGAAAAATCACAACTGGGAATGTAGAAGATATTTCTCTAATTTAAAACAAATCTTATTGCCTAAATTAAGATAATAACTAAAACACTGCAAAAAGGTGTATTTACTGTTATGTATTCTGCTTGATTATTGAATAGGCATTTTTACAGGTTCCTGAAAGAACTGCTTGTTGTGAGCTGTGTGATCAGAAACATGTTCCACAGCAGAATTAAATTAAAACATTGTCTCAGACTTGAATTGCCATTCCTGTATTAATAGAGCAAAATTTGTGGTTATTAAATAATGTATTATACAAGTAGCAGAAATAATTCATATGCCAAAGAAAACAAAGACTTGTCAGCCACTTAAATTGTCAAATTTGGTTCTCTGTAACTTTTCAGCTACTGTCTTGTCGCAAAACAAAATACTGTTGAGTGATGATAAAGAACATTAAAACAAGCTAATTGGTGCATAGCATTTATTGAATGCCCTGGTTTGATATTCTCTATTGGAACTTAAGAGTATTTTAAAGAGTATAGGCTAATAGTAGTTATATGTGGTTATATACATTGAGAATAATTGTGCCCTCATCTTCCAAAATTAAAATCCTTCTCAAGAATTTTTAATCTAAAGAATCTTCTGGAGGGTAGTTATATTTTCAAATTGAGATGTTTACTAGTTTTTAAAAAATTCTGAATATATCAAATATTAATTTTGAATGTTATATCCTGTTTACAGTGCATCTGATAAATGGCTAAAGAAAAGCTCCAGCCAAGTTAATGCAATACAGTTTTTATAAACTGAGTGCAAGCAAGCAGCAGGAAAAACAGTAATGTTAACTGGTCTGCTTCAGACCTATAGAGCATGATTGTTCGTTATGCTGTTAGGTTTTCTTCCTCTGATACAGTAACATTTATGGTAAAAGGAACTACAGACATGCTCTCGGCATATATGAAAGTAGGGAGTTGTTTCTTTTTTTAATATAACTTACATTGCGCCCTACATAGCAATCAGACTGCTGACAGCATGTGCAGTGTAGACAAGTTAACTGTGCCACACAAACTTTACGGTTTAACACAAGGAAATCAGAAGGTATTCATGTGTTCAGTAAGCTTCTTCTCTGGGACCCACTTCAGCAAAGTATACTGGGTCTGTAGTATTCTGCAGACCCAGTATACTACATGGATTGGCTCAGCGAGCTTTATCTTGCTCTGTTTATAACTCTCTCTCCAGTGCCCTTGACCTTGGAGCAGAGTTCATGGTTTCACAGCATAGTCCCTTCCTGTGAGGAATAGGTGGCACAGCTGAAACTCTGAATTATTTCCTCCTATGAACACCTTTATGCAAGGTGCCTTAAATCAGGGCTGTCCAACTTCTGAGTGGCTGGGGGCCACATGCTGTTCAGGCTCCCATCTGGTCTCCCATACCCCCACAGGAGCTGTGTGAACTCCCCAAACTCTGTTGGTGCATGGGCTTTGCAGACTCCCCAGCCTTTGCAGGCCATATTGCCCCACCCCCATGAACAGGACCAGGAAGTAGAAGACAGAGGAGGCAGTGGAGAATGCTGTAGCTGAGTGGGAGCGTACGGGCTACTCAATAACCCCTTGCAGGCCATGAGTTGGGCCATGAATCGGACAGCCCTGGCTTAAACTTTACTAGATTTAGGTGCAGGTATTGGTATATGAAAATGCAGAGTGGTTGTGTTGAAGCCCTAGTCAAACCCTACAATTTGGTTTGGAAGGGTCAGTATTATGGCTTTTTAAATTAAAATCCTAAAGATCACTTGTGTAGGATTAAAGTTTCTACAGGAACTTTGGATTTTCTTCTTTCAGATGTCACTTTTCAGTCCTGAACACACTGTTCTAATTTGACTTAAAAGGAACAGCTAATGCATAAATCAAAAGAACAGTAAATTATATTCTAGGTTATATAGCTAGAACTCCCTGTATTTAAGTGGGGGAGGGAGGGACAGAAGGGTCTAATTGTAAGGGGATACTTCCTTTCATAGCCTAGACATGACCCCAAAATGACTAAGCTTCAGCATGCCAGTGTGTGCTGACAGGGCTAAATGACCAACTAGGGCTCCCTTACAACCTACAAATGTGACATATATTTAACAGAATCCATTGACACTTTGCAGCAAGCTGTAGTTAAGTGTAAACATTACAGGTACAGAGTGTGAAAGAACTATAATAGTTCTTTAAATAGTGTGAAACATTTAGAAAACATGTGGAATGAAGGCAGGTAGAAAAGATATGTGAAATAGCTTGTCTTGTTTGTTGGATATTTTGAAGACTTGCATTACTTACAATGCAGATACAAGATAGATTCATGACACAGTAATAATGTTTTCAAGTCTCAGTTCCTTGTCCAGTAATGTGGAGATGGAGAACTCTGGTAACATGAGTGCATGACATAATGAATTGGGATGTCTTCTTGCATTTCAGTCTTAGCTGGAGATATGCTGCGTGCTCCCCCGATTCTTCCATTCCACAGAAAAGTTCCATCTGCTTTCTGTTACTTTCTTCCACAAATATATCTTTTCTGGGAATGATCTTTGTTTCCTTGCTACTGCTCCGTATACAAATATATCCCTCCAGCTATCTTGATATAGGAAACTAGGCTATGTGCTGGGAGAAAGTTACACATTTTGCTGGGGTATTAGATTCTCTGCACAATTCTTTTAAAGAAATAAGTCATTAAAAGTCTCAAAATGCATGGATGCACTTTTCTTTTAGAGCGTTCCGTTTAGATTTTTTTTTAAAATTCAAGTAACCTTTTTTTTCTCTTATTTTTCCAGTCAATAGCCTCAGCAGACATGGATTTGAACCAACTGGAAGCCTTTCTTACTGCCCAAACCAAAAAGCAAGGAGGTATCACAGCAGATCAAGCAGCAGTCATTGCAAAATTTTGGAAAAGCCACAGAACAAAGATTCGAGAGAGCCTGATAAATCAAAGCCGGTGGGACAACACCTTGAGAAATGTGAATTGGAGAGTAGATTTGAAGTCACAGTCAAGACACATTGATCAAATAAACACCCCTGTTGCAATAGTTGAAATGGAGCTGGGGAAAAATGGGAAGGTGAGTTTTTTCCGTTTATTTTATAAAGTTTGATTTAGGGATGTATGCATACGAATGTACAACAAACCATTTTGCCTATAGATTAATGTAGTGCATCCAAATCAGATCCGTATGCTGGTTAAATGCAGCTGTTTAATTCCAGTTTCTCATTGTGTTTGAACCTTTTTGCACCCTCTTTGGGTCTTCCCCTCCATTAGTCCATAATTTAGATCTCAAATCCAATTACTACCCCTACTTAATTTATATCCTGAATCTCTGAGTCACAGAAGGCAAACAGTTACTGGGCGTTTCTGGTTATGTTAGAGCTATTCTGAAAGTTGTTTGCTATACAAATAATATGCTAAAACTATAGCAAGTTACTCTTATCTTTTAAACAAAAGCAAGTGTTAGAGAGATTGCCAAGAGGCCAGCTCTTCTGTGTAGAATGAACAGGGAAATTCAGTTTTAACTTGCTGAAGACTGCTTTTACTTTAGGATTAGACATGCTTAAGAGATTTGTTCTTTATATAGTATATTATTTATCATGAAGTTACGGATATTTCTCAGAGCTTTTACTGTTTTATGTAGTCAAGGTCTGTTTGAAGGAGATGGCTTGACAGAGTAGCTGCTGAAAGCCGGAGTTGGGATTCATTCTTTTCTTTTCATCTTTTTTTTTGAAGCTTTATGATTCAGATAAATAGATAATCAGTTTCCATAATGTAGATACTTATTTTCTTGAGAGAAGAAATTTGCTTTGGTATCTCTTTCTTTTCAGCATATTTGAAAACCTTGGAGCTTTTACCTAAGCAGCACACTGTTAGTAGTTTCTACCAATCACTGTTTGGAAATCCTTCCTTTTTTGTGTCTTTGTGACACAGCATTTAGCAGAATTCACAGATTTGCTGGAATTTGATGTGGCTGTGCTGTGAGCACTTCTTTTATGGCCTTAAACTTGCGACCTCTGGGCTGTTGATCATTTGCCATAGCACCTGCAGCATACCAGCTCCCGTTTGGAAATAACACTCTATTCAGTATGGGTTTGGTAAGAAATTTTAAAAGACTGCAAGGATTTAATTATTGTTTTAATGCAAAATGGAGCCTGTGATAAGCATACCATGCTGTGTTGTGCCCTTGCTTACTTTTGTGTAGTCATGTTGATTTAACTGGCATTGCGGGAGACCAGAATGTGATTTTAAAGGTGTGCAAATAAAGAGTGAGTACAGCCTCTTCCAAAGTAGCATTCTGTTTGCTTTAACAAATGGCATTTTGTATGGGAGACCTTATTTATTCAGTCCAGCTCTTTGGGTTTTTGTTATCTAGCTTTTCAAGTCTTTTCTAGAGCACCCATCCCTATATGGGTTGCTGCCCCTTCTCCATTTTTGCATTTCTACAGTGTGTACAATGTGTAAGGTATAACGCATTTCTTTTCTATTTTCAGTAATGGTGAAGGGTTTTTATTCAATGTCTGCATTTTAAGATGGCAAATGACAAAGAAAAAACTCAACGTTATAAACAAGTAAAATGCAGAACTTTTGCAGTTTCTCATAAAGTTCTTAATTCTTGTTTTTTCCTTTGTAGATTTCTGCGACACACAATAATTCACACTTTTTATCTTGCTGGTAACGGAGGGGGGAACATAAAGGAGGCAGATAACAGGCGTTTCTGAGAAATATGATCCCTATTTTAAAAAAGAAAAATCACAGCAAAGTATTCAATTTATGTAAAAAATATTTAGTCGTTGCCCACATGAATAATCTTAACAATTTCATTTTGTATTTTAGTCATATTAAAGGCAGGGGATTTTGGAAATATGCATTTTTAAACTACCCTGAGGTCAAAATCCATTATGCTCAGTGAATAAAAGGCTACTCAATATAAATAAAGGTATTGGAATCTCACCTTTAAGAATAAGCAAACAAGGATTAATTAGGCTTCTTATCATTTTGGAAAATTTGACTCAGAATTTGTATATATTTATAAATATTGCTTCAGAGAACTTTAGGGTTTGAGTTTAAATAGGGTTGTCATTTTTCAGGGGTTTGTTCTTAATTGCTGATTGTTACATTAATATTTTGGCCAGTTAGAAGTCCTTGGTACTTTCTTTTCAATTATCAAAATACATACACTGGTGTCTGTCCATAATTTAATAGATAAACCTGTTTTTCCTCAGCTATAAAAAGACTGAAGGTATATTTGATTTGATCTGACAGATTTTGAAGGATTCTTCTTGAGTCTGTTTGAGAGCTTGCAAATGACTAAATTATTCAGAATGAAGCGTTTTCATGTGGACACTTGAAAGCAGGGGACATATGTGTGCTGATGTGGAATGCATTGATATAAATATTTTATTTTGTTTAAACAGAAGTAGTGAAAAGATCTGTAGGAAGTACATCCTTCTAGAATTAATATCAGTCAGACAGATGCTGCTTATTTTTTTTATTTCTGGAACTAACCAGAATTTAGGATAGTCCAGGGCAGTGTCAGATATTGTCTGCTTTAAAATTGTAAATACATTCGTAACTTTAACTTTTTATGGGTTGCTGTGTTTGAACTTAAACATGTCAGTTGTCTTATGACTGAATTTTTTAAAGGAATTAATAAGCAAGATGGCTCTGCTGAATAATAACACAGGACCAAGTAAAACGTGCTGTGTCAAACTGTTTTAATGTTTTTGGATTTGTGTATGCATGTAATTGAAATACATTTATAAATTTAATAAGACTATCTTATATTCATATGTGATCCTTGGGACCTCTGACAGTGTGGGAAAAGAGTGCCCTCCTATAGCCAGGTACATATACCGCTAACATATGATCTCAAAATGAGAAATATGTCCAGTCCAAAATCACAGTTACTAATATTCTCAAAACTTTCAGAATTTTTAATTTGGATCTTGAATTTGCATCATGGCCTTTACTCAAGTGAAGACTTAAGAATGACATTTTAAAGTTTCTTTTGTGCCTACAGAATGTGGCTGTTGCCTGACTTAGGTTTTTCAAAAGAGCACAGACAAGTTTGCTATCACCATTCAGCTTCACTGACCCCTATTCCTGTATGAATCTGACAGAAAATTGCCCTCTTGCACTTGCTTCATTGACTTGTTTCTTTATCTGCTCCTGACATTCTGCATTCATTACACTGGTCCTTTTTTCTTTCCTTGCCAACAGCTCATCCTTTTCCATACAAGAACCTTATCTTCTGCAATCTGAACAAGACTTGTCTCTCTTTTCAGGGTTTTTCATATTTTTCTCTTTGCTTCTATTTCATTCTTCCTTTATCAGTTACTGCTAGTTTTTTTTCCTTTAAAGCCTTTTCGTATACAGTGTTGGTGATCCAGAAGTAAATGTTATTTTTTGAATCATGGGTTGCTATTAAACTTTGAAGCTGTGCAATATATACTTAAACTTGCTTTATGGCTTATGCATACTTACCTTTTGCTTGGACACCCTTACTGGGCTACTTTTCTCCTTATCTAATGCTCAAAACCATTTGGGCTAAGTACAGACATTCAAAAAGCTTGAACCTGTATTGATTCTATCTTTGCAGGTTAGTTAAACCTGAGTATATCGAACTGATTTGCAAGTGAATAGATATTCACTTTTGATTCCAGAAATGCAGCCACATGCCTGCAGTGGCTCAAGCTAGAAGCCACTGAGGGCACTAGAGCAAGCCCTCCCTTCCCTTCAGCAGCTGATGCAAAGCTGGAGAGAAGCTTACTGGGGGGCCTGGGGGTGGGGCATGGCCAGGACCTGGTAGGCTGCTGAGTATGATTCGAGAGGGGTTTAAACCCTCACCCTGGCGTGCAGGGACCCCAGTCGAAGTGTGCCTGAGGAGGGGACGGGATAGCGGCCCTTGCCAGGTTTGTCTCTGAAGGAGGGGGATGTGGCGAGATACTGGCCAGGGCAGCAGCCTCAGGCAAAGGCGGAGGGGGATTAAACTTTCCCATTCCCCTTCTCTCCCATGGGCATGGGGACCCCAGCCAGGGTCTACCCAGTTTTCTGCCCCACTGGCCTCTTGTGTGGCAGGGACACGGCCAGACCTGGCAGCATGACCAGACTATCCGCCTCCGTCACCCAGGGCTGGGGCTGCAGGTGCTGCTGAGGGTGGGTGCGGGGGTGGGGGCTGGCTTGGGCTGGGCCATGTGGGCAGGGCCCTTCCCAGCCAGCTGCAGCTTGGGTTGGGGCCGCAGGAGCTGTGCACCTGGATTGCACCTGGCTTCCAATGCCCAGACCGGGCAAAATTGCATAGGAGGGTAAAATTCACCTTGATGATTTTAATCAGTTTTCCTTTTACTGAAGACAATTATTTGTTTCCAGACAAATTCTTTTTTTTCTTCTTTTTTTTAAATAAAAAACAAATGCCAAGTATAGGTGATACCAACTAGTCACTGCACAGCTGAGGGTTCAAAAGGCAAAAATACTATTCACCACTTGAGGGAAAACCAAATCTAGCATGTCATATGCTATATGGGAGTATTACACAACAAATTGTAACATGCCAGATATTAAACCAGTTTCTCTGGATAAAAATGGCATCTCAGCTGCAATTAAGTTGCTTGTTGGAACAACAGCAACTTTTTAGCATGGAAGTATCCTGTGATAATTTTAACATATGGCCAGTTGGCAGGTTACAATTTGTTGCATGATACATTTGTTATGTGTTACATGTGAGTAATGGTTTGCCAGGGGCCTCTCTTGCTTGCAGTCCACTGCAGTGGAGAGTCCATGAGTAATAAGATAAACTTTGCAAACCATTGTGGTTTAAGCTCTTGACAACTTCCTCTCTATCAGTTTCTAGCACATGTGAGAACATAGAGCTCTTACATTTTAACACTTCACACTGATGAAACTATACAGAATTAAATCTATACAATGTATTGATAAATTTTCCTAGTGGTTTATCTGTTTATCACTGCAATATGGCTGTTTCATGTGAATTTCTTGGGATATTTATATTTACAGTAACTTTTTATAGAAATGGCACTTTCCTGCCTATGGGATTTTAAGAACAGTATGTTTTATGATAGAACCATATCTTTCCCCTTATTGATGTGATAACATATCTGCAAATACAGTATGTATTCTCCACCCCTAAAAATCTCTGAGGCACAGGTTGGGAAGCTGTCTTGGCTTTCTCAATTAGAGGAAACAAGGTGTCTCTTTTGAAAATGGTCTGTTTTGGAGCTAAAAAATAATTTTACAAAGCTATTGGAATAAGTTTGCCGTGCCAAGTGTATACAGTTCAAAAGTGGCTTAATACCTACCTAATGGAGGCCTTATAAGCAATAACCGAGACTTACAAAGTAGAACAATAGTAAATAAAATCTGTGCTTCTGTGATCTTAATGTAGTTTGTGTGAAATTTACATACACCCAAATTTTATGTTGAGGTTAATAGAAGTTAACTCTTTCTCATTCTGTTTCCATAACGCAAGACTAAAGGATCCAGGAATGCATAGATCTTTATATGAGCCAAAAACTTTCTTATGGTTTAGAATAGACAGTCATTACCTTATTTTCTTGTATAGCATGCACACATCCCCCAAAAAATCAGCCCTTCAAAGCTGGGGTGCATATAAGTGGGGAGGCTGATTTTTCCACCGGGGGAAGGCGCCTTCCCCCCTTTTTGCTGGAGTAGAGGGTAGGATAGAGCAAACAGCCATTAGAGCTCATGGCTCCCAAGACAGCTGCCTTTTTTTCCCTGGAGCAGATTCCCATTTTAACTCTTTCAAAGCTGCTGTTGAGGCAATATCTTTTGGCTTAAGAGCCATGGAGCCAGCTGAGGGTGAGTGAGCTGTTGCATGAAGTCTGTAATATCTTAATGAGTCTTTTGGTGTGGAAACAGCACTTTATTATTTCTATAAAATACATAAAAGTGTATACAGTAAAAACAACAGCCTTACTGCTGCCTTTGCAAGGGTCTAGGACCTAGCCTTGTTGTGTTCCTTCTGCTTCCCCCAGGCTGTCTTCAAGGATGTCACACCTCCTGGACACTCGCACAGTCAACCAGAATTCTGGGGAAAATTTTTTTTTCTACATTCTGCCTTCCAAAAAACAACGTGCATTTTTATTTGTAGGTTGTAGTATTCACAAAAAAGGGTAACATCATTCATCTATAGATTTTTCTGTACTTTGTGAAAATTTATGAGCCAAATTCTAATCTAATTTGTTTAAAATCTCCTCAGCATAACAATGACTGTAAATATACTAATTATAATCACAAACTGTTAGAACAGGCTTGTCCAACATACGGCCTGCGAGCTGCTGTGTGGCCTGCCAAGCCATTTTCTGTGGTCCACGGGGCTGCAATGCGAACCCCTTGTCCCTCCCCCAGCCCCTCAGCAGCTTAATGGCTGCTGAAGGGGTGAGGAAGGAACAAGGTTCCCACACGCACCGCGTCAG
>NW_017729022.1:182848022-182851429 GCF_001723915.1 Gavialis gangeticus | reverse complement strand
GAAATTTTTTTTTTCTACATTCTGCCTTCCAAAAAACAACGTGCATTTTTATTTGTAGGTTGTAGTATTCACAAAAAAGGGTAACATCATTCATCTATAGATTTTTCTGTACTTTGTGAAAATTTATGAGCCAAATTCTAATCTAATTTGTTTAAAATCTCCTCAGCATAACAATGACTGTAAATATACTAATTATAATCACAAACTGTTAGAACAGGCTTGTCCAACATACGGCCTGCGAGCTGCTGTGTGGCCTGCCAAGCCATTTTCTGTGGTCCACGGGGCTGCAATGCGAACCCCTTGTCCCTCCCCCAGCCCCTCAGCAGCTTAATGGCTGCTGAAGGGGTGAGGAAGGAACAAGGTTCCCACACGCACCGCGTCAGCTTGATGTTGCCGACGTGGTGCGGCTCCTCCCCTCCCCTCCCCCCTCATTTCACTGTGTTCCTTCCTTGCCCCGCCCCTCCCTCCCTCATTTGCATGCTGGCCCCGCCCTACACCAGTCCTAGCTGGCCGCGTGGGCTGGAGCAGGTCACAGTGCAGTGGACGCAGGGGCGCAGATGCTGGCATAGAGGGATGCTGCGACCGGGCCCACAGGAGATTCCGCTGCTGCTGTGGCTGTTGGGGCAGGAAGCCAGCACTACTCCCGCCTCTCCGCATCCCCCTGTGCCCGCCGCTCCCTCCTCCCCACATCCCCCCCCACGCCTGAAGACATTGGGCTCAGGCTTGGGCTGCTCCAGGGGAGAGGGAGCAGGGGGATGTCCCTGCACATCCCACACCCCCCTATAGAATCCCCACATGTCCCCCTGGCTGCTGAGCCCAGGTGCGCAGGTGTGGGAGCATCCTCCAGGCTGCCCAGGTGGCAGGGAGGACACGGCGGGGTCAAGCGGCACCCCTTGACCCTTGCGCCCCCAGGCAGCGGCTGGACTGGACAGGCCATGTGAGCACCCACTTCTGCTGGCCCACTGGGTAATAAAAAGTTCATGATCCGGCCCCACATTCAAAAAGGTTGAACACGCCTGTGTTAGAAGCTAGGGATGAAAAGACTTACTAGATACAATTACCTTCTTGCTAACATGCAACATATATGATACAAGCTGAATCAGAAGTTGAAGAGAAGCTTTCAAGCCAGAATATCACAGCTGTTTTAATGTCTTCCTCTACATGTGGCCAAACCCTGGTAATTTCATAATTTAAAAGGAAGTGTACGTGGGGATGGGAGGAACGGAGTCAATAATGAATGCTGGTAACTAATGTTATATAGTAAATAAGGAGGTGAAATAGCTTCCTAATGGTGGAGGTGATGAAATTGCATCCTGTACTTTGAGATTTGATTGGCCTTTTTAATTTCCCTGGCTTCAGTTTTTTGTGGGCCTGTTCTATTCCCCGTAGGGAATGAATTAGGCTTCAAAGTAGACTACAAAGAAATCTGTGCGGCAGTAAAAACAAGGAAAGACAAGAGTTAAGAACACATTGTGACATCTTTAATATTGTGTTAAAATTCTCCATAATTGAGATCCTGGTATGCATTACATTTATTTAATCAAGCATAGATGGTCTAAAATGCATATGTGTGCATACATACACAGCCTCTGAAACGCTCATACATGTACATGGATATAAAAATGTTGGAGAATACTGTCATAATATAATAAATGTTCCAGGATTTACCATCTGTAAATCTCATCGTACTTCTAGGGTTACAGATTACAAATTTTAGAGTTGTTGTTTGGGATCCTGCATATCGCAAGTATAGGTCTGTGTAGGATATTTGAATTCCACAGTTTTATTACAGCTAATTTCTGCAATACCTGTCACTGCTAGAGAACGATCAGGTTGAGGAAATGTCATAAGTAAGCCATGCTGTGGCGGGAATTCAGTTTGGTCTTCTGCTGCTGTCAGGGGTGCCTAAACATTACAGGTCAGATTTCTTCACAGCCATTTCCAAAAATAATTCTGGAGAACAAATTCCCCATTTTATTATATACTGTATACTTTGAAAAGAATAAAAAGACAGGCAAAGAGATGTTTGTCATAGTACAGCAATTCCAGGTTCTATACCTACAAAAGAAAGAGAACACAGTTTGCAGATAGAAAAAGCTACTGCATCTTTTCTTCCCTTAACCTTTACTCCATTCTAATCCACATTGTTGTTGCATTATTAGAACTATTGCTTCTGTCGAAGGTTGGAAAATGCATTCTTTGAGAGTCTAAACAAATCAATCAGCCTAACTACTGCTGGCTTAATAGTGTATGTGATTAAAACTATAAACACCACTGAGTACAAGTTTAGCAAAAAATCACCCTAGCGACCACGATGAATGTAATCACTTGAGCTTTTGTTCACCTTGGAAATCTACGAGTTAGAGAGAACAGTTACATAACCGCGTACGTTGAAAAACAAATGGGAAAACATAAAAGGGCAATGGGTCATGTAGCTAAGAGAAAACTAGAACAAAACTGATCTGTTAAAGTGAATATTGCTTCAACACGGTATATTGTACTACTGGTTCTTCACTTTGCTGATTCATTTGTTGTCATCCTCTCCTAAAAGCAAAAGAAAATTATTTACCATATCACTGAAAACAGATCTTATTTCTTTTGAATGCAGGACCTCTTGGGCCTAGGATTGAGGATAGAATCGAGACCATTAAAGATAATTCATTAAATTTTCAGTGTGCCATGTTACATACTGTATTTGCTCACATACAGTACACACTGGAATAAGTTATACACTTTGTTTTTGAAGGGTAGAATGGAGAGAAAAGGTCTTTCCTTGTAGTAACTGAATAGCAGCAGCTAGGGAGCTGAGCCTGCTCATTGTTCTGCTCCCTGTGGATAACATGCAGAGCAACTGTTGCTTTTGCCAGGCAGATGCTCAAGCAGCAGAAACTGCCTTTACCATATTTCCTTGCTTATAATGTGCAATCCAATTTCTAACCACTGTTTTTTGGAAAAAAGATGCATATTGTATACATTAAACCATGACATTTGATTTGGATATGTTTTGCTTAGTCCCCTACCTGCTTATCCCACACAAAGTGACTGCTTGCCATGCATGCAGCTGTAGCTACATTCTTCAGGGAACTATGGCATAATAAGCATACTGAAGGGGAAATGACTATCATTCATCCGTTTCATCCATAAGATAACTGAGAGGTTAGAAAGAGTCCATGCAGTCAGGCCCCTACAGTTACTTCTGTAATATGACTGACCTATGTCACCTTATTGTTGCCCAGTGCTTTTCAGATGAAAGGGACCATATTGCGAGCTTGTGTAACCAGTGTGAACAGACTATGCATTTTTCTCCCCCTTCTATTGTCTGAACCACATATAAGATATGTCTGTAAAGCATCCCCCGGTATGTCTTGGAAGGGATGCTCTCAAGCATAACCCATCCAGCCAGTCCC
>NW_017729022.1:182819596-182843022 GCF_001723915.1 Gavialis gangeticus | reverse complement strand
ACAGACTACGCATTTTTCTCCCCCTTCTATTGTCTGAACCACATATAAGATATGTCTGTAAAGCATCCCCCGGTATGTCTTGGAAGGGATGCTCTCAAGCATAACCCATCCAGCCAGTCCCACTCACACATGCTAACCCAGGAATACAGTGGTCAAGCCACTCTGAGTTGCTCTTAAGAACATCTCCTCCACCATTGTGGAGAGGTGGCCAGAGGCAATATCCCTAGATTAGCTTCATTGCCCTATTTCTGGAGTTGGAACTTGTGGGTAGGGTATGTCTAAGAGTACCCATGGCTAGGCATGCCAAGGATTTTGTGTATACAAGCCTCTCTGGATATGAGTCCAGCATTGCTTCTGTTGTAATGCATTTTGTCCTTTTTTCAAATTGATAGGGACTTGTGCTTTAGGACAAATAGTCCTGGATTCAGCTCCTGCAGTCAGTTCAAACAGAGGTATTGTTACACTTTGCTATCTCTAATCACTGGGTCATTTTCTTGTCCCACAGCCAGAAATTATAACCAGTATTCTCATGCTGCTTTACAAAAAGTAAAGTTTATTGAACTTCTGCCTTCTATTCCTCCAGAGTCAAGTTAACACTCAGTCCTCAACCGCCCAAGATACTTTGCATCTCCCCTGCAACCCTCCACCCTACTCACAGTGCGGGCAGGCTAGCCTTGGACCCCAGTTGTCTACTCCAGTCAAGCAGGGAGGCATGCTTTAGCACCCCCTAGCTTCTGGCCCAGGCCAGAAGGCATGTGGCTGCATTTCCAAAATCAAAAGTGAATGTCTGGTCACTTGCTTATCTGTTCAATCTGCACAACGTAGACTAACCTGCAACAGTTGGATCGATTCAGCCTTGGGCTTTTTGACTGTCTGTACTTAGTCCAAAAGGTAAATATGTGATTTAATTGACTTACCTTTCCAGAAGACAAACCTTGCTTTTTAAAGGGAGATTGAATGTTTTAAGACACTAAGTGAGTTTCAGAACCTTTTGTGTAGGTCATCTATATGAATTCAGCCCACTTCAACAGGTATTCCTGTCTAAAAAATGTTTGGTCACCCATGAGTTTTAGTCCGTGTTAGTTTTCACATCACAAGTTCACCACCATGCTTTTCATTAATTGGCAGGCTTAACAGGGGGCTAAGAATTTAATGAGTTAGAGAATTAACTGCCCTTGTTATTGAGGGAGGAAGTTCCCCTTTATGTTGGGGTTGAGACATGCTGGCAGGGTAGCTTTGTGTGAAGCTTGCCCTATAGATAAACAGAGGTCTTCATTCCTGGGGTGGTTTGTTGTTAGCATGGAATTAACAGAATCAAAGATTTTTCTTAAGACCTGGCTCGTGATCATATGCTGGTTAATACATGAATTAACTGATTAAATGTCACATGTTGAGAAGTAGAAAACTAGGCAGCTGTGTAGCATGATCTGGCCAGACAGCTTGAATAAGGCCAAACTGTGCTGCAACTCTGTTCTCAAAATGTGTGTTAGCCTGGGTCACTGCCTGAATTTAAAGATAATTCAGCCCCAACCACACTTAGCAGCTAAATGGAGATTGAATCTTTCTGCAGCTATACCAGGTTTTAACTATGATCAATCATATGCTTTAAAACCTGAGTAGATGGGGCTTATCTGAAGCAGAGCTATATTTAAAATGTGGTCATCATGAACTCCATGTAGTGGGGTCAGAGTGATACAGAGCAGCTAGCGAGCCTTTCTCACTGTTCTCATTCCAGATGAGATATAGGAGCCTGCACTTCCTGTTGAGTAACTACTTGTTGGTTTTCACAGACATCAACAGATTGTACATGTGGACTGCTGCATTTCTGGCTGTTGAAAAATGTTTAATGTTAGGTGTCTTTAATGCAATGAAATGTCATTTGGTAACTGTGCTTGGAACTCAAGTTTTCTCTATGAAAGGCACAAATATTAAATAGACTTGTGATGTGAATTATCAAAATGTTAATCTTCCTTTTTTGTACAAGACTTTCCCTTGATTCTTCAGAACAAAAAGTGACTCTCTACTTCCGCAGCCCATGTACTCAGCCTTGCAAACTCAAGACATTGATTCTCTTTGTTATTGTGTTAGCATTCTGCCATGGTCTGCCAGCTGTCTCCATTCTTGGGAGCAGTCAACATATCAAAATTTACAAGTGTTCGATGTTGTTGAACAACTCAGCAAAGAAGGGCTCTTGTAACTGTGAGTACCCTCCATATTGTCTGACTAGACATCTTGGTCCTGCCTGGCAAAATATGTTAAAATTGGTATTTTGCCAGCTGGCCAACCTTACCCCACCTTGGCAATATGCCACATCACTGCTAAGAGCTTGAAGGCCCAGCTGGGACCATGATGGGCCTTGGTGCCCTAGAATGCTTAATAAAGCCATGTAACAACCAAATACAAATGTGGATGGACTCCGTGTTACCTAGGTTTTATGTAAAGAGAATCTTTACAGGAACTGCTGCAGGGGTAGGTATAAAAGGCAGTATGGGGTTTGGAAAGCTAGTGGGTGGCTGGGGAGAAATAGCTGTGACGTAGCTCCTTCCTCCACTTTTAAATTCCTTTGCATGCTCTCTTTTCTGGGTAGATACTAAGGGAAGTTTCATTTATTTGTAAATTCTCAACCCCCACCTGCCTAAGAATAGAACAGTCATGGCAAAAAGATACTATGTTATGCACACAAGATTACCAGGACTTTGTTAGATATATGACAGGCAACCCCCGCTTAGCCCTGTGTCGCTTAGCGTTGTTTTGCTATAATGCTTGTTTTTACATTGATACCTGATTCCACTTAGTGCTTAATGGGTTTTGTGTTAACACTCGCAGTCACCACCTTGGTTCATCAAAAACTTTCGGTTTCACTTAACACTCTTAACGCTCAGTGTTTCAGGAATCAGTTAAGAGCACTGTAGTCCTTTTTGTATGTTCTGAGATGTGTGCATGTTACCTGATACCAGTTTTGCATTTTTTTCTTTCTATTCACAAATCAAACCAATTCCTACATAATGATGATTTTCAATAAGCAAATTAAGCAGAGTATGATATAGGACGGCAAGGAATACTGCTCTTATTAGGCAGCTGTTCATTTTAGAAATGCTGTTCTACTGGAGAGAGATTTATCTTGCATTTCTCAGTAAACCATGGCTCTTTCCTTTCCGTGCTTGTGGTCATGTTTCTCACTATGTTTTTAAACATGTGACAAGGATTATATCTCTTCCTTGCTTTCCTTTTTTAAATTTGTTGGGGGCGGGGGGGAGGGAAAGCAGGCTGTTTTTTAATGTCTTCTCTCCAACTTCAGTTGTGCGCTCAGTGATGGAGTCCAAACTCTTTGTGCGGTCAGTGATGGTCAGAAACTAACAAATGCCAGCCACTGTGACTGAAACTTTTTAGCTGATCAGTGTATCAAACATCTTGAATAGGAATGTTATGTCTATAAACCATCATATGCAACCTCTTGCTCTTTGTTTTGGCATCATTGCTGGTAGCAATTTATAATACAAGCAGCATTACCTGAATAGTACCCAAAGTTATTGAAAATATTTTGGAAGAATTTGGCTGCTGCTTTAAGATAATTAATAGGTTAAAAATTACACTAATTACAGTGAACTTTGTGTTTGTAGTGTGACAGTATATTTAAATATTTTGTTTCAGCATGAGAAATGTTTGTGTTTTATCTGTATCTGGATTTGCAGGTTCAGTTGTTGCATTAGCATGTGCATATTCATGGGTTGTGGTTACAAATACACCTTTGCATTCTGCCTTGCCCATCACGCTGGTAAAATGGACCAGATAGACTAAATATATGAGCTGCCACTGAAAAAAAAACAAGTGCTGATTCTTAGTTCCAAAGCTACTTTTTTTCTTAAAGTCATCTCTCCAACATTTACCTCTTTTCCTCTGCGCAGAAAGCCTGTTGAAGTTAATGTAAAGGCTTTTTTGATTTTAAGGGTCCTTGAATGTTGTTCTGAGTGCAGAGCTTTTTGAAGCAATTTGTGGGAAATTTGAAAGTGAAAACACTGTAAACGAAGCACTTCAATCTTATCAACAAGGACTTCAGTGTTGGTTCTTTTGAGTGACTACTTATTTCTTCTCTTTCCCCCTGCAGACATAATAGTTGTCAGACTGTGTATGGACACATACAACACTTAGACCTGTTTAAATGCAGTTTAAACCTGAAGCAGATGGCTATAGAAGCCTGTTAAACTGATTTGCGTGGACACCAAGGTGTTCTGTGACATGGGTTTGGTTGGTCCTCCAGACATCCCACATTGATACCTGGAGGATCAGTCTCTTTCTACCCCAACCCCTAACTGCTGTCCCTGGCCACTCTAGTACTGGATCAGAACTCTACTACATACTTTTTCCCTGTTTTGTTGGCTCTTTTTATCAATGAGCATCCTTGTTTGTTCAGTAAAAGCTATCTTTCTGGCAGCCAGCTGTGTCCTTGCTCCCAAAAATGCAAGTCCAAGCACTCCCCCTGCACTAGACACCCTAAGTCAGGCAAGCACATTGTATATATTTGCAAAATGCAAACTTATTGCAAATCTATTAAGCTTAAATATAGTCTAAGTTCAGTTTCCTGAAATATATTCATTAATGTTGATAGGAAAGGGGATACGTAATTTAAATAGCATTGTCTAATGTGCTTAACAGATAGCTTGACGTATAATTCTACTTTGAATGGTGGCTATAAATTTACCATTTTGCTCTACAGCTTGTCCATCTGCATGCCCTTACAAGCATAAAAAACCTACTTGTTCTACTGACAAAGTACATTTCCACCACTTTTGTTTTGGTTCTCCAGTGCCCGAATAAATGAGCCAAGTTCTGTTCCTTCCTATACTCAGAATTATTTAGTTCTAATGAGCAACACCCATGCAAATCTGCTGAAGTAAACCAGGTTGGACAGGTATTGCTCAGATCATAATTTGGACTTCCAAACATTTTTAGGTGTTATTAGGTAGGTGTGAGAAGGAAAGACTGCAGCTTGACTGTGTTCAAACAGAGCCCAAGCTCTTCCAGTGCAAATCACCAACATTCCTTCCCAACATATAGAGTTTGCAGTTGCACAACTACACTTGTAGTTTGCAAAGTGTTTCTAGAGTGGAGGTACCTTTGCCAATGCAGACAAGGTTTTGAAATCTCATTTGAATTTTCAGAACTCTTAAGTAATCAGTGATATATAAATATAGTATGTGTGTCTGTATATGTGTACGCATACACACACACACACCTGTAAAGTGGTCTTTCTTACTACAAATGATTGTCCCTATGTGCTCTCCGCTCTAGGTGTATACCTACCTCGTGCACTCAAACATGAAGAACTTTTTGCCTCCACAATACTGATGCAGTTTGTATGTACGTTGCTTGTCCTTATCCTCCACTCCAAAAGCATAAAAGATTGTACACGTTTCTCAGTTTCTTTCAACATCCTTACTCAAGGCAGAACTTCTGCACTGTTCATAGCCATGCTTGGTCTGTAGTCCTTCAAAAATCCTTCTGCTTTTATTTTTAATTTATCCTCTCTACCTGCCTTTCAAGACTGCCTATCTTTTCCCTTCCTTTTTATTTTCTTTGAGTCTTCTGTGGGCTACAGTGCTTCAGCTTTGTGAGGCTTCATTTTCTTCTTCACATCAGCTAGGCCTCTGCTATTTTTTTCTTTTCTTTCTTTTTCTACTTTTGTCTTTTCTTGTTTGTTCTCTTGGCTTCTCTTGGGTCTTCAGGATTCATGCGGTATCCATCTTGCAACAGAGCCCTGCCTGCTGTGTGAATTATGATCTGAGCAATACCTATGCAACCCTGTTTACCTGCCTGCTGTATCTTCTGGAAGTGCTTATCTTTCACCCCTTAGGTATACAGGTCACTTGGGAGCACTGATATATATAAAATATATAATATATCATATAATATTTTAATTCCCCTGCCCCCTCACACCTTTCCTCTTGTGGTTGTTGCAACTACTGAGAACGAGAACCAACTCCTGTAGCACATGTATGAATGAGGAGCCAAAAAACTAGACATGCTGGAAAGGAGGTCCTATTCTATTGGCCTGCAGTTCTGAGGAGTAACTACTAAGCCCTGCTGACAAGTCTCTCATGTATGTGAACATCTAGCAACATTTACAGAAAACCAGGCGCTGAACTCCAGGCATTCTTTCATGGCATATTTTGGAGAGCCAGGTGGTAGGCAGAACTTGGCCTAGATGTGCTCCATACTGACTCCCATTTTATGTTCCCACCTGGAGTTATCATACATTCCTCTTGGCTCTAGGGCTGTGGATTCCTAAGAAAGGCGCCAAATATGATAGGAAACTTGCCCTTTGAAGGAGCAGGGCTCTTATTCCAAGGTTGGAGTCTGAAAGATCCAGATATACAGTTATTTCTTCCCAAAGGCTGTCCAGAGGAATATCAGAGTGCATCTAAATGTGCTACAAAGCTGCTGATGTGAACATTCCAGCAGCGGAGGCTCTTTTTACCAGAGCACAAACTTGGTGGCCTACAGAAGGGGCATCTTGATGCTTGACATCTGCAAGGCATCCCCCTAGTGCTCTATGGACCTCTTTACCAAGTGTTATACTCACAGAAACCTCCAGAGGAGATGCTGAATTTGTAAACCAGTCCTATAATTGCTGTTTACCTAGAACTCTGAGGCCTTTGTCCTGGTGATTAGGCATTGCTTTGGGGTTGCTCACAGTGGGAATGTACATATAGCTAGGCAGTTGGGAGGGAAGAAGCTGCTATCTTCAAGATGTTCTACACTCCACAGCCAAGGCCTTGGACTCGGAGGCTGAGGAAACCTGACAATCTGGAATTCTGACAATCTGGAGGAAAATGAAGGGCATGAAATACAGATCACTTTTGTCTTTGGCACAGAGCATGAGGAGAGGTAATGTGCAGGCACACTGTATGGGAAATGCTAGGGCAAAAAAAATCTCTGAGCTTGAGGATATGTCCATCTGTCATTCCCCCCCCCCCCCCCCCCCGAGACGCAGGTGCATTGCCAGCGTGTCATGAAGAATGCCAGTTACTGGTAAGCAGCATCTATAGTTGATCACTTAGAAGCAATAAAATATTAAAGGATATGATGCCACTTTAACAGAACCATTTTCAAAAGTAGCATCTTGCTTTAAGGTACTATAAAAATTTGCATTCCTTTTAACCTGTAAATTTGCAAAGGACTTGAGAGAATTAGCACGATAATAGCATTTTTGAAAATGCTACCTTCCAGGCTGCATCTTAAAAGTACCCAAGCTTGTGAAGAGTGTTCAACATATTATGTAGCAAGTTACAGTAGCCTGGTATATTTTGTCTGAAGTAATGAGGCATGACAGATCATCAGTGCAATGTATCATGGTCACAACCAATAACCCCTTTTAGAAAATAATGTTTCTGCTCAAAGCAGTCATTTTGAATTATCTGCAGTTAATTTAAAATTGCCTGCTTTTATGGAAATGGCACGCATATATTTCCCAATAAATTTCATTGGGTTGCTTAGAGAGACTGTGATAAAGTGCGACTGCCTAGGAGAAAACTAGAGTATGATCAAATTTAATTAGGCTGAAACCTGCTTCTGCTTACAAATATCTTGATTATATATGGGAGCAAGCAGACAACCCTTGAAAAGACTGTTCTTTCTGATGCAAAGCACTGTGGAAATTAAGAAAAGAGTGGTTGACCTACCTGTTCTCTGTTTGACATGCACTTAGAGACAGAGGCATAACTGGGCACTTGAGTGCCCTGGGCAGCCACCACACACAGGGCAGTGTCAGTGGCTGTGCTGTTACAAGCACAGTGGTGGCAATGTCAGCAGCACGGCTGCTGTTACCCTCCTCACTCCCTGTTTAACTTTTGAACATCTGCTTCTTTCATAACATTAGATGCTGACTTTGGAATCATGTACAGGGCATTTTTTTAACATGCATAAATATAGTTAGGATGCAGTTCTGCTCTGCATTTCTTCCCCTTCACTCCTCCCATGGGCAGCACATTATGTAGCTGACAATTATGGGAATTCATGCACCTTTCCCTGAAGCATCTGGTTGAAAACTGAATATGGAACTAGATGGGCCATCAGTTTGATTCACTGTGGCATTTTCTGTGTTCTAATAAAATATTAATGACATCAAAGAAATTTTCCAAAAAGAGCATAGATCACTTAGTTGTGATTTAAACACGATATGATGTAGGCATAAATAGCAATTAACAACAGTCTTTTGCACTCAACAGAGGTCTGTTTTGCCAGGCTAAGAACATGAAGATCAGAAAGACTGAATTCCTTTTTAAAGAAGATTATCTCCAAAGTTGAGGGACAGGGAAAATATAAGAGGGAAAGACTACAGCAGCCAGGTCCTGGAGCCCTCAGGGCAATGGAGATGAAGAGGGTCTGTAGGAAGTTCAGGCCTACCATGATCCCTTTGCAGGGGATAATTGGGTTCTTACTAAAATGAAAATGCATATATTTTTATTTTAAAATCCATTTTTTCTTAAATGTTGTAATTCTAAATAAATAATATTCTGCCTTCAGGCTATTTGATCACTATTCACCACTGTCATTTCTCTTAGAAGGAACAACATTGAAGTGCTAGATTTTCACAATTGATACATAGAGCATTACAAGCCAAGGCCTGACTTGAGGGTTGGAGAACTGCATATTCCATCCCAAGATGGGTACACTTGAAGGCTAAGTACAGACATTTGGAAGGTTAAATTGGGTTCAAAATGGCCACCCAATTTAAACTTAGTTTGTCCTGGTGCTAACCTTACACTTCTAGACCCAGTCTCAGTGACTGGCCATCAGTCTAAATCTGTAACTGTTCAGAAGTTCCGTGCACAGAAACCAGTCTAAAAATTGCAAAATCTGGTTTAAGAGAAACCTGGATCTATGTAGTATCAGACTCCATCGATTTAGGTCAAACCAGTGTATGGAACTTTTGTCTGCTTCCCCTGCACAGCCCTAGGGCTGGGAAAACCCAGCCACAGGCCCCAGCCCTGGGGCTACTCTTTTCACGCCTCCTTTCTGCAGCACTGGTATTTTTTTGCCCCCTGGCCTCTTGCTCCCCACCAGTCAGCATTCTTAACTCCCATCCTACAAGTCATTCCAGGGGCAGCTGCTTTTATCAGTGTTTGCCACTGCCAGAGCCAAGTAAGTCCCGGTGTGGTGAGGGGCAGGAGGGGAATAGGGGAGTAGCTTTGTTGGGTGGGACCCCACCCCATCTGTGGTTTGTGCCTGCCCCTCCATTCCTCATGGGTCATGCCTGCCCCACCCCACCTCACCTGTGGGCTGTGCCTGCCCCCCTCACCACCCACGGGTTAACTACCCCCCACACACCTTACAGGTCACACCTGCCCCCCTACCCCATCTATGGTTGCACCTGTCCTCCCTGCCCCTTGTGGGTCATGCCTGTCTACCCCACCCACAGGTTGCATCTGGTCCCCCTACCCCTTCCATCTGCCCTCGTACCCCATCCTTGGGTCGTGTCTGCCCCCTGCGACTCCTTATGAGTTGCGCCTGGTTCCCTTACTTCTCATGGGTTGCACCTGTCCCCCTCTACCTTGCCCATAGGTTGTGCTCCCCCTCTATCCCCCAGCGGACCCTCAATCCCGTCCAGCCTGCTGGACCCCCAATCCTCCAGCTAGCCTCCCTCATCCTGATTTCTCTGATATCAAGTAGCCATTTTGAATTGACTTAACCTCCCCCTAACACCCCTGAATGTCTGTACTTAGCCAAAGAGAGCAGGAAGAATCAGAGGTGCCTGATAACTGGCCTTAAGTCACCTCCTCATACAACAACAGAATTTTTGATTGCATGTTTTGTTCCCCAAAAAGAACCCAGCATCAATCAGTGCATAAAATGAACAGTGCTCCATGAATAGGTAACTATTCAAGGTTTAGTATTATCTTATTCAATGCAGGACTTCATTGACCCTGTCAGTTGTTGCATTTAGGTGTGATTAATGTCAACATGCCACACATTCAACCAATTTTAAAGCCATAAAATGGCAAATCAGCTGCAAAGGTTTTCCACGTATAATGATACATCTTTGTGGCTGGTTTGTATGGCATCTTAAATTGAACATGTAGCATGCCCTGCCCCCATACCAACAATCAGTTGATTGTTGGCATATGAGAGGATTGTCTTGGCCAGTTTGAGACCCAGCCATTTCTGAGCCAGTTGGCTCCCTCCCCATTTGCAGTGCTGGGCACATGACTTTCCAACTTGCTGCTGCAGGTGGAACCCTTGATTGTAACATGTACTGGCAAATTGAAAAGTTGTGCTTGTGATCTGATCCCCAAAACTGCATGTCCTACAATGTATGTGCAGGACATGTGCTTGTTGGGAGATAGTATTGGATCCAATTACACCATTATATTAATGTTTGACATGGGCCCAGATCGTTCTTTTTTGACATCTTTTAGGTTCTCTTCTGAATACAAAAGTCTTCATTTCCTTGTGGACAGTTTTTGTGGTGCTCATCACTGCAGCCTGATCTGCATCAGTAACAGATGCATCTTCACAGTTTTTCAGAGTGCTTAGCACTTTATACATTCAGAGCACATTTCTCCATTGATTTTGGTTATGGTCATAAGTGCTCAGTACTTCTGTAGGTCAAGCCCTAGCATCTCCAGCCAGGCACTGAGAAAATGATTGATACACAATTAGTGACCGCCTGCAAACATTTACTCTACATTATGCCTGGCATTCCATGTCCGTGGCAGAGATGGAATCTAACTCCTCAGGTCAACCAGCTGCCTCAACCATGAGGATCCGCCTTTCTCTTTCTGCAAGTCCCTGTCTCATTCCCTCTTCGTATATTCCACTTTCTGCACCAAGTGAGCCAGGGATCTGGCAGACCACTGACCCTACTCACCTAGTTCCCTCCTTTAGCACTATCTAGCCTTTGCACTGAATGAGAAACAAGTCTTCCATGAAATAAAGATGTCCATGTAACTAAAGACTGTATTGTAATGGTTTACACACAGAGGGGCTGAATTATTCCTAGGTTGCCCTAGCATTTCCTAGCTTTCAGGAACTTGACATCAGTCTTCATGTTCTATTAAAGTAGGTTATTTGGATGCAAGACACTTGCATATATACACAGTTGTCCAGATTTTGAATTGGAATTTACATTAATAACTGAAAATCAAGTTGTAATATTTCTACTTCTGAAGGTTTTTTTTTTTTCTTTTTAAACCAAACTGCTAAAAGTACTAACACTTTCTTTTCGGTATAATAAAGAATCTGTTTATTGGAAAAGCCTAGTTGCATCAAGATGCCAAAAGTCAAATCTATGAGGCATTTTGTTTGTTTTGTCTGCTATGGCAAGAAATATATTTGATTAGAGATACAGAAAAGGGATTTATTTAAAAGCAATTTCTCTTGTCTGTTCTGTAGAGGATTTGAGGTTTGCACAGATTACTTTTTAAGTTTTCTTTTTTCTTAAGGTTACATTTGTATAAAAGGATTTGCTTGGCTTGGATTTCCTGTATTCACAGAGAAACATTTACCTATGAGCAAATACATTTACCTAAGGTTTATATGCCAATAAATGAGGAACAGTTGTGATAGTCATAAGCTGCTGAAGAAAAATATTACTGGGATAACTTCAGCCAAGGAAAATTCATGACAAGGATATTTGGGGAGGATTGTTAACCCCTCCTTGTCCAAAATGTGGGGAATTTTTTTTGTTCAGCATCCCTCCTTAATTCCTCGGTGCCAACCCCTGCCCCTGTGCACTCGCTCTTACTCTAAGTGCTATAGTATGCTAAGGCTTGCTTTGCTGCGTATGTAAATGTTATATTTGCAGTGTCCAACCTCACTGTTCCCTTCTGGCTTCCTATTTCTATGTCCCCAGTATGAAAGAGATGATATTGTTTATACAATAATATTATAAATATTGAAATACACTGATGTTATGAACATTGCAGGAACCTAGTCATTGAAGTCATATTACTCTAAAACGGGTGGGTTATTAGCTCAGTAGGAATAACTAGGATGGTTATTAGATCAATACGTATGGAAAATTCTAAATTTGTATCCCGATAATAGAGAGTTTATTCATCTGTCATGCTAGAAATCAGTTGAATGTATGCAGAATGGTGATATATGTTGCTTCCCAGATAAGACCCAACTTTTGGGTACCACCCAGCATTTGAAATATATAGTAGGATCCTTCCAGGCTTTATGCCAAAGCAAGATAGTTATTTTGCCAGGTTGAAAGGGTAGAAGGCAAGATAAATGTAAATGGTTGTTTTGCTCATTGGTAAATTGTCAGTGGTTCTCTAAGGAGTTGTCAGTGACCTCTGCCAGGGAGAGAAGTTGACAAATAAGGCAGCACCTCTTCAGAATAGCTTGTTCAAGGCACTGATTCTCACCCAAGGTGCTGTGGTGACAAGGTAATACAAAGAGACTGTTTGAAACCCTGCTGCCATGCAGGGGATAGTTTATCCAGACCTAACAATGGCAAGGCATGGATAGAAGTCATGCCACTGCTGAGGTAAATCACAGTTGATACTCAGGATGCTATACTGCAGGGCTCAGTCTGCAAGTGGCAGCATCTACCCCAGAGGGCAGGTGCCCAGACTGCACTTGGCAGCTGCTGTTACAGTCGTGTGGTCTCAGACTGCTGCAGCTATGGGATGGGCTCCTTGCACGCTGGCTGCAGCAGCCCCTGCAGCATTGGCTCTCCAAGGGCTCTCATTCTCAAGTTTGTTAAACTGGTGCCAGGTGCTGGATCCTCACACACCCACACCCAGTTATGCTACTGTTTACTTTTGATTCTGGAAATACCCCCACATGCCTGCAGTGGCTCAGGCCAGAAGCCAGAGGGTGTGAGCATGCCTCCTGCTTGGCTGGGACAGACAGCTTGGGCCAAGGCTAGCCTGCCCACCCTGCAAGGCGGGGATTTGCAGGGGAGGTGCAAAGCATCCTGCAATGCTGGGGGACTGTGAGGTTAACTTGAATCTGGAATGGATCTGGGACAGAAGTTCAATAAACTGATTGAAACTAAATCATTTAAGTGTGATACTACTTCCATCCAGGTTTATCTTAAACTGGTTTTGGCCATTTTGAAAGCAGTTTATGGACACCAGAGTTCTGTAGCGTTATAGATTTGAACCAGTTTCTGACCACTTTTACTGGTTTGTGTGCAACTTCTGTCTTTAACCCTTGTGGTCTTACTTTCATTCTTGTCCTGGTACCAGTGCTATGCCATGGGACTGGTACGCTCCTATTCCTAAATTGTAAAATCTTATCCCTAGAAAATTGTAAGTCAACTCAATCATTTTCTTATTAAAAAAAAATCTTCACTTCAAACCTGTAGGTGAAAGCTTTTTGTTTGTAGTATTTTATTTTTGTTTATAGTATTTGTTTCCCTTGGGTGAATAAATATACTTTAGTATTTATAGTCTGCTGTGCTGAAATATGTTGCAGTTACCTGGTGCCTAGTTTTTCTAATATGCTCATGTAATCTCTTCTTTTGTAAGTGTGTTTTTTGATTTAAGTGAATAATTTGGCTAGGTGCATTTACTGTTTATATTACATTAAAGGTTAGAGCTTCCATTTTGCCAGAGGCTTTCAGGTTAGCAACCCAGGCGAGATCACAGCCTAGCATTTTAAGGGGGTAAAGTTGGATGAAGAAATATGCAAACTTAGAGTGAGGCGGGGACGTTGCATAAAGGAGGCATAAATAGACTGTGGTCACCATGCCAATTTGTGGAATGCACTCAAGACTGGTACTTGAACTGTACAATTCTAGATTAAATTAATCATTGCCACCTTCTCTGAGAATAGCTGTATATTTGCATGTTTGCTCCATTACTGTAACATTTTTCACAAATTTGACTTCGAAGAAGTGGATTATTTAACAACCTCAACTTTAAACTTAACAGGTTCTTTGGAGATTTAATAATTTTACTAAGAAAATCAAGCTTCACTGTGTTGAACACAGCTGTGAGGTGTCTCTTTAAATAACAAAGATGTGTTTCATCTGCAGTATATCATTCATATACAGTGAAACCTGTCTAAGATGAAATCACAGGACTGGGAGAGAGGTGTAGTTTAGGCAGGTTTCTGTCTTATGGGGGGACCTTCCCAGCCCCTCTGCTTAGTGCTTTCTGCTGTCCAGCCTCTCTCCTCTGCTCAGTGCTCACCCCTGCACCTAAGAGGATGCCTGTACCTGTACCACCCGCAGGTACAAAGTAAGTGCTTCCTTTGATATATTGGGTGATTCTACAAATGGGCCCCAAATTCTTTTTCCCTTTCTGAGTTAGACAGTTTCTGGCTTATAAACTAAACATGCATAATTCCCCCATAAGGCTGGTTTTTACAGGTTCCATTATTATACCACTGTATTATATTAAAAAACATTGTCAACCCCCCCAGTAGTGTCTAAGACAGTTGTTGATTTTAGTTGGACTCGCCTAAACTTGGACATATATTCTCAAACTGAAGAGCAAGGTATATATGCAAAAGGGATAGATCTCTTCAGAGAAACACAGTTCTCCGTATTGGAATGTGTACTAAAACAGGTTTACTTCTTCCAGTGGTAAGTGCTCTTAGATTAAGCAATCACTGGCCCAGGTCTGATGTGCTATTTGGAATGCTCCAAACACCTTTAAAGCACTCCAAACAGCAAGTGTACAGACATGCACGATTAAAAAGTACTTCAAATATGGCCAGAGTGCTTCAAGATGGATCCTTAAAAATTAGGAACATTTATGAAGCATTTCCTGAAATGCCTGCATGCTCCAGTGGTCAGCATCCCACAGTGCTCTACTGCCCCGCTCCCCCTGGGTGTTGAGGGTGGGGGAAAAGAGAGCATTTTTCCATGTGTTTTGCTGTCCTCAGGAATCTCTGGAAGTTCATTCCAGAGATTAAGAGAGAGATGCATGGATTTCTGCTATCCTTCCAGGGGACTGAAGAGAGATTTCTTGCATGTTCATGGCCTCTGGTCTCTAGAGGTTCCTGAGGACAGGAAAGCACTCATGAGTTGTCTCTGCCTCCCCTTCTCCCTCTTGAGAGAGGCAAGGAGTGGAGCACTTCAAATGCACATGTGTGTATGACACATATTGTATCTCTACCATTCAAAACTTTAAAGCGTGCTCAAGACCTTGTACTGATAAAAACATTTAATACTATGTGCCTAGATGATAATTTAATTTTAATTTTACTTCTTTATTTTAAATGGCTCACACTCATGTACCCCAGTCTCTTACCCTGCTCCCCCACTAGTATGCTGCAGGCTTGTCATTTATATTGCTCTGGGGCTCAGTGCTGAATAAAGACAAGAAGGATGAAAAGGGCTGATTTAAACTGAGAAAAAGGTGAAGCTTTTCTGCATCTGAGATATATATTTTTGATCATGTGATTTGTATTTATATATAAATAGATTTTCATCAGCTTTTTTGCATGTATTTTCATGACTGATGTGTGCCCCTCATTGGTGGCTTGGCAAAAACTTAAGCATTTTAATAAAATTGCCTTCACCGAAATGGTGAAAGTACCAAACCTGTATTCTAGATACATCAGACTGGGGTGAAGACGAGGAAGAAATAGAGACTTTTAAATAGAAGGTTGATATTTTCCAGATGCATGAGGTACATCTTCAGTTTTGTAAACAGGGTCTCCCTCTCCCTCCTGCAAATATTAAGAAATAGTGGGGGTGTCGTTCCTGTCTTTAGAATTTTCATTAGTCTGGTCAGAAGACATGTACTTTATAATTACTCAGGTACTTGTGTAACTTTTCTTTGCTCGGCTGCTTACACACCCCATTCCTATGCAGGCCTTATCTTCACTTGGAATTTGTCCCTTTTCCCGTTGTAGGTAAGGCTGCAGGTACCCAAGACACCACTTACTTTGAAATTTCAGTGAGGCTAGCAATTCAGCTGTTTCCCAGGACATCAGAAAACCACTTCAGAAGTCAATAGGATGTTCTTACTCCATTGAGATTGATAGAAATGTTACCTGCATTTTTTAAATGTGATGTTATTAGCTTGGCCATGTTATAATCTGTTTTAGGTGGGGAAATAAACCAAAGCCAAAATAGTCTGTCTTGAAACACCTACAGGTTTCTGGATTGAGACTCTAATATGAGTAGCTCTTTTCTTCACTGACTGTGGGAGGAAAATATGGATGAACCCTATCGCTAACTCATTATAGAACTGTGTTTACATAAAAAAGCAGTAATTCTTTCTCTATGTCCTATGCCTTCATTTTTTTCAAGCTGTTTTCTTCCTTCTGGCAGGATTTCCTCAGGCAAGAGATTGTGACTCAGCCTCTTGCTGTAGTCTGGTCAGTCAGCTTGCAAGACAGAAGGCATGACTTTGAAAGAACCTGCAATTCAAGGGCTTACTCCTAGATATCATGTCTATGACATCTAACAGCCCTGGCTTACCTAAGACAATATATTGTTCCTCAAGTACAGCATGCTTTACTATTCTAGTCTGAGGTTTTAATTATTTTTCAACCTCTCTTTTATTACTCTTGAGGGATAGGTTTGAACCGTCTAAGATTCCACTGCTTTCTAAGCTACAGTCAATCTATTAGGGGCTTTAAAAATGGCTTTATAATTTGTTATTTAAAAAAACAAAACAGGTTGCTCGTTAGACTTTAACATAGGCTAAATTACAGAGGAATTGCTGTGTGATTGCATGTTGTGTTCACCCAAACACCAAGAGCAACCATCATTATTAAGATTCATTAGCACAAGATGGGGGGGGTGCGAGTACTTAGGTGCAAATTGCATGTTCAAAGAAACAGAAGTGCTCACACAAGTTCAACCCAGAAGTCGCAAGTTCAAAGCCACAACAGAAGTGCTCACAGCGCAGCCCTATCAGATTCCAGTGAATCTGCAAATTCTGCTAAATACCTTGTCACAAGGACATGGAAAAGGAAGGATGATAAAATAGCACCAATGTATCCTTATATTTTTTTCAGCTGCAAGTCCTATCCTCCTACAGCAAACTGTACCACAAATGAATGGCCTTCCTTCTCTGAAAAAACCCCAAACCAAAACAGAGTCTGTCTTCAAACAATTACAGCAGTGGTGCTTCATGTTTTTGGACTCAAGGCACCTCTTGATAGACTACAGCAGGAATGGGCAATTATTTGGGCCTGTGGGTCACACACAGAGTTTTGGTAAGCTATTGTGGGCTGGGTCAGCACTGCCCCCATCACCTGTGCAACAGCCCACCAAAATTTCCTAAGTAGCTCTGCTGTGTGCTCAGCCAGGTGGCTGAAATGGGGCTGTGGGCAGGCAGGGAGCAGCATCCAGGAGTGGGGTAGGTAAGTGGGGCTGAGGTAGTGACAGCCTGGGGCCAGGAGCTGGAGCAGAGCAATGATCTGCATGCCCCTGCAACAAGTGCTGGTTCTGTGGGCAGGGGCATGTGGGGAGTGGAGTGTGGCCCTGGCCTCACGTTGTCAATGCCCAGTGATCCCAGGGTCTCCATGGAGCCTAGCCAGGACCCACGTGGGCACAGCGCACAGCCAGGTGGACAGGATGGGGCTACGGGTGGGCAGGAAGCTGCATCTGGGGTCAGGTCCAGGATCTTGGGGTGGTGACAGCGTGGAGCTGGGGCAGTGCCACAATTTGCTTCTCACACACTGCTGCCCATGGAAGCTGTGCCCATCACAGGGCTATGTGGGCAGTGGATTGTGGCTCTTCCCCAGCCTCAGCTGTCACTGCCTTGCGATTCCCACCCCATGATCCCAGCCTTCCCTGCTTGTCTTGCTCCCGAACACCACTTCCCACCCACCTGTGGCCCCATTTCATCTGCCTAGACACACACCCAGCCCATGTGGGTCCTGCCCACAGTGGTGGGTTCAGGGCAGACAGGCTGGAGTACCAGGGTGGTGGGACCAGGTCAGGTGGTGGCAGCAACTGGAAGGAGCTACTGCTGCTGGCATTGCCAGGAAGTTAGTCCAGCTGCTGTGCTGCCCCAGACCCACTGTGCGCCTGGGGATGGTAGGACTGGCCTCACGTGCCACAGTCTGGGCTGTCCCCTGTGCTAGGCAGGACCAAGGGACCCACCATAGGCTGGACAAAATGCCTCAGTGGGCTGGATTCAGTCCACAGGCTGTATTTTGCCCGCCCCTGGACTAGAGGTGTCCCTTGGAAATTGCCAGCTCTTAGTTTTCAGTCTTTGGCTATGGAAAAATAATAGAGAAATTCTTTTGTGGCAACGAACTCAGAAAAACCATAACAATTCAACGTGTTTTTAACATGGTAGATTCCTATTTGAAATCTCTGGCTTTATCTAGTGAATCATGTTTGCAGGCCTAACAGTGTCAACATCATGTGAAACCCTGTGTCACCCTGGAAAGTATCTCAAGGCACCCTGCAGCACCATGGCTGAGAATCACTGACCTACAGGTTTCTGGATTCTAGACAAATACTACAGTGTTACAGTCAGGTACCATGGTGCTCTTAGATGCTGTCACAGTGCTAGCATGTACTTGTCAAATGAGGCTTATAAATGTTTCATTCCTTTGATTCCAAGATGATTAAACATCAGAAATCTTTAATTCCTGCCACAAAGTCCTTGTATTTGCTTAGAAAAGATGCATTTTTAATGTTGTACTTAGAGCTTTCTGCTTATCAGGAGATTACTACATTGTGCTGCAGAAGCAGTAAGGGATTCAGGCACAAGGATCGTCTTGTGCAATGTGCTGTGCAGTGAGACGGGAATTGCTATCAATGCCTGTTTTCATTTCTCCATTAGGATGAGGACACTTCCACGACTTAGCTGTAACTGCAATGCTGCCCATTTGTTTTAAAAGGAATCTTAACTGAAATTGTTTTGAGAATCTAAATGTGATTCCCTAAAACATTTAAAAGCTCACTGTAAATGGACCTAAAGGCTTTGGCCACCGTACTTAAAGCAGTGCTTAATTTATTGCCCTTTTTTCAAGCATGCTGTATATATTTTACCTCAAATACGAGATGAGTTTTTTCCCCAAGTTAGCATGGGGGGAAAAGCCCCTTGTCTTACATTTGTGTACAAGGAAGCCTCAGTAAATTAAACTGCTGCAAAAAACAGCCTGTGAGCAGTAATGGAAACCATCTATGAAGTTGATTAAATGCAGCCAACATTGCGTGACTGTAAAACACATGGTTTATACTGGGCAAACATACTGATGGGAACCTACCATAAGGATAGGTTAGTGCAACCCTATCCCAGGATTTCAGGACTTGTGGCAAGAACACTTAGTTCCAGTCATGAGTGGGGGGGGCTGAGTAGCACATGAATCCTTTGTGGGGGTATCTGGAGTACACACACATACTGAGTAGTGCTGAGCTGAGGGTCACCATGGCTTAAAATGCTATTGATTTTTGCTGGGGCCCAGCCTAATGAACTATGCAGTAAATTACAAGCCTTTTGGCTCTGAACTGACATAGATGCATAGTTTGTATTATATATAGGTAGGTGCAAAAGCTTCTTACAAGTGTGTTTATGGAGGACATGTGCTAAAACTTGCAGCAGTTTCAAAAAAAGGTAACAAGCATCAATTCTGGATGAACTAATGCTCTGACAGTAAGGACGTAGGAAGGGCCTGCAGGTAGAAGATTTATTTATTTTCTCTGCTGTAGCAGTAGGAGGGGGACAAATTAAAGGCAGACCTCCAAGAATTAGGTTCTATACCTGGAAAATTATAATAAATTTATAAATGTTTCCATATATAGAATCTAATTATTGGCAGGGTCATCTTATATTTGAGTAAATACAGTAATTGATGCAAGGACTAGTACTGTTTACTGTACCAATATGGCAAGGGGTCTTTTGACCCCAAAATAGTGTTAAAAGTATGTATATGCTGTAGTATCGTAGGCAGTTTGTGCTATAGAAGAATACAGTCTGTAACATAATGTAATTTATATATTCTTTTAAAAAATAGCCACAGGGCTCAAGGTAACTGCGCTAGAAACCTGCTTGCCACAATCCTGTTTAAAAACAAAGTTGTAGTTCTCTTCATTCTCCTCCAGCATGTACATGATTCTGAATGGTTTCACCTTCTCCACAAACCAAAATTAGGAATCTGTAATTGCTAGTTTTTCCCCAACTGAAACACAAACTGGTTTTAACATTCAAAATAAATTTGGAGTTTATTTTTGGCAATTACATATAGTAAATTTGACTAATATATTTCTGTACACTTAAATACTGTAAATGACCAATAAGTTTTGTTTTACTATGCATTTTGTTGGTCATAGGGGGAAACAAGTGAGAAGAAGTATTAAAAAGTAATTCATTGTATGTCAGCACATTAAAAAACAAAGCAAAACAAAAAAAAAACAAAAATCTGTTAACTGGCCAGACTTTCTTCTTGGAGAGACATACAAATATAAATACTGAAACAAAGAATCATGCCCTGCTGTATCCTAAACAGCTGTCCTACCCTACTTGAGAGGTTCACAAAAGTCAAAGGGTCTTTTATATCTCAGGGTACAAGATTAAAAGCAGTAGGGGAGAGAGATAGACAATGGTGCGTGACTTATGAGGAAAGACTGAAAGAACTAGGGCTATTTAGTTTGGAGAAGACTGAGCAGGTATTTGATAAATCACCTGAAGAGTGATTTATAGAGAATGGAGATGGGCTTTTCTCTTTGGCCATAGGCGACAGGACTACGAGCAATGGCCTCGAACTGCAGCAGGGGAAACTCAGGTTAGGTTAGAGAAGAACTTCCTGACTTATGAGGGTAGCCAAATATTGCAACAGGCAGCCTAGAGAAATTGTGCAACTTCCATCCCTGCACATTTTCAAGAGCAGGCTAGACAGACACTTGGCTGGGATTGTTTAGTTAGATTTCATAGGCATTCAGGCTGGAAGGGACCCCAGAAGAGCATTCAGTCCAGCCCCTGCCCCAGGGGCAGGAAGTGAGCAGGAATCATAGGATCCCAGCAAGATAAGCATCCAAACATGTCTTGAAGGTGTTCAAAGTGGGTGCTTGAACCACCTCCGGTGGCAGTCTATTCCAAACCTTGGGGGCTCGGACAGTAAAGAAGTTTTTCCTTATGTCCAGCCTGAATCAGTCACGGCGGAGTTTGTGACTATTCAACCTTATCATCCCTTGGGGCGCTCTGGTGAACAGATGTTCCCCCAGATCCTGGGGAGCACCCCTGATAAACTTATAGGTGGCCACCAGATGGCCTCTGAGCCTGTACTTTTCCAGGTTGAAGATTCCCATGGCTCTTCTGTCTGTTTTCCTGACCTCTGATCATGTGCTTGGCTGTCCTCTGCACCCTCTCAAGCTTCTCCACATCCTTTTTGAATTGCGGAGCCCAAAACTGGACGCAGTACTCCAGCTGCGGCCTCACCAAGTCCGAGTACAAGGGGAGAATGATATCCCAGGATTTGCTTGAGAAGCATCTATGGATACAAGCCAGCGTTTGGGTCGCTTTACTAGCCTCAGCATCACATTGAAGGCTCATGTTCATCTTGTGGTCAATCATGACCCCCAGGTTCCTTTCATCTGTAGTGCTAACCAGCGTAGCACTGCTGAGCCTATAAGCATGCTGCAGGTTTTTCCTCTCAGGGTGGACAACCTTGCATTTTTCAGTGTTGAACACCATCAGGTCTCATCCGCCCATTTCTTGAGCCTGTCAAGATCTGCCTGGATGACCCTCCGGTCCTCAGGTGTGGATGCTTTACCCCAGAGTTTGGTGTCATCGGCGAACTTGGCGAGCCCGCTTCTGACACCAATGTCTACATCATTGATTGAGTTGTTAAAAAGTATAGGCCCTAGGACAGACCCTTGAGGGACCCCATTGGTGACCGCACACCACGACAATTGACTACTGTCAACCAGCACCCTCCGGGTCCTACTGCGGAGCCAATTCCCTAGCCAGTGGATCATGGTGAGGTTGAGGCCTTAGTTAGCCAGTTTTGCCAAGAGGTGATCATGGAATACCAGATTGAAGGCTTTTTTAAAGTCAAGATATATGACGTCAATCTCTTTCCCCCTGTCCAGGTGACAGGTCACCTGGTCGTTAAAGGAAATGAGATTGGTCAAGCAAGACCTACCCACAACAAACCCATGCTGGGTACCCCTCAGGATATTGCCATCAGTTAGTCTGTTAAGGATGGCCTCTTTGATCTTTTCCAAGACCTTCCCTAGGATAGAGGTCAGGCTGACAGGCCTGTAGTTTGCCAGATCCACTTTCCTCCCTTTCTTGAAGATAGGCACCACATTGGCCTTCTTCCAATCTTCAGGCACTTCACCAGAGCTCCAGGAGTTCTCAAAGATCCATGGCAGGGGCTGAGCTATGATGCTTGCCAGCTCCTTGAGTACCCTTGGGTGTAAACCATCAGGGCCAGCTGACTTGAAGGTATCCAGCCTGTCAAGGTGTTCCTTCACGAGGTCAGCTTCAATGGAGGATAAAGAATCTCCCTCTCCCTGACCCACAGGGACTGGTGAAAAACTGACACAAAATACCCATTTAGCAAGTTTGCTTTTTCATAGGCATTGGTTATCAGTTGTCCCATCTGGTTTAGCAGGGGTCCAATGTTGTCCATTTTTTTCATCCAGTTCCCCACATATCTAAAAAAGGACTTTTTATTGTCTTTGATATTTGTAGCTAGCTGGAGTTCCATCGCAGCCTTGGCTTTCCTGGTTTGCTCTCTGCAGGTCTGGACCAGTGCAGAGTAATCCTCCTTGGTGGCAGTTCCAGTCCTCCATCCTTTGTAGGTCTTCCTTTTAAAACACAGGAGGTCTGCTAGTTCTCTGGAGAGCCAAGGGGGCTGCTGTGCCCTTTTGCTGCCTTTCCTCCAAGACGGGATAGACTTTGCTTGTGCATCTAGGATTGCTCCCTTGAGGAGCAACCACTTGTCCTGAGCTCCCCTCTCCATTGGGTTGTGGCCCTTTAGGGCCTCACTAACAAGTCTCCTTAGCTTGTCAAAGTCAGCTTTCCTGAAGTCAAGGACTTCTGTTTAACTGACTGACTTGCCAGCTTTCTGACGGATGGTGAAGGTGATCAGTTCGTGGTCACTGTCACCCAGGTTCCCTTCACTCATTAGATCACTGATTAGGTCGTCCCCAGTAGCCAGTACCAGGTCGAGCAGCGCTTTACCTCTTGTTGGCCTGTAGACGTCTTGAGTCAGGTAGAGGTCATCCACGCACAAGAGAAAGCTTTGCGACCACTCGGATTTTGTTGAGTTCTCCTCCCATGAGATGTTAAGGTAGTTGAAGTCTCCCATGACAAGCATGCACCGGGAGCGTGCAGGCTCAGCCAACTCCTTCCCTGGTTCTTGACCCTGGGTAGGAGGTCTGTAGTAGACCCCCACCATAGTATCCCCTGTGCCGTGTTCCCCACGGATTTTAACCCAGAGGGTCTCAAGTCATCCACCGTGGGTGCCAATGTCGGCTTGCAGGGATGCATAGCTTTCCTTGACATAGATTGCTACGCCCCTGCCCCTTTTGTCCACTCGATCCC
>NW_017729022.1:182809469-182814596 GCF_001723915.1 Gavialis gangeticus | reverse complement strand
TAGTTTAAAGCCCAGTGGAGCAGGTCAGCCAGTCTGGCTGAGAAAAGCCTCCTCTCCAGCAGAGAGAGGTGGAGGCCATCTCTTCCCAGCAGCTCGCTGCCTCTCTCACTAAAGAGCAGACTGTGGTCATGGAAGCCGAAGCCTTCCCGATGACACCAGCGCTACAATCTTTGGTTGACTACCTGGATCCTCCTCTCCCTCCACAGCCCATAGCCTGAGACTGGGAGGATTGAAGAAAACACCACCTGTGCCCCCAGACCCTTTAGCCCTGCTCCCAAATCCTTGTAGCGCTTCATGACCTGGCTGGGAGCGCTCCAAGCCGTGTTATTGGTGCCCACGTGGATAAGGAGCATAGGGTAGTGGTCAGTTGGCTGGAGGAGCTTTGGGATCTTCTCCGCAATGTCTTAGTTCTGGCTCCCGGGATGCAGCAGACTTCTTGGGCTAAGGGGTTGGGGTGGCAGATTACCCCTTCAGTCCCCCTCAGGATGGAGTCTCCCATGACAAACACTTTGTGTTTGGTCATGGGGAGAGCGGGGCCAGTAGCTACAGTTGAGCCTGTGTTGCCTGTGGGAGCTGGCAACTCAGCAGGCTCTGCTGGGGCTGCAAGAGGTTCGTACCTGTTGCAAAGCTCCAGTGGGGCAGGGGTCTTGGTGTGGTGAGCCTTGGGGCCCTTGACCACCTTGGTCCATCCCCTGGGCTGGACAGAATGGGAGGTCCCCGAGTCCTCCTTTGTCCTGGAGGGAGACCGTGGTCTACCCTCTGCCTCCTGGGGGAGAAGGGCCTGGCAGTAGGAGTCAATCTCCTGCTTGCAGTCCCTGATGGCACGCAGTCTGTGGACTGCAGCCTGGAGCTCTTCCAGCTGGTGTGCCAGAGACCCCAGTAGGGAGCAGCCCTCACAAGGGGAGGTAACCATGCTCCCAGGCCCCAGAGCCTGAAAGAGTGATAGACAGTCCACGCAGCCGGGAGCCAGAGGCTCCGTCTGCGTGGAGCCCGGAGCCATGGGCTCCATCTGGGTGGAGTCTTTTGAGACACCCGGGGGGGTGGGATGATCCTGCCTTGAGCAAGGACTTGGACTAGGTGACCTTGTGAGTTCCCTTCCAGGCCTACTTTCCTATGATCGCTACAGATTTTGCTTCACGATAGCGATCCTACTTCAGAGGGTTAACTGTAAGTGCCCCTTTTCTAGGTAGAGCTATTGCAGCATTTACTTCTGAAAGTGGGGAGAAGACGCATTAATAATGATGGAGGTTGTACTTGTTAGACTTTATAGACTAGAGTAATAAAAGGAGGCGGAAACATAGGCTAACCTACTGAAGAAACACAACATTGGATAAAAAAAAGCATGAGATGTAGTAAAAAATCCCAGTCCTGTTTTCAGTGAGAAGCTGTTGAATAAACTCAATAATAAAAAAAAAAATAGGGGCACTTTTTCTTCATTGGGGTGGGCCTTATATACCTTAACTGGCCTGTTGAAACTGCTGGGCTTGCTAGCATGAGTGAATATTGCTGACCTGGGTTATAGATTTTTTCCACGATATGTCCCCCTAATTCTTAAGTAGTTTCTGTCAGAATTTCCATTGCAGGTAACTAAGCATGTTGCATGAATTTAGAGTTTACTTTTCTGAATAAAAAGGAACTCAGACTGGATAGAGAGTGGGCAGGTGAAGAAGCTACCTCTTCACAGATAGAGGTAAAAGCAGAAGATAAAAACAGAGATTTGAAGCCCAAATAGATAGCTGGTTTAAAGGGATAATTGTCTTGATAATAGGTAGATGCACCCCATAAGTAACTTTGGAAGTACGCTTTGGGAAATGGTAATTTGATTCTATTAACCAGCTGATTCCATTAAAAGGAAGCCCATTGTTTTAGGAACATGGATAGTCACTCCTCCCCCACAGCCCCTGGCCCTGCTCTTGCCTCTCATTCCCTCCCCACATCCCTGCTGATACCCCTTGCCCCCCACCCAGAGGGGGCCCCCAGCTGCCAGGGCTACAGAGCCAGGGACCTGGGTCTGCAGCCCCCTGCCCCTGGCAGGAGATGGCAGCTGATGCAGCAAAGTGGAGTCCGGCTCCCCACCTGCTGCTGCCTGCTACAGGCTCACATGTGGGGTTTGAGGCCAGCTCCCCAGTGTAGTATGCACCCCCAGAAGGGCGGGGGGGGACCCATGCCCCCCAGATCTCTACATGGGGTGGGGCGGGGACAGGCAGTGACAGCAGTGGCGCAGAGCCTACCACACGCAGGGGGCATGTTGCCAGGGAGCCTGGCCCCCACCCCTTGCATGAGCCACCCATGGCCTTGTCCCACTCCCCACTGGTTGCCCAGCCCTGCCCAATTCCCTCCATCCCTGTGGAGGCTTGATTCCTGCCCCCGCCCCCCCCACTTACCTGCAAGAGCTGCTCTTCAGGCTGCCTGGTGGCCACATGCATGTGTGAGCACACACATGTATATGGAGCCCCTGCCTGACTGCTCCCTCCCAGCCCCCTGCAGGTTGCAACTCTGCCAGCCTGCAGAGGGTTCCTCACAAAACTGTAAAACTCTCAGGCTTCTCTGGTAAAATGATTCCAAAAACCATTGGCAATGCGTAGGAGGTGCACGTGCACCCCCTGAGATTGGCAGAGCCCAATCCCTGCCCGGTGCCAGTCCCAGCCTTCCTCCCTCCCCTGCCCCTTCCCCTGTAGACTTTCACGTCCCTCCTCCCCCCCCCCCAATTTTTTTTCTCCCTCTGTCCCTGGCCCCCCAATTGGTGATCAGCCACTGAGGGATCTTCCCTCCCCAAATTGGCAATCGGCTGCTGGTGCCCCCCCCAGTATTAGGAGGCACCAATTGCCTATGCCAAAAATGGAAAATTGTGATTCTAATATGAGTGATTTTTACATGTAATAATGTACAAAAGCTGATTCTGTTAACCAGTGATTCTATAAAGCACAATCCGCTGTGTTAGACTGACTTGGTTCACGAGAGCATCAATTTTCACTTTCCTATAGGACTTCTCTTTCCTAGTGTGGCCTCATTACATTGGGTTACCTGTATTTTGCAAAAGAGGGGCTTGGCACTATTGCTTGAAATGATTAAATGTTCTGAAATGACTGAAGTATTTGTGTAGCAGTCTTCCTTCTCTCCATTCCCCGCCCCCTTGCAGGAAACACTGTTAGTCTGCCTTAAATGCACAGACTGGTATAACACTTTACCACCTGTGGGCTTTCTGAAACAGCTGTATTTTCCTGAGGATTTACTTCCTGAGCCTGTCCTTCTTAGCAAACCTGCAGAGTGCATGTCCTAAGACCACTTCCTTCTGATCCTGGTTCTCCTTTCCGATGGTGCATCATAGGACACTTGGCCAGCCTCTTTAGAGGGTTTTCCCTACAGAGCTTTTGTGCAAACAGCATATCAGGCCATATCCAAGTCTTTGAAAATACTAGCGTATGCAATTACATCTTGTGTAAGAGAAGCCTGTATGATAGGAATCAGATTTAAAGTGCTTTCACTAGAGACGAGGAGCTCCAGTGTTAGCTGCAAGGAACCAATGATGGTTGGTATGTTAGGATAGTCTGTCTTGAATTCAAAAGTTAATGTGTCTACTGTACTTCACAATAATTTGTACCAATGAAATTATTGGAAACATCTCCGGCAGTTGATTCAAAGAGGTAGTTGGGCAGGGCATGTGTTTTAACATATACAATATATGTGTGTTACAAGCAGTTTCTTTGTTACAACTCCTAGTTGCATGAATGCAAGTTGTAGGCAACCAGAATGTGGACACTGTTGTCCTATGTTAGTACTGCTGTGTGATTAATGAGTCATAGAGGCTCTTCTCCTCCCTCAGGGTGGAGGAAAGGGTTTTCTCTCTCTGACACCATAGGTCATGTACACTATAGACTTGGGTGTCCCACTGGACACTGCAGTCAGGAAAATTACAGCATACTGTAAAGCCTGTAACATAATAGTTACTACCTAATTGGCACTTGTGTCAAGGATGTGAATGTGAAGGGACTTTTTCTTCATCCCCTTGTCTGTTACATTCAAATACCAAAAACGGAATATCGTCTGACATACCATCTGAGAAAAAGAGGAGAAAACCTAGACAGTTCTTCCACACAAGAAGCTACGTCTGACTGAAGCCTTCAAATATAGTGCTTTAGGAATGTCCATAGAATAAACTATTGCCTAGATCAGGGGTGGGCAAAATATGGCTCATGGGTCAGATCTGGTCCACCAGGCACATCTGGCCTGTAGGCACCCACTAACTAATTGTATCCCACCCAACCCCTTGTGCATGGAAGGGCCTGGCCCAGCCAGCACACAGCTTCTGGGCAGGGCTGCTGCTGCCATTGCTGCAGCCACTGGGGGGGGGCCTGCTTGGCTTCCCCAGTGTCTAGTGGCTCCTGCTCATCTCCATGCTGTAGCGCTTGGTCAAGGCTGCAGGTAGAGAAGTGGTGGGGGCAGGAGGAGCTGTGGCAGGGGTGAGACTAGAGCGTGGGGCTGGTGGGAGCACAGAGTCCACTCCCAGGGAGGTGGAGGGAATGCAGAGCTCAGGTGGCCAGGGTTTGGGTGGGGGGCTGTGGGGGCCTTCCCACACAAACTGTGCCCCCGTAATGCACAGCCCCCGCCACTGGCTGCAGCAGCAGGTGGTGGGTCCTTGGGGGCACTTATGGCCCACACAGGTGCTGCTGCCTGGTGGCACATGGCTCTTACTAGAACTGCATGTGGTGGCCAGGAGCACAGCCAGGCTGTCCCACCTCTGTTGCATGGGGCTCCCTGTGGTGCACGTGCAGCTCCCAGCATTCTGCACCACCAGGAGGAAGCCCCACATGATGGAGCTGGCTGCCTTCGCTCCCTGGGGGAAGCAGGGGGCAGGGCTCCCCACCACTTTGGGCAGAGTCCCAGGACCTGCATGGGAGAGAGCACTCTGGGAGCTGCATGTGTGCCGCGGGGAGCCCTGTGCAATAGAGGTGGGACAACCTGGCTGTGCTCCTTGCCACCACGTGCAGCTCTGGCCGAGCCACGTGCCACTGGGCAGCAGTGTCACGTGGGCCACAAGTCTGACTTTTAGTATATGATTTTTTTTTTTTCTTCTGGTTCCAAGATGGGAACTCTCCCCTCCCAAGAGGAGTACTTCCAGGGGCAGGG
>NW_017729022.1:182806985-182809348 GCF_001723915.1 Gavialis gangeticus | reverse complement strand
AAGGTCAGGGGTTCGGGGTGGGACTTCCAGTCCTAAAATGGCAACCAGAGGGTGGGGCACCTGTCAAGGGGAAGGGCTACCCTTGCAGCCCTCAGCAGCTCACCAAAACTCATTAAGCAGACCTCCAGCTGAAATAATTGCCCACGCCTAGCCTAGATCCAGCTCCATTTATTGATATCTTCTTCAGAGTACAAGTGATGCAGTAGTCTCAGGCTATCCAACTTGCACGCAGCCGGAGACCCCATCCCGATGGGCTTCATAGGGCTGTGGCTTCCTTGCTCCCCCCTCCCCCCTGCCAACTGCTGCACCATACTCCCTCCCTTGGTGCTGCACTGTGTGCCCACATGGCCCTGGACTCACCCTTGCCTCCCTGTGCTATGTCTACACTTTCTCTCCCCCTCCCCCCACTTCAGCCTGAGCAATACTGGAATTGGCAGCTAAGCAAGAGTCCTTAGACCACGACTTAATCTCTCATGTGCTGTATGTGGCCCAGGGGTTGCCAGTTGGACAGTGCTGCAGTATTGTAAACTTTCCACATGCTGTTGTTCTTTACATCCGGTATATGCTGGAGCTGTCCATATTGATATGGTGGGGGAGAACACTTAGAGAATTTTTTTTGGTTGTCCTTCCTGTCCTCAGTGCCATGAGGAGAGGTACTTTGTATCCTGCTCAACATTTTTTGTTTTAGCTTCTCATGCCTCAGATCTCTCTTCTGGAGAGATTCATGTTTTCTCAAGGACTTCCTTGTTTGCTGGTAGGTGGAGCTGTCATGCTATATAACCGTGACTGTTTCCAAGGGTAAGTAGAAAAAAGGAGAATGTAGAACAAAAGGAATTTCTGGTAACTAATTTTTTTGCTTGCATATGTAATTTTACAAATGCAACAGTATCATTATCTGTAACATTATCTCAGATAGCAGCTGATTCTAAATGCATTCTCTTCCTTTGGTTTTAGGTTTTGATAGGTTTTTTTACAACTGGGCATCACATCAGGTTGTCCTTTGGACTTCAACTTTGATACATTTCTGTGCGAGTTAATAAAGACTCTGAACATTTTTGTTATAAGTCTGTCAGCATCACAGGAATACTGGGAGAACAAACAATAATTATTAACTTAGAGATAAGGTGGAGAGAAAAATGTTAATTAGAGATGTCTTAAATGGAATCACACTTTCAAGTATAAATTGAGTAGGTACCACCAAAGAACTGCATAATTCTGAGTAATTCTTTGAACTTACAAGATTGTCATTTAATGCTTTTGATGCATCATTTGCAACAAATCTGTTCTTTCCTTTATCTTTCTCACATTCCTGTCTTCTTTTTCTTCTGTTTTTTTTTTTAATTTTTTTTTTTTTTAGATTGTGTGCATTAATTTTTCCTAAATCTAACTCATTTTTTCTCTCTCCAACATTCTGGAACAGTAAGTGCTTGAATTGTTGAATTAATTTACCTTCATTATTTTTAGTCATGAATATTTTTGTACTAGGTATCGTGACAATTTGACTGTAGAGTGGGCTTCATGCAATTATATAAATTTTCTTTTCACTGAATTTTTTGGACATTAAAATGTGTGTTATTGCTTGTTAAATGCCATTTCAGGGGACTCTCAACCTCTGCAGAACACAGATTCCCTGGGGTTGGGTGTCTCTAAAGGAGAGCAGAGTTTAGCCCAGCTCACTGCAATTTTCATCCAAGGATTTCAAAGCATTTTTTGAAAATGTAGAATTTGTTCCATTTCTGAACACTGTCCTAGAGTTGGAGTAAATAAACCTTTCTACCTTGCCACGTAAACAAGAAGTAAACAGGGCTACTCTGGAGGTTCTTCCTTCCTGTTGTATAGTTAGCTGTGTTGGTAGGCACAGCAAATCGGCTTGCTTGCGGTACTGTAGGAACATGGCTTTGGTGCTTCCCACTTTCAGCCCATAGTTGTCTTCCAAACCAGAAGTAGAATTGCTGTATCCATATTCTTCTGTGATTCTACTAAGATACTGAGTCAGGTAGCTGGCCTGTGCTTCTTGAGAGCAGCTATCCTTCTTCCAGTTCAGAGTATAGCCTGCAGCTATCTCCTAACCTGGAAGCAATACAGCTGCATTCCCCTGGTGCCAGACAGCATCAGGCTGCATCCTTTCATAGATACAGCAGTGTAGCATGTCAGGGTCCCAGGGATGGCCATAATGCCTTCACTGGCTCTGCAGCCATGTGCTGCTCCACCCTTAGGGCACCTTCCCTTCTTGCCTGCTGTGCCTTGGTGGAATAATAATAATAATAATAATAATAATAATAATAATAATGCTGACCTCGTGAAGGAACACCTTGAGAGGCTGGATACCTTCAAGTCAGCTGGCCCTGACAATCTACACCCCA
>NW_017729022.1:182793902-182801985 GCF_001723915.1 Gavialis gangeticus | reverse complement strand
GCTGGCCTGTGCTTCTTGAGAGCAGCTATCCTTCTTCCAGTTCAGAGTATAGCCTGCAGCTATCTCCTAACCTGGAAGCAATACAGCTGCATTCCCCTGGTGCCAGACAGCATCAGGCTGCATCCTTTCATAGATACAGCAGTGTAGCATGTCAGGGTCCCAGGGATGGCCATAATGCCTTCACTGGCTCTGCAGCCATGTGCTGCTCCACCCTTAGGGCACCTTCCCTTCTTGCCTGCTGTGCCTTGGTGGAATAATAATAATAATAATAATAATAATAATAATAATAGGGAGGCTGCCCACAGGCCTTCATGTGGCCCCAGTCCAACTGGACCCCACTGCAGTTCCTTGGCTCCCTACTGGTCTCTCTTATGCTCTGCCCAGGCCCCTAGCTATGCCCCTCTGTAACTGTGTCACAGCAGGGCACCTAAAGCCTTTGGGGCTATTTGCATGGGTGCAGACTTCCCCTATACCATGCCCCAAGCCTAGTGGGTATTACCCTAAGATTGTTCACATATTGGGGCTTTGGCTTCCTTGCCTCTGCCCCTTTACTCTCAGCTAGGCCTTCTAGCCTGGACCCACTATATCAGATCTGGCTTTAAAGCACTAGCTCATTTTGGCCCTTGCAGGTGCTGGGCCCCTAGTCCCTGTCTGGTCGTGCCTGTCTTGGGCTCCAGGCCTCTGTCTGGCTCTGTGGCCTCACTGTCTGCCCACTCTGGGCTCAACAGTCACTCAAGCCTTGAACCTGCCTCTGATCACTGCTGCTGCAACCCCAGGAGGCCCCAGGACCTGAGGTAAGGCTGCTTCCGTACCCCAGCCTCTCATACCCCACCCAAGGCAACTTGCCATGCACCAGAGCACACATGCAGGGACATTCTCCAGAGACAAGTAGCAGTGGCACCAGTATGTGCTGCTGCTGTTTGTCCATGGGGAAATGCATGTTCCTGCTTGTGGGAATACACCCTAAGAGGGTAGTGAAGTGCTGGAACAGGTTACCTAGGGAGGTTGTGGAATCTCCTTCCTTGGAAGTTTTTAAGATCCAGCTAGACAAAACCTTGGGTGATATAGTTGGGGATGGTCCTGCTTTGAGCAGGGGGTTAGATTAAATGACCTCCTGAGGTCCCCCCAGCTCTAATTGTCAATGACTGTATGTATTCCAATAGCTTATATTAGTGTTACTTGATATATGTACAATTATTATGTCTGACTAAACCTATAGTTTGCACTTTCAGTCTTCCAGTTGCCATGCAAATGTAGTTCATCATTGTATCTCTAAGGATGTAGGCATACGTTATGTTGCCATAAGGCTATGATGTAACTGGTTCAATATCAGCCAGATGCAACACACGTCTTTGCAAATTAAAAAAGAAAAAATAAGGGCCAGATAAAGGACACTGCTATTTAGTAGTCTAAGGATAATCTGAATGCAAAATCTTAATTTTTGTATTTGGTACTAAGATGAAATAGTACCTAGGTTATTTAGGATTGCAAAGGTGTCTGCTGCTCAAAAAGGTTGCCAACTCTGATCTAAATGAAAGTTACCCCTTTAGAAACTATTTCACAATGTGTGTCTGTCTGAACAACAGACTAGCTCTGTTGTTCAGCCATGTTTCTTCTGGTTGTTCTATGAGCTTGAACTCATTTTGTGTTTTTTCCCCCTGCACTGTAACAGTATTTGAATGATGTTAAATTACCCATCTTACATAAAGCCCAGTAGTAGTGGAAATAGGTTTTTTGTTTTTTTTTTTCCACGTGAAAAACCAACAGAAAGATGCTACAGTTCAGGTAGCTCTTCTTAAATATATATAAAAAAGAGTGGGTCTGCTGTAAATGTTTCAGGTGTTTAAACTGACCTTGAAAAAATGAGAAGCTGTAGGACAAAATTATTTTTATTTATTCCTTCACTTGAAAGACTAGCTTGAAAATACTTATTTGGGAAGCTTTGTGTCCTACACTTGATGTGATCTTTGCTCCGAGCATTTAAAGTTATGGATGATTTGGATATTCATACTGATATGGATTTGGGCCAGGTGCCAGATGATTGGAAGATAGCCAACGTGGTCCCTATCTTTAAAAAAGGGAGGGCGGAAGACCCAGGTAACTATAGGCCCGTCAGTCTTACCTCAGTCCTAGGGAAACTCTTTGAGAAGATCATCGTGGAGCACATCTGTGATGGGCCAGCCTCAGAGATGATGCTCAAGGGCAACCAGCACGGTTTCATTAGGGGCAGGTCATGTCAGACCAACCTGATTGCCTTTTATGATCAGGTCACAAAAGCCTTGGATACAGGTGTTGCCATGGACGTAGTCTTTCTGGACTTCAGGAAGGCCTTTGACACCGTCTCCCACCCCATCCTCATTAAAAAAAACTAGGCGACTGTGGCACTGATGCTTACACAGTCAGATGGATTGCAGATTGGTTGAAGGGTCGCACTCAGAGGGTGGTGGTGGATGGGTCATATGCGACCTAGGGGGGAGTGGGCAACGAGCAATTTGATGCAACGAGCAATTTGAGAATGGAATTGATCTATTTTAACTTGAAGAGTTCTGAAATGTTCAAGGACAAAGCAAAGACTGCATTGAAATGCCAGCAAGGGCACAATATTGCTCGCTTCATTGCATACCCTGATACGTGTGCTTGAGCAAGTACTCTGTATTCCTGATGTATTTTGGCTTCCCAGAGACTGGGTGCTCAAAAGTGTGAGAATGGAAAAATTTAGTTGAGTGATTTGATGTAGTTGCGCAAAGAGGAGACACTAATTTTATGAATAAAATTGTTATGAGTATCAGAGTGGCTGGTGTCAGACAACCAACAAACAGTTAAGCTTTGTGAAATATTCAGTTATGTCAGATTTAAACCTATAGTTGGACTTACAAGCATTTGCTTTTATTGTTCGTTCAATTGAAATTAATAGTTATTTCTAAGTAGGCTCTCAATTTGTATCGGTATTAATTTACCAGTACAGTAATCATTTAAAGTATAAAAAGTTGAAGCATTAATTGAAATGCTAACTGTTGTTTAGGTATTCAGGTTGTAGTTGTATTGGTCTAGAGGAAAGAGCAATCAGGACTCATAGTAGAGATGATATCTTTTATTAAACCAACAAGCTTTTTCCAAAGGAATTTCTTTAATTGCAAGCTTTCGGGCACTAATGCCCTTCATCAGGCATTGGAGAAGAGATAGTAAAAGTTTTCCTGGGTAGAAATGAAAGTTCATATTTCATAGGATTTCACAGAGGAGTCAATAGATGGAAAACTCCTCTGGGCAGTCAGTTCATAGCTGGTATGAAGCCTCTCACCTCTTGTAAGGATCTGTGATGATGCATATTGCCTTGAAACAAAGGCAGGAGCAGGATTTCAGGTTTCAGGTGGTCACGATTGCTTCCTGCTTGGGAAAATATGAAGATTTCATTTTAAAAAATCAGCTAAAATTCGATATCTTCCATGTGTCAGGTATCTAGGTTGAAGTCGTATTGGTCTAAAGGAAAAGGCAATCGGGACTCGTAAGACTGTTGTTTAGGGAAGCTGCAATTTGGTGTGGATTTGGAACAAAACTAATAATATTTTAGACTTAAAATTTTATTTTGAAGCCTTGCCTCAGAACTAATTAAATACTGAATTCTTTACAAGAGTCAGTAAATACGTACACAGTTTGTTACTCCACAGGTGGTATTTAACTTTATAAAACAAAACAAAACAGCTCTGTGTATCTTTTTCTTTGCAGGGGAGAATTACTAGCAAGTTCCAGCATTTACTTAGCTCTTAATCTTCCTCCTTTTCAGCACTTAACTCCTACACAAATAACTTAATTTTACATTGAGACATCTGTCAGTTTTCATTGCAACTCAATGAAGGCCTTTTATGAGATTTGTTAGCTTTATTGACTATTTGTTCTTCACTCATGGGGCACCATGGGATGGAGGTGTAACATCACTTTCTGTCATAATTGTAGATTAAGGTCTTAAGGCACTTGCTACTTAGGTGCTTTGCTTCTGACAATGCAGTGTTCTGATAGATGTTCAAAGCAGATTTTGAGGTTAGGCAAAGTAGGTAACCCCTAATTCCTGGGGAGAAGTTAAAAGTGGCAAAAAGTCAAGTTTGCAAGTATTAAACATTCACCATTAACCAACACTAATTGTTTTCTGTTAAAATTAGCAGATGGGCAGTGTTACAGAACTTGGTTTTGGAGTCATAACAGGCAAAAGACAGTATATTCTGTCTGGAGGAGTCAGTCCATTCTTTGGAGAGGATGATGAAAAGTACTTTGGTCTACCCTAGAAAATAAGTTTAAGTACATGTTCTAAGTCAGTGGTTCTTGACCTTTTTTGTACCGAGACCCATTTGTAAACATTGATGACCAGTCCTGACCAAATGCCCCTCACTCCTCACCCGCTACCCTGCCCTAGGCCCCAGCCCACCGGTGTGTGGGGTGGGAGTGTGTATGTGGGGCATGAGGGGCCCCAAACTGCCCCTTGCAGGCTGGAACTCTGCCAGCCTGCAAGGGAAAAGACACTGTTTCCCACGTTTTTCTCCTTTAAAGGCAAATCCATTTGTTTGATCCATTTTTAAAGTTTATTCACAACCCTTTTATTTATTTTTGTCACCCACTTTTGGGTCCCGACCCATAGGTTGAGAAACGCTCTGTAAGATGGGGATTTTAAGTGATACATCTACAAAACCATAGCCCTGTAGTTTGGGTGAGTACATATTTTCAGAATGTCATGATGCAAAGAAGAATTAGTCAGTGGGATAGAAAGTCATGAGACATCCCATCATGGTTTGGAATTTACAGTTGGTAATACTTATTAATGTTAATTCTTCCATCCTCTGTGAGGTGGGAAAATAAGGAGTGCTCATTAAATGAGTAATGCAGGATTCTTTCACCTGAGTCTCCAGACTTCCAGCATTAATGTGTAGGCTGAGCCATGTGTTTCAGTCTTGGAGGTAAGGACTTTAAATTTAATACTATAAGAGCAAAAGGGAAAGCAGATGGAGCAGTTCATACAGGGGAATTGTGCCACTTACATTTGGTAAGAAACATGACTGTCATCTACTTAATTGGATAGATTGAAAGTGAGAGCAATAAGTGGCAGGTTGGTCAGAGAGGAAGACATTTTGGAAGGCAGTCTGGGAATTGAGAATGCTGACAAGCTTTATTGGCGTCACAAGGGAGATTTTAGAAAGCTTGTGTATGATTGTTGGGGATCTAGAGGATGATTGGTTGTAATAGCTTATCACCTTGCATTAAACCTGTGGTAATGAGAAGTTGAAGATGAAATGTTCTTCAGAACTGAAGAAAAAGAGACGACAAGTTTTGAAGGGTAGATTTTTGTGTCTTTAGCATTGAGATCATTCTCTGACAGTAAGCAAAATGAAGTTTCTTTCCCTTAGAATGTAAAAGAAATAGAAACTGAGAATGTTGAAAGGTAAGTCAGGAGACCAGTGAAGGGAGACTCTTAAAGAACTGCTGGTGGGAAGAGAAAACAGCAAAGCCAGGGTCACAAAACCCAAAGAAGTACAGGATGTAGACCAGAGAGAGTAACCAGCTTTGTTACAGGATGCAAAAAGACCAAAGAGAACAAGAACAGAATAGAGATCCAAATATGGCTAGGAAGAGATGATTTTAGCACAGCCTTGAGCAACTCCCCCCCACCCCAAAACTAGATTGGAGTGGGTGCAGGAGTGACTTTGAGTTCATAATATAAATTATTTTAAATGGTGTTATACACCAGAGCTGTCAAAGATGCAGCTCGTAGGTTAGTTCTAGCTCTCAAAGCCCCACCATCTAGTCCCTGGTGCTACCCCTAGGTCCAGAGTTAATCTACATGCAGTATGTGCCAGACCAACCCCATGTACAGGTGCTGCAAACATGGATCTTGCACTGGGGGAGATGGGCTGTTGGTCCAGTCTGGTCCACAAGGCCAACCCCATCCTACATGTCTGGCCCATGGAGCCAAATTAATTTGACATCACTGGGCACTGTAGGTAGACTAGTGCAGGGATAGACAACTCGAAGACTAGTGCAGGGGTGGGTAATTTAAAGACAGAGTGTGGCACTTGAAGACGTTTTGCTTGGCATGCATGCCTTTGGGTGGATGGCAGGGAAGCGGCCGGGACTACATGGCTACAACAAGCATCAGGCCGTTTGTGGTTACTCTGCCATCTGCCCTAGGAGTGCTAGCATGTTACAAGTTGAAGTTGCAGGTGTTTTTGGCACTGCCTAAAAACATAGCCGATCCCTGGACTACTGCTTATCATGCTTTGGTCCACAGAGCTCTTTCGTGTGATTCATAGAAGACAGTTTGAAAAAGGCGTGCACACACTTGGGAGTGGGGAGTTTTGAAGAAATTATTTATCTTGTAAAAGAATGGAGAAGGTAGATGGCTAAACTCTGAATGTAGACAATAACTGTATTTTAAATACTGATTTAATAATGCATATATTTAAGGGAGGTAAGGACAAGTTACCTTCTCTTTCATCTTCGTGTAGCAGATATGAGATCCTTAAAATACCATAGCAGAGAGGATCTATATAGAGTATTGGGAATTTGCAAATCTGGGTTGATTTCCAGCTTTGCCACAGACATGTTGTGTGATCCTGGGCAAGTTATTTAATTGATCTTAGTTTCCATATCCTCACTGTAAAATAGGGATATTAATAGCCCTATGTTCCATAAATTGTTTTAAGGAAGAATTTGTGTTCTTAAATCAGGTGATTCATGATGAATACCATATAAGCTGGATAAATATATCAAATGTTTCTGTGGATCTTTGCTCAAATAACATCTGGATATGACTTTTACCATTTTTAGGTTGACTTGATGAATATTCTAGTACTTGAGTTTACTGGAAGAAGTATTTTTGGAAACAGAATTTTAAGTGAACATTAAGTGATGTTTAGTGAAAAATGGATTTTGAACTCAATATTTTCATGAAAAGTCTCATTGAGCGTTACATTTTTCACAGGTATCCATCCAAAACTAATCATGATCGTACCCATTGTGGAAACTGAATGTTTGTAAGCAGCTGCTTGTTCTATAGCATGTTTCATAGTTTCACAGTTGGTAGGGTCAGAAGGGACTTAAGCAATTCATCAAGTCTGACCCCCTGCCATGGGCAGGAAAGGATGCTGGGGTCAAATGACCCAAGCTAGGTGGCTGTCTAGCCTTCTTTTGAAGACCCTGAGGGTAGGGGAAGCACCACCTCCCTTGGAAGTTGGTTCCAGCTCCTAGCTGCCCTGACAATGAAGGAGTGCCTCCTGATATCTAGTCTGAATCTACTCTCAGTCAACTTATGGCTGTTGTTCCTTGTTACCCCCGGTAGTGCTTGGGGGAACAGGAACTGCCCATTGCCTGCTGGTCCCCCTTGGCAAGTTTATAAGTGGCCACCAGGTCCCCTCTCAGCCTTCTTTTGTGGAGGTTGAACAGGTTCGGATCCATTGCCTCTCCTCGTAGGTCCTGTCCTGCTGCCCCCTAATCATGCGAGTAGCCCTCCTCTGGACCCTTTTGATGCTGGCCACATCCCTCCTGAAGTGCAGCACCCAGAACTGGACGCAGTACTCCAGCTGTGGCCTGACCAATGTCGCATAGAGGGGGAGGATCATCTCCTTGGACCTGCTCGTGATGCATCTATTGTGATGCATGACAAGGTGCAGTTAGCCTTCCTGACTGTGTCCCCACATTGCCGGCCCATGTTCATCTTGGAATCAATAGTGACTCCAAGATCCTTCTCTGCCTCTGTGCTGGCAAGAAGGGAGTTCCCCTGCCTGTAAGTATGCTGCTGGTTCTTCCTCCCCAGGTGCAACACCTTGCACTTGTCCTTATTGAAACCCATCCTATTATCATCCTCCCACCTCTGTAACCTGTCGAGAGCTAGTTGTAGCCTGTCCCTCTCTTCTAGCGTGCTCACTTCTCCCCACAACTTAGTGTCATCTGCAAACTTGAACAAGGTGCTTTTCACCCTCTTGTCCAAATCGCCGATTGAAGATGTTGAACACTGCGGGCCTGAGGACCGAGCCCTGGGGAACCCCACTGGCCACATCTCTCCAGGTCAAAAATGACCTGTCCACCACCACTCTCTGGGTGC
>NW_017729022.1:182788228-182788902 GCF_001723915.1 Gavialis gangeticus | reverse complement strand
GACTGCATAGGCATCAACACCACAGATGCCTAATTTTTTAATGAGGGTGGGGTGAGAGACAATGTTGAAGGCCTTCCTAAAGTCCAGGAAGACTATGTCCACCGCAGCACCTGAGTCCAAGGCTTTTGTGACCTGGTCATAGAAGGCAACCAGGTTGGTCTGACAGGACCTGCCTTGAACCCATGTTGATTGCCCCTAAGCATAAACTCCCCTGCTGGCCCCTTGCAGTTGTGCTCCTGGATAATTTTCTCAAAGAGCTTCCCCAGGACCGAGATAAGACCAATGGGCCTATAGTTTCCTGGGTGCTCTTTCCTCCCTTTTTTGAAAATGGGGACCACATTGGCCCTTTTCTAGTCATCAGGCACCTCGCCAGAGCACCACGAGTGCTCATAAAGCTGTGCCAGGGGTCCTGCAATGACCTCTGCCAGTTCCCTAAGCACTCTGAGGTGGAGATCGCCAGGACCTGCTGATTTGAACACATCTAGTCCCTCCAAAAGTTCCCTGACTAGATCCTAACTGACCCTGGGTCCAGCTGTGTCTCCCCTGGGTCCATCTGGAATCCCAGTGGAGGGGATGTCCCTGTCCCTGCTCATAAAAATTGAAGCAAAGAATCTGTTAAAGAGATTAGCTTTGGCATCTGGTGCTACTACCAGATTACCAAGCATGTCCTGCAG
>NW_017729022.1:182781387-182783228 GCF_001723915.1 Gavialis gangeticus | reverse complement strand
AACTGCCCATTGCCTGCTGGTCCCCCTTGGCAAGTTTATAAGTGGCCACCAGGTCCCCTCTCAGCCTTCTTTTGTGGAGGTTGAACAGGTTCGGATCCATTGCCTCTCCTCGTAGGTCCTGTCCTGCTGCCCCCTAATCATGCGAGTAGCCCTCCTCTGGACCCTTTTGATGCTGGCCACATCCCTCCTGAAGTGCAGCACCCAGAACTGGACGCAGTACTCCAGCTGTGGCCTGACCAATGTCGCATAGAGGGGGAGGATCATCTCCTTGGACCTGCTCGTGATGCATCTATTGTGATGCATGACAAGGTGCAGTTAGCCTTCCTGACTGTGTCCCCACATTGCCGGCCCATGTTCATCTTGGAATCAATAGTGACTCCAAGATCCTTCTCTGCCTCTGTGCTGGCAAGAAGGGAGTTCCCCTGCCTGTAAGTATGCTGCTGGTTCTTCCTCCCCAGGTGCAACACCTTGCACTTGTCCTTATTGAAACCCATCCTATTATCATCCTCCCACCTCTGTAACCTGTCGAGAGCTAGTTGTAGCCTGTCCCTCTCTTCTAGCGTGCTCACTTCTCCCCACAACTTAGTGTCATCTGCAAACTTGAACAAGGTGCTTTTCACCCTCTTGTCCAAATCGCCGATTGAAGATGTTGAACACTGCGGGCCTGAGGACCGAGCCCTGGGGAACCCCACTGGCCACATCTCTCCAGGTCAAAAATGACCTGTCCACCACCACTCTCTGGGTGCAGCCCTCCAGCCAATTTGCGACCCATCTGACTGCATAGGCATCAACACCACAGATGCCTAATTTTTTAATGAGGGTGGGGTGAGAGACAATGTTGAAGGCCTTCCTAAAGTCCAGGAAGACTATGTCCACCGCAGCACCTGAGTCCAAGGCTTTTGTGACCTGGTCATAGAAGGCAACCAGGTTGGTCTGACAGGACCTGCCTTGAACCCATGTTGATTGCCCCTAAGCATAAACTCCCCTGCTGGCCCCTTGCAGTTGTGCTCCTGGATAATTTTCTCAAAGAGCTTCCCCAGGACCGAGATAAGACCAATGGGCCTATAGTTTCCTGGGTGCTCTTTCCTCCCTTTTTTGAAAATGGGGACCACATTGGCCCTTTTCTAGTCATCAGGCACCTCGCCAGAGCACCACGAGTGCTCATAAAGCTGTGCCAGGGGTCCTGCAATGACCTCTGCCAGTTCCCTAAGCACTCTGAGGTGGAGATCGCCAGGACCTGCTGATTTGAACACATCTAGTCCCTCCAAAAGTTCCCTGACTAGATCCTAACTGACCCTGGGTCCAGCTGTGTCTCCCCTGGGTCCATCTGGAATCCCAGTGGAGGGGATGTCCCTGTCCCTGCTCATAAAAATTGAAGCAAAGAATCTGTTAAAGAGATTAGCTTTGGCATCTGGTGCTACTACCAGATTACCAAGCATGTCCTGCAGAGGCCCCACATTATACGGCACCTTCCTTTTACCCCCTATGTATTTAAAAAAGGACTTCTTGTTATCTTTGATCCAGGTAGCTAGTTCCAGTTCCACCACCTTGGCCTTCCTGACCACCCCCTACAGTCTCGAGCCAAGAAGGTATAATCCTCCTTGGTGATGGCCTCCCTTCCATTGGGTATATGCCTTCTTTTTGGCTTTGAGGCTTTCATGCTTTTGGTGAGCCATTGGGACTTTTGAGCACTCTTGCCCCCTTTTATCCGTGTGGGAATTGTCATGCCTTGGGGTTGGAGGATTGTCTCCTTAAGGAATGACCACTCTTCTTGGACTCCCAACTCCCCTCCCCTCCAGGACCTCAGTGCCTCCCTGACTAGTTTTCTTAAAGAAAACTAG
>NW_017729022.1:182775480-182776387 GCF_001723915.1 Gavialis gangeticus | reverse complement strand
CTGCCCTCCTGAAGTCCAGGGCTGCTGCCTTGTTGCAGGCCTTTGACACCCTGTGCTGGATGGTGAATTCCAGTAGGTGATGGTCGCTATTGCCCAGGTGGTCGAGCACTCGCAGTCCCCTCACCAGGTCGTCACCTGTGGCCAGGACCAGGTCCAACAAGGCATTTCCCCTGGTGGGACTCTGCACCTCCTGGGTTAGGTGGAGGTCCCATAACTCAGTTAGCAACCTATGTGAGCGGTCAGACCTGGCTGACTGTTCTTCCCAGCAGATGTCCAGGTAGTTTAGGTTACCCATGATGACCACGTCCCTCGACTTAACTGCCACCACGAGCTGACCTGAGAATTCCCGGTTCAGCTCTTCTCCCTGGTTAGGTGGTCTGTAGTAGACCCCTACCGTTAGGTCCCTTCCCCCCGACACCCTTGTATTCTGACCCAGAGCACCTCCGTCTGCCCCTCCTCTGACCCAGTGCTGTTTGCAGAGGATGTGTATTGCTCTTTGACATAGAGCGCCATACCCCCACCTTTCCTCCCTGTTCTATCCCACCTGTACAGCGTATAGCCCTTGATGTTTACCACCCAGTCATGTGTTGGATCCCACCAAGTTTCTGTGAGCCCCACTATGTTTGGGTTTGTGTTAGCTAGCAGGAAGGTAAGTTTCTCCTGCTTGTTCCCCATACTGCAACCATTAGTGTAGAGGCATTAAAGGCCTCCTGAGGGTGTATGCGCCTCCCCCCTCAATCCCCGGACTGTCCAGGCCCCTGTCTCTTACCTGGTTATTTCTTGTGCTCATTGCCTGACTTGGCTGGGCTGTTCTTGTAGGTGTCTCTTGGTTTGGTGTTTTGTGGCTCCCTTGGTCCTCTTCATCCCCCTCCCCCGATGTGCCTAGTTTAAAGCCTGCCAGAGGTGA
>NW_017729022.1:182765190-182770480 GCF_001723915.1 Gavialis gangeticus | reverse complement strand
GTAGGTGTCTCTTGGTTTGGTGTTTTGTGGCTCCCTTGGTCCTCTTCATCCCCCTCCCCCGATGTGCCTAGTTTAAAGCCTGCCAGAGGTGATCAGCCAAACTGGAAGAGAACACACGCTTACCTTTGGGGGAGAGATGAACCCCATCCCACCCAAGCACGTCTCTCGTTCTGAAGTGAGGGTCGTGGTCCAGAAAACTGAAGCTTTTTTGTTCACCAGAATTATGTTGTTTTTTTTTAAACTGGATTGATTTGTTATGCATGCGTTTGAGGAAAGTGCAAGCAAGCCACAGACAATTCACAAATGCAAAATGATGCTGAATTTCTCAAATTATTCTCCTCAGTCCATTGGTTGTAATGAATTCTGCACTTAAAGACAGACTTGATCTAAAACCACGCTTGGTCTTTAATTTTTGAAGATATATAGGAGAGGCTACTCCATTCTAGAAAACAAAACTGATGTTCAAGCCTGTATTTCTTGTCATGAAAGAGATGAAATTTCTATTTTTGCTTCTAATATATTTGGTAGGCATAACATCTTGTGGATAATGAGAGAATGATGCTTATTACAATGGGTAATCTGTTTTGGTCAAAACTCTCTAAAGGCAAACTATTTTTAGAGCTTATCTGAGGCATGAATTAACCTAGGTATTCTGAACCTCACTCAACAAGGGATGTCTGTTGCTTTACTGGAAAAGGCAAACCACTTTACTCTGTAATTTGAATTTTTTAAAATCATTCTTTCCATGTATTCATGGATCAAAAAACTTGGTGACAGAACTCGGCACGTGCACATGAGGAAGCTATTCGAAAACAAAACTAATTTCATCTTGAAAACAGACTTGCGAGAAATTATAAAGGGCACAACGAAGGATCAGTTGCTTCCTTTTTACAGTCATTATTTGAAATAATTTATGCCTTTTATACAATGTCTAGGTATTTCTGATAAAATAAACTAATACAAATTGTTTGGCAGGAACTGAGAGGAAAATCAGCATTTATTTAAATCATATGTTGGTTGACTCCAAAGACCTTTCAGGTGCATGAAGTTTCAAGACAAAGGTCTAGGATCCCCATACTTCTGAACAGAACCATATGAAAGATGTACCCCAAGGCTCTTTGCATCATAATAACATGGTTTCTATGTACACCAGTATTCTGTGGGCCATGTCTATGATCAAGGATGTTAACTGGCTCCCAGCAACCCTGTATACAATGCAGTATAGGCACTGCTGCCTAATTTAACACACGCCTAGCGTTATTTACTACAGGTTTGTCCCTTCCTGTTTCTTACTATATAGTTCTTGCTGAACTAATGCACTGAGATTTCTAGCAGTCGTGGTTTTGTGTTTCAGCTTCGTAACACTGCTCTGTATAAGTTATGTGAATGAAAGGGGACTTTTATGTTTACTGGGATCTTTGATAGAGAATTCAGCAAGACGCTCAGCCTTGTCTCAGGGCATTGCATAAGTAAATGTATCCTTCTTTATCTCCTTTGAAAATGTCAGCTTGTTAGAAAGTTTTCAAATGTGTAGCAGTAGGTACAGCTGGTATTGTCAGGTTTGCTCTTGTAAACAAGTAGAACAGCGAGTTCAGCTACAAGGCATGTAGAGCATGTTTAATACTGACTTAAATATAACGATGTCCAGTAAGGCTGTGTGAAATGGCTATGTTTAGTTTTGGTTTTGGATTTGGCTCTTTTGGAGGTACAGTGATTCATTTCGGTGTTTTGGATCACCGTTCCATTTTGATTTGGCCGAGTCTTTTGGAGTTTTGACACTAATTCAAAGATTTGTATTGGCCGGGGAGAGGCAGGCAGAGCTGGGCAGCTGCAGGTTCTCCCGCGGCTCCTCCAGCTGTGCCTTCCTCTGTCCTGGTGTGGGGAGCTGTGGGAGAAGCCCCCACAACTGCCCTGCCCACCCCATCCTCTGCCTGGCCCCAGCCTCCCAGCACTGTTTGCGCTGGGGTAAAGAAGAGGACTTCTCTGTTTTGGATTCTTGTGGAATAGGTACTAAAGCCTCAGACAAGGAGTCAGATGATGACATTCTGTCAGCACCGTGCTTTTCTTTAGCAGACTAACTTAGGGGGCTGGTGAGACCTATTTCTTCATGTCATGACTTTCTCTCCTTAAGGCAGAAGTTACGGAACATCAGTCTTTGTTTACGGGGCTATTGGTGGAGAAAGACTCCATATTTATCTTTTATGAAGGTCACTAACTTGTAGTGCCTTTCTTTAGTCTTTGGATTAATTAGGTCCAAAACCTACCTTGAAAGAATGCTGCTTAAGCCATCAGTTTGGGCGGAAAAATAGACCTTATTGGTATGTGAAACTCGACTCATGCCCTCTTCTCCCAGCCAAGAAAAAATCTAGTCACAGAAGTCTACTCGGTCAGTTTCTTCATAGTATTATAAAGATCTCGTTACCAGGCTTTACAGGAAATTGAATATAAAATTCATATAAAACTTATGGGAAAAATTCTACCACCACAAAATCACTTGCTTAAACATTCTTTCATTAGCAATATAACATGATATATTTTACTATTTCAGTTTTTTCGTGTGTTAATCTAAAAAATAGGTGTTTTCCTTGTAAATAGTGCAAACACTAACTGTCCTATTTGAAACTGGGCTGCCTTGATAGGAAAAGGTTACTTGAAAGCTTATCAAGATAAAACCCATTTGAAATACTGGATACAATTTTAACTTTATGCAACACAGGCTATTCTGACACACTTTGCATTGTGCATCATTCTTGGCAGCTGAATTAAGTCAAATAATATAGCCTATGTTTTAAAAATAGAAGCCTAAAAATTTCATGAGTACTCAAGTTATGCAGCTAAAATAACACATTTATAGGTGTAACCTTCTCATATGAAGGAAGTTGCTAAACAACATTCACTAGTGAAAGTACATCAGAGGAGGAGGCAGCAGCCATTGGCATTATGGAGAAGCCCTCCATTCCAACAATCATGCTCCCTGCCATACCACACAAGCATGGCAGGAGGTGTGATTTTTGGGATCAGGGATCAGATCTCGATCGTGCCCTGTGCGCCAGTCCAGGGGGAGCCCAGAATTATGTTCCCGAGCTCCCTTTGCACCAACAGGGGGCTGACAATCAGCTGATTGTTTGCTTGGGCTGGGAACTGAACCAGGGTCTGGAACCAGCCCCAGTGCAGTCAGCTGATTGCTGGCCTGGCCACACATTCAATTTAAAGCATCATACAAACCACCATAGAATTGTTGTGTCATATGTGCAACAATTTTATGACTCATTTGCCATTTTATGGCACTATAGTTGGCTGTATGTGTAGCACCCTCATCATTTATGCCACAATTAATTTATTAATTATGGGATAAATGTAAGTTGTAGAGGGGGCCTTAGACTATCACAGGCAACTGCTGTGTAGATCTGCCTGCTCAGATGATATCTAGGACTATTACTGTCCTAACTGTTAGCAGTATTTACTTTCCTCTGCCCTTGTTGGCACAGTCCACGGTGATACAGAAGATCAAATTCTGGAAAGACAATCAGTGTTTGATTAGACAGTTAAAACTAAACAGCCTGTCCTGGCACTGCTCTCTTTAGATATTTATAATTTATTGTACAGAGGCTATTTAAAATCTATCAAGAATATTCTTTTAGTAACCCTGTAATATTTTCTGGGCCTCCCTATACAGTGGCCCAGATATAAGAATTCACAATTTTAGGGGCTTGTCAGAATGAAACTTCAGAAAAGCAGATAATGATGCACTATAATGGAATTATACCATGTAACAGTGCTGCATCAAGGGGTCTTAGTTTAACAGAATAAGAATTTTCAGCATCCAGATGGAGTCATTGCTTGGAAATAAACAATTATAAAGAAGAAGAAAAAAAGAACGGCTTTTATAAGTGTTTTGTTTTGCTCATTTTGTATACAAGAATTATTGAGATGTTCATATTCTACATTAGAATGGTTTCAATGAATGTAACTTTTCTAATGCATACTGTTGAGAACAAATGTGTGAAAACTCTAGGGGAAAAATCTTTTTAGAAACGATTGATAAAGTTTGTAAGAGAATATAAGGTATTTCTTGGATAAACCATTTCTAAAATAAAAACATCTATTTTAAGCTTGCTTTAAACTTTGTTTTTCCTGTCTACTAGTTGCATTGTGTCTCATGAAAAATAAAGCCTATTTAGCTGTCCTAATATCTATGGAGCTGCAAAGAGAAAGAGGAAGAAAAGCTTGAGTTCCTTCACCTTGAAATCTTTTATGTGACCCATCCACAAATACCTTGTGAATCATTTTCATGGCTGGCATCATTAGAAATACACCAGGAGCTCTGCTTTTTCCTTCCCTACCATCAAGAGCAATTTCCACATTCATTTCACAGGATGATGTGTATAAATGTTTTCTCCCTTTTTTCTTTATCATGTGTATGGAAGTAATTGGCGAAAACATCTGAAAAATGTTTTCTTGTCAACACTGGGGTCAATTCTGTAATCTGAAAAACGTCACGTGGCTGTTTTGCTGAGGTACTGTCATGGTCACTGGTGAGCCTTGAAGCCAAGTGGCTAGCGGTCTTTCAAAATGCTAGCTAGCTATTTACTCTGTTGTTTAATAGCTTATGGTAGAGCTGCTAAACATTAGAGCTAAGTATGGTCTACTATTCTCCACTCCAAGACCTGCATTTTTTTCAAACCACTCTTTTCACAGCTGTTATTTCTTCACCAATGCCTTTCCCTTCCTCTCAATATATACGTAAAATCATTAATCATTAACACTATCTTTCCTCTGGCTGAGGGAGCTGTTTCCCCTAAGTTGCTTTTAGTATGGGGTAAATATTAACCAGTACTCACTCCAGTACAGGCTGTCTTTATAAGACAATGTTTTTTAAATACCGCTTCTCCCAAGTGTTCACTGTTGGGTTTTTGAAAGCCCTTTATCTGCATCAGAGTTCCTATTAAGAATACCTAATCCTTAAATAATTAGCAAAATCCAAACCACAAAGTTTGTGACAATAGGAGTCTTTCAAGTAATGTGTTTTAGAAATGTGTGTAATTTACTGTACTTTTACAGCAGATGCATGTATTAAAACTCCTCAGGAAAACACAAGGCAGAAGTGCTGATACTGAAGCTTAATTATAGTGTTTTGCTTTTTGCTAGAGGTTGCAGTGCGTTAGCCCAGGGATCTCGAACTCCTCTGACCCAGAGGACTGGATGAGTGGCACAAGGATGTCCCATGAGCTGGATTGGGCTCACAGACCCACTGAAGTGCTCTGGGTCAAGATTCAGGGGGGGCAGGGGG
>NW_017729022.1:182763195-182765179 GCF_001723915.1 Gavialis gangeticus | reverse complement strand
CCCTTCCAACCCTTAATCTATGAATCTATGACTCTATGACCCCTCCCCCTTGCTGGATCTAGGGCACGCAGTGCTCATTCCAGGACCTGTGCTACATGCAGCACCTACCCTGGCTGGTCTGGAATCTAAACTCCACATGAACCTTTGTCCAGCCAGTGTAGGACCTGCCATAGTTGCAGTGTACAGTACAGATCTTGGACTGGTAGAAGCAGATGCCACATGCAGCATGCTGCAGACTGGATGGCAGGGCACCATGTGTAGTGCAGATCCCAGAGTGGGAGGCATGCAAGGTGTACATCCTGGGCCCTGCTCATGGGGCCATTTAGTCACATGCCATATGGATCAACTCAGACTGTGGGGCAGCAGCAGGGGCTGGGTAACAGGGCTTCATGGGCCAGATTAGCCTGCAGGCTGCATCTTTGACACCCCTGGGTTAGTGTAACAGGGAACCTCAGCCCTTTTAACTGCAATCAGATGGGAAGCAGCAGGAGTTTTATAACTTACAGGGCAGAGAGCTGCAAGAGCCAGCCCCAGCAAGAACTCCAGCCTTGAGACCAAGGCCGAGGCCTGCTAAGAACCTGCAAGAACAGCCAAACAGCTCATTAGGCTGAGTAGGAACTGCTGGGCACAGCTCCAGGGGCAGTCAGCTGACTAGAAGAGGCAGGGCTCAGCTACATATGAGCCCACTCTCTGAGCTGGGACAGGCAGTCCAGGCATGCTGGCTGCAGGGGAAGGAGCTGGGAGGCAGAGCTGGCTGGCAGGGGAAGGGAGGTATCCTGGGGCTGGGGGAATCAAGGCCATTCCATACAAAGGTGACAGTGGTTATGGTCCTGAAGGGGTTGAGTTTGAGCTAGAACCAGATGGTTAACCCTTAGTGTGTTGGTTTTCTTTTCTTTTTTTAAGTTTGTGACTGGAGGACCAGGTTGTGTAGGGAGGTGTGGAGGCCACAGAGCAGGGTGCCAGGGGTATTCTGTGCTTGTGAGACCAACTTTGGTCAGAGATGTGGGCTGAGGCATTGACTTGGGCTGAGGGGCCTTAGCCAGATAAATAGGGCAGAGGCTGAGAAGACTGAAGCCTGGACAAGGGTTTGGGGCCTGAGAGACCCAGTGTCTATTTGAGATGGAGAAATCCCCTACAAAAGGTAAATGAGTCATCTGTGACGCATGGCCATGACTATGGGGGCAGCTGGAGGTTGCAATTCTAGCTCTTAAGGTGACTAAGATCCTCTTAAAGAGGGAGTTTGCCTGTGGGGTAAGGGTAGAGAAGTAAAAAGCCCCAAGCAATAGGGCACCCCAGCCCCTAGGTAGCCTTCCTTTCGTATATGCAACTTTAAGTCATGGCAGGCAAGAGAGGAGGCGGACAAGGCGGCGAAACATGGGCAGGCCAGTCTGGCCATATTGAAATCTTCCAATAAGGTACAATCTCTGCTCAAAAGAGCTCGGAGCCTGGGACAATAGCAACAACTGAAGAGAAGGGTAAAATGACTATCCTTCATCGGCTTATCTGAGCAGCTGTTTGACACTGTCTTGTAGTTACCAGGGCAGAAGCAAATATTAAAGTGGGATTAGCAGGAAGGAATTATTGACCTTTTGGGCAAGTCCAGAAAGAGCATCCAAAGAGTATTTAGAATGGCAAATGGAAAGCTCATCCTGTAGAGATGCTTTGCATAGACTTGGAGCTCATCAGCTGACTGGCAGGGATGGGGAGGGGGGCATTCTCTTGGGGCTGGGACCCTCCCCAGCAGGCTGTGCAAACTGCTGCTTTTCAGCACCTGCCAACTGCCAGTTGACAGCCTGCCCCCTTCCCAGGCAGGGGAGAGGACAGACTGTCAATTAATAGACTCTTCTAAGCGGAGGAAGGAGGAGCGGCACCAAGGAGCCGCCCTCTAGTGCCCGGTGGCTGGAGAGTTTGCTTGTGAAGCTCTTCAGCTGTGGGCTAGAATGTCTGTACGCTCCAGCTCCCTGTACACAGCTTCTATTCCCTC
>NW_017729022.1:182756948-182758195 GCF_001723915.1 Gavialis gangeticus | reverse complement strand
ACCAAGGAGCCGCCCTCTAGTGCCCGGTGGCTGGAGAGTTTGCTTGTGAAGCTCTTCAGCTGTGGGCTAGAATGTCTGTACGCTCCAGCTCCCTGTACACAGCTTCTATTCCCTCCTCCTTTCAAGCTGTGCTGTTACACCTGAAATGCTGCATTCTGGGGGTCTTTAAGACAAGGCTGGACAATCACCTTGCTGGGGTCATTTGACCCCAGTACTCTTTCCTGCCATGGCAGGGGGTTGGACTTGATGATCTGCTCAGGTCCCTTTCAACCCTACTAACTATGAAACTATGATTCTAGGCTGGGCAAATAAGCATTTCATTTTGAACTGAAAACCCAAGGAGGACTTGAAATCTTTGGAGGAATAGACAATAGAAGTAACTGATGCTTTTTATTATAGATTTATAAGGTCTCCATGTTTGCAACTTTCTGGAATTCAAGTGCTTTTGCTCACCATTAGATAATACCGAGAATTGTGCTTATGTGGTTCGTGGTACTTGAGTAGTTCAGCATAGAGATGGGTAGGACTGGACTGACATTACAAATCTATGTTAATTTCTTTGCACTGCTGCTAGTCATGTGACTAAATATTTTGCTTGCAGCAAGAGATATGAACTTCTGCACTGCAGACATCCTATGCTATCCTATCCAGAGTCCTGGTTGGGTGAGTCAGAATGGCATTTCCTAAAAATGCCTGTTTAAAAAGTACAGAGGCCAGTGATCTTGATCACAGATCAAGTGTAAAAGGATGACAAACCTAAAAGTATATTCTTGAGAATTATATCACTTAAACTCAGTGATCCGGATACCCAAAGCTACCCTTCAGAAATAGTGTGTGTCTAGCTTTTTTGAATGTTTTGCACCAGTTGTGAAGTTTTAATTTGAATGTTACTTTCCCATCTGAAAGATTTTTCTCCCTACATTATAAGCTTAAAAATCCCTTTTGGGCCAATAAAAGGTAAAGAAGAAAGACTATGTGTAATTGAAACGTCAAATGCTTGTTATTGATAGCCAGCTAAAGAAATACGACATTCATAGCCACCTGATAAAGGCACAGAGAAAAGGGTAGCTACTGAGAAAGCAGCTTTTGCATTCACTTGATCCAACAACACTGTATCTTGCAATTAATGTCAGAATGTCCTTACACAAATTTTTATTCTAAGACAGAAAAACTTGCAAGTACCAGTTGCTTAAGATGGAGGGTATCAGTTTTTCTGTTAAGCTTGAGGTTAGATTTTATTTTGCAGT
>NW_017729022.1:182730303-182751948 GCF_001723915.1 Gavialis gangeticus | reverse complement strand
GGCAAGAGTTCACTCTTCCTAGAATAGTCTTAACTGAAATGACTACTGCACATGCACAGTATAAGATCTTATGCACTTAAAACAGCAACTCTAACAACTTAGGCAGGGGAGTTGTCTAGTGCACTAAAAATTCCTTTCATCGTTGCAGTAGTAGAAGGATTTGAAAGCCAAGAGTGGGATGCCTTAAATAATAGTTTGACTAGTTTATTGATAAAGAAGCTTTTTACTGTTACTTCTATATTTTTTCTTAAAAATAATTAAAATGACTTTAGAGCTTTTTCTATTTCTTGATCTGTCATTTCAGTGGTGCATCACATTCTGAATATTTCTGTCTTGAAAGAACAGTTTCAGTTCTTATCTATAATTATCAAATTATAGCTTTTATTCAACTTTCTTTTTGGTTAGTTCTAGAAATAATGTGTTATAGTGACAATATGGCTAATGATTTTTAGACTCTTAAAAGTATCTTGGTGAGAACTGGTATTTGGAATTTAATGCAGTCAGCATGGCAAATCAGATTGTTCTTCAAATCTCACACTTCTCTGTCCTTCCACTCCAGAGCCATAGAAAGGATTCTCTCTCTCATTGTCCTCCAGCAGTGAAAAATGTCTCAAGTAATTAATATATTGGTTACAAAGGGTAAGGAGGCTATTGTGTGCAGATGCCAGTGTTATGTTGTTCCTGTCCACTAAAGGATCCAGGAACAATATCCAGTTCCCTAAAGGTCTAAGGCTTCATTCTTAATTATGGCCAGTTGCTTTCCCTGAAATAATAAATGATGACAACTTTACACAGTGCAGCCTTCTGGCTCCAGGAACTTCAGCTAAGTAATGTTAAAAATGTAAAGTTAAAAATGTGCTCCACCATAACATAAAAATCTTTAGCTATGATTTCAGGGAAAATATAATTTACCAGTGGAGGAGGTGAGAGCTGGCACTTTGCATCAATTTACAGGTAGCTCTTCAGGCTGGGTTTGAGGCAAGCAAGAAAAAAGTTAGCTCTTATGTCTCTATGAAGCTGAGTCTACCAGAAAAAAACAATGGTATTGGAGGATTGGCTCAGATAAGATTTCATGAAACAGTGATCTACCTTATACAAGGGAGTTCTATATCCATTTCAGCTCTAGACTTGGAAGGCTACTTGCAGACACTAGTATGATCACGTGATTGGGATCTGAGGAATTTTATGCCCAAACCCAAAAATCATGTTTTCTACTACAGAAAATGCACATGATTTTTGGGTTTGGGTGTAAAATCCTACAGATCCCAATTGTGTGAGTGCCTGGTTGTGCAGCTGGATGAGGAGCTTCCCAAATCCAGTTGCCCATGCCATGGTGGGCTTTTAATTGTCCCTGAGCATATGGAACTGATGGGCTCCTCCATGCAGGGGCATGCAAAGTCCCATGCTGTACCCCTGTATTGGCTTCAGCAGAAGGTTTTAAATGCCCCTTAATGCAAGAAGCCCACAGGCTTCCTCTGCACTGTGTGGCAGAGGGAAGCCCTGGGTCCAGGACCAGGGATTGCCGCTGCAGAATCTGGCAGGTGGCAGCTTTGGGTCTGGGACCCCAGGCTTCCTCAGTGGAATCAAGCAGGGGCAACCCTGGGTTTCAGTTTGGGACACGGGGCTGCCCCCTGCCCAATACCTGAGATTAGGTGATGCCGACAACCAGCCCATTGCTTCTGTCACTCCCAGTTTTCAGTGTACTTGAAGAAACGCAAGGCTCAGTGATGCTTTCAGAGCAGTTAGCTCCCAGTCTGAATTCTGTGTTGCATCATTCATGGATGCAGTATGGAATGCAACCACCACCATTGCTTACTGCTTTTTGATCTGAACAAGGAGAGAGTCTACTGATATTCTCAGGTCTTTGATTTTCCTATCCAAAATTAAAGAAAAACTCTTGGTAGGTACGGTTCTGGTCTTAAAGGGACCAGCCTGCTTTCTGATAATGGGGCTAGGGTTCCCTGGTACAGTCCCTCTGTTACTTCCTTAGAAAAAGCTGTTTAAGAAGAGCTTGAACTAATGAGAGAGACTTTGTTTTCTTGATGAGCTAATAAGCTTTCTGCTGGCTTGCTTGCCTCAAGGGCAGCAGTCTGTCAGTGTTTGAGAGGGGACAGAGAGTGGTATAAGAAATGACCTGGTTTGCAATGAATGCAGTGCCTGTCATTTTTCTGCATACAGTATGAAGAAGCAGGGAGAGGGAGATTGAAAAGCTCAGTATAATCAACAGATGCATGCACTCCACACAAGCAGTCCTCCCCCCCACCCCACCCCCACTTTACCTGAGATTGCTGGCTGGGGGCTGGCAACACTCCCTGCCCTTGAGCAGCGAGCCAGGAAAAGCCTGTCAAGGGCTGCTTCAACCTCTCCCCTCAGGCACACTTTGGCTGGAGATTGTGCAGGCCAGGGTGAGCATTTAAACCCCTCCGTAATGATAATATCCTGCCGGGGCCTGGCCACACACCCGCAGCTCAGCATCATGGAATGCAAGGGAGGACTTACTTTAGCAACCCCCCGCATGTGCCTACATTTCCTGATTCTAAACTGAATGTCTATCCACTTGCAAATTGGTTCAATCTCTGCAGGTTAGACTAACCTGCAAAGAGTGAATCAATTCAGGCTCAGGCTTTTTCAATGTCTGTCTCTAGCCCATGGGGCTAACCCAAGATAATTGGGCTGATGCATGAAGCGGGACACAGGTTGGACCTAATGTTTTGCACCTGGCTGGATACAAAGACTCCAGTTTTGGGGAGGTCATCAAGAAATCTCTGTCATGGTCAGACTACTACCTTCTAGAGGTATACATCTGTCCTTTGTTTCCCCCATTGGAGCGGATGGGGTCTTTCTGGTCTGCACCTGGGGACGCATGGAGTCAGTGAGATTCCCACTAGGGGACCTTGTCACTGAACTTGACAGTTACTCCATTGATGTCCTGGCTGATCTATGGAATAGCGCACTGACCTTTGCCATAGAAGCGGTAGTACCCAGGCATCTGTTTCCACTACTGTGAGAGCACAGATCTCCCTGGTATACAGCATAAACAGGGGGCTAGGCAGAGTACAGGTGGATATTCATCCATGTCAAAGCTGACCAGGTGCAGCATAGGTCTTTCTTAAAGTACTATGGCATGGCAGTGGTGGCAGCAAAGAAGCTTTTCTGCTCCATGACCATGGCATCTGCAAAGTGTTGTTTGGTGGAACAGTTCCAGGTGGTGAATGCCTTGTTAATCCACTTTGTTTCCACCCAGAAACCAAATAAAAATTAGCTGAGTCCTGCATAGTCCACCACTTGCTGTTTGGGGTAGAGGAAGCTCAACCTTGTCCTGTTTATATGAATCATTTTAAATTGCTGTTGCCCACTAATGCAGAGGATGTGCCTGGGAAGATGAGGGCAATCCATTGTGAACTGGATCTGTGCCCAGCGTGGTTTGTAAAAGCCAGCTGAGGAAGACTGGGGTCACTGTTAGTATGGTTGTCAAAGCCTCCTTTTGGGATGGTAGGGTGTCAGACATTCTTAAGTCTGCAATTTGTGGTTTCCTACTCAAGGAACTACTGCTTCATGCTAGCACACCAGCCAATCATCGCCTTGTCCTTAACCTCCCCTTTTTGGGGAAGGTCATTGAGCAGGTGGTTGCCTGACAGCTTGAGGTGCATCGGGATGCAGTTGGATTCCTGGACCCTTTTCAGTCTGGCTCTCATCCTGGATATAGCACATAGACTGCACCGATGGCCTTAGTCAACAATATTTATCTGGGAATCAACAGGGAAATTTGTGCCCTGCTGATCTTACTAGATTTTTTAGCAGCCTTTGATAAAGTTGACCATGCAACACTGATAAAGCATTTACTTGACTTGCTGGATATTTGCAGGACCATTCTAAATTAGTCCTGCTCTTTCCTACCAGGGAGGTCCTAGAAGGTACTGATGGACAAGTATCCATCATCCCCTCAGGAACTTTCCTATGGGTCCCTCAGGGGTCCATGTTGTTGCCTTTCCTGCTTAATGCTTATATGAGGCTGCTGGGTGAGACAGCAGAGCTTTGGAGTGAGGTGCCATCAGCATACTGATGACACTCAGCTCTGCCTCTTTCTCATCTGATCAGGTCCCATAGTCTCAGTTGTTTCCCAGTGCCTGGCTGGCTTTGGGGATTGGATGCAGGTAAAACAATTGAAACTGGATCCAGGTAGGACAAATTGGTGGTTGACAAAGCTTTTGATTTGAGTGGAGAGGGGTGGGGGCATGGATTGAGATATCGATTATCAGTGGGGTTCGACCTCCCTTGCCCATGCCACTCATATTTGTAGTCTTGTGGTGCTTCTGGATCCACTGCATCTGGATCTTTAGGTGGCAGTGGCAGCTAGGAGTACCTTTGCATTTAACCATTTCTCTCTGGTGAGAGGACTGCAACCGTTTTTTCAGATTCAGACCTGACCACTAACGTGCATTCCTTAGTAAACTCAAGGCTGGGTTACTGTCATGTGCTTTACATGGGCCTTTGTAGACCAACTGCAGCTGATGCAGAATGTAATAGCCTGCTTTCTGATAAGTCACCAGGAGAGCACAACTTCAGTAAGCTAGTGTATGCACTACCTCCCAGTAGCTTTCCAGCTGAACTTCAAGATGTTGGTTTTGACCTGTAAGGCCCTAAATCGGGGGTAGGCAATCATTTGGGCTATGCATTATATTCTGGGGCTCACTGTATGCAAGACCAGGATATTGAAGGATAAGTAAGACTTCATCAAAACTGATGAAGGTAATACCTACCTTTTAGTCTCATAGTTTTAGAGTAAAATGGGTGAAACAAGAGCCAGCATCCAAAATGCAAGCTACATGCAGTGCCAGATGTAAACTGAGCTGTTGGCAAAGGGTTTTCCTGGGGGAGGGGTGAGCTGTGAATACTCAGGGGTGAGCTGTGAATATTCAGAGAAACAATTTTGTATACATTTAAAACTAATTTAACCCATCTTCCATTTCTTTTTCTAATAGACCCCAAAATCTAGACTAGCCTCAAAGAGGTAACAGTATATACCACCGTATAATTTTTTACTTAAACCAGAAGCAGAATTTCCTATTAACAATAGTGCTGTATGTGGTGGGCCAGTAGGGGGTGCTCTGGCACTGAGCCACCCACCTCACTGCTCCTGATGAAAAACCAAGCCTCAGGTGCACCCCCTGGGGCGCCTACATCTGGCTGACCCCCTTCCTGGGGTAATCGCTGCCACCACCCAGGGTCTGGTCTTTGTCCAGGCTCTGTACCCCACACAGGGCTTGTAGAACCTGAGGGTGCTTAACCCACGGTGAGATCTTGCGGTGCTTCCTTTAGCCGGAAGCATAAAAAGTAGCCTCCCTTAGTCAGCCAAGCAAAGAGAGCAAAAAAGCTTGCCCAGTCCTCCTCAAACATTTACTGCCAGGCTTGCTATGATAGATAGTTTTATTGACTGGGGAGGGAGTGCACAGGGAAAGAATACAAACTAAAAGGAATTTTGAAAGAAAACAGCCTTGAGCAAAACAGTATAAGGGGCTTGTTGGCTGCCCTTTCAATACGCATCTAGAACACTTAGGTCTAAGTTACTGGCTACAGTTCAGATAACTTACTCATAGCAATGTCCAGAGGATTCTAGATGTACACAGCTTCAGCCTGCTTCAGTAACTAGAAGATCTCTCTCTCACTCTTCCAAGATGGAGGGACCTTATTTATAACCTTTCTGACCTCACCACCTGGACCCAACCAACATCAGGTATTTTCTGAGCCTCACTGATGTTGACCAGTGAGTTTGAGTAACGCCATCCCTCACCTTGAGGAGGGACAGCTCTCTTAGGACAGCCCTCTCAGGTCAAAGGCGAGAAGTTTAACAATAGCCTGTCCACAGGCAGAGGGAATTTCCCCCTCCCTAGGGGATCCCTATAGCAAACAGGTGGTTGCCTAGCAACTGGGTTGATAGACACATGGACAGAGGGAGAAAGAAGGGGAGAACAGACAATCAAAAAAGAGAGGGGGCTGGGATGGAGTTCTTTCACTGTTCATATGGGGTTCTGTGCCTGTTATGCACCTTGTGTGATGTCAGACATATTAGCTAGACAGCCAATATAAGAGGAAGTTGCTCAAGCAAGTATTAGGTTTGACTAGTATCAGCACAAAAGGGTGCAGGTCTTAAGGTCTGCTGCAAACTGTGCTATCAAAAAGCAGTGTAGAGTTAAGTAATCAATGACATATAAAAAAAAAAAGACCAGTGCATCAGGCAAGGGCACAGTGCCCTTAACTCAACCAAGGCAGATCTGGTAGTGATAGAGGTGAAACATGACAGGTTTTTGCCAGCTGTTGCAAACATGTTGCAGTTAATCTTCAAAGAGTATTAATTTATTTCTTAAATTATTTTTTTTGACATTCATAACTACTATGTCATAATTGCTTCATCTGAGTTGGGGAATTCATTTTCTATTTTTCATGATGGCCACATTAGGATACCTGGTCTGAGAGAGATTCAAAGATAACATTTCTGAGTTCTCCTTGCAATTAGTACTTTATAAAATGCATTTTAAAAGAACAGTATCATAAGCGAAATCTGGTGACATCCATAAAAAATACCAAATCTGACAAGTTGAAAGCTGGGAAGTTGTTTTATTGTCCTCATACTAAGCAATGTTTTGACAGCTATATCTAACCATTTCAAATGACACTAATATCAAGGATTTTTGGGGAGTGGTATCTTTCATTGGACCAAATACATGGTTGAGATAAAGTTAGACAAGCTTTCAAATGCAAGGCCTCATCTAACTTTATCTTAACCATGCTGTGGGTCCAATAAAAGATACTGTTACATTCAGGCATGAATGTCAAAAACTGAGTATTAAGATCTGAAATTCTGGCTTATGCATGATCCACTGCCCTCTTATTGGGGCTGTTCAGACCTCCAGGAGCTGCTCTGAGTTATTACCAGTCGAATCCATCTCCTCAGCAGCGAAGATGGATCTAGACCCAAACCTCCATTTTGTTACTCTTCCCGTCCTTCTCTGCCACCTACCTGTTGCATATTGTTTACATGAGAGGTGATCAGCTCTGGTGCAGAAACTAATTGGTTGTATAATGCATAGTGCAGTGGGGACCTAATTGCTATTTGGGGTCCAGAGGCAGGTTACAATAGAAACAAAACAAAATCTGCCATAACCATCAGTCACAATCTGAAATGGGCTCCTGAACTCGGTTGTACCAAGATGAATGACTTTAATAAAGATTCGTTAATTGAATGACGGTGAACAAATTAAATATTCATTTTGAATATGGTAAAAAACTTGTACATTTGAAAGAGAGGAGAACTCTAGCAGCATCCTTAATTGTAGTTTAATTTAGGAGCTTGTTATGGCAACACTGGTTCAATTCTCTTCATACTTTATTTAATTTAGCTTTCTTAACCATGTTCATAACTTATTTTAAGAGCCATTAATTAAGACATAAGGGGAGAGGGAGAGAGTTGTAAAGATTAAGTTAATTTCCTGTCTACATTTATCTTGGGATAATTCTTTTAATAAAATGGGAATTAAGATCCATTTTAGAATGTCCAATGGCATGCTGCTAGCACTGAAGTGAAGAATACATTAAGTCAAGCATGTCACCATGTATACCTTTCTTCAAACTATTTTAGTTATTTTTATTGAATTCCATTTTGAATTTGTGTGTGAATTTACAGCTCATGAAGGTGGTATGCTATTATTAGTTTTGAGCCAAGCATAATGCACATCAGTACTATCCAAGCTTTGCCACACCTCTCTTCTTACCTTCAGAAACTCTACTTCTATGGTTTTGAGTTCTTCTTACAAATAGCTTGGCAGTCTGTCAGAAAGCAACCATTGTGGCTTTCGGATGAGCACATAGGGATATCAAAGGAGGAAAGGGGGGAAGAGAAGGGCGAGGGAATGGAAGAGGAAGAGAATATGAAGAGCAGCTGTGAGTAAAGCTGGTGTGAATGGGGCGGAGGTGAGGGGTCAGGAGCAAACAGCCACACAAGACAAAAAATGTCCAGTCAGAACTAAAGGTACTTCTGTGACATTGTCAGTGCACACAATTCCTGTGAGATCAGCTTCTGGGACAATTCCTATCCGTTCCAGTCTCTGATTGTTCCTCCCTAGTGTCTCCTCAAGGCAAGGAGACTGGGAAGAGGGAGGGTAACACCACTATCTCATGCTTCTAGTAGAGGCACAGTCCTGGGTCCTTAGTCTGCTTCGTAGAAAAAATCTCCAGAAGGGTAAATTGTTTCATAACTGCCCACTTCTCGCAATTTGGAAGTTTCTAATGTTGGTCCCTGTCAGAGAGAGAATTTGGGTTTGGGAATTTGGGTGTGGACATTTTTTACAGAATTTTCTTAAGTCCTTGGGATATATTTTCAGTCTCCTCTTCCCAGCATTTAAATGACAGGTGCCAGAAGAGCAAGGGAAGAAGAGAAAGGGCCCACTGAAAATACCTGCTGTAGTGCTAGGTGTTTGGTCTTTCTCAAGCAACAACATCTTTTATGTCCCTGGTGGATCCCTCTTAATTCTGCACTTCTCCTAGGGAAATGGTTTCAACTGATTTGTTTTTGCCCTTGAATTTTAAAAGAAAGGTCAGACACCATTAACCATTAGAGAATTTTTTTTGTCTGCTCTATTTCTATAGAAGTTAAAGTTCAGTGCCTTTCTGTTGAAAGGAGTAAGAAATATGGTGTATTAAAACAATCTTCACAGATAGGATGCTTGTATGAACACAATGAGAAAGTGTTCTACTCCTTCCTGATTGATTTAACTGTTTAAGTCTATTCAGTGACTGTATTACAGGTTTTGTATCCTACTCCTGGCTTCATTTATTCCTACAACAAGTCATGAAATTACATGTTAAAAAAAAAATCTAGTATTAATATAACAGGGACTCTAGCAGGAGCCTTGTTACTTGGGCTAGCTCTGGGAGGGGTGGCCTCTGAATGCACCCTGCCAGGTGGAGAGGATTTCACACCTGGAAAGAGGTTGGATGATTAGCCTGTGAAAACTGGAGATAAAACCGGCAGCAGGACATGTACTGTTTGCCTTCAGGCACCAGAAGAGGAACACAGGGATAATCAAGACCCTAGAGAGTCAAACAAAGCAAAAGATATCTAACCTGTGACTTGGGAGGACACCAGAAGCTCAGGATCTCCTGAAGACGTAACAAGTTAGACCCAGCCAGACTTGGCTAAAAGGATTGTGCAGCTGTGGTGAGTCCAGAGGGACACTGAGGTGGCAGGAACCAGTTTGGCAGAGAGCCAAGTAAAAAAATGATGTTTCTGGGATGATGTGGGGCAGTGGAGACACAGACAAGTCCCTGACCCTGCTGGGACTGCGCTTATTTAGAAAATAGCAATAGGATCTATGTGGGAGCTGCAGGGAACCACTCCCGGCACAAGCCATGGCCAGGGAATGAAAGACACGGAGACCGCATTCCACTAACAAGGCAATTAGCAGTTAAGATTAGTTCAACAATGTATCTTTAAAAGCTTCAGCTCGAGTGTTCTCCTTATGTTCAAATCAACTGCCTTCGCCAGTGAAGCAATTGGCAAGGCTATTGCCACTGTATTTTGCTACTTTGAAAAATAAACCTATAATTTGAGCATGCAACATCTGGGTGCTATTTATTGATCATGGATGGTAACAACTCACTGATCTTCTTCCTTTTCTTATTAAATCCAAGTCGTGGCAGGCGAGTACAGGAAGAACATGGAACTATCACCCAACACGCTCACAATTAACAAAGGCAAAACGGAGCTGTGTGGGTGGAACTACTGTCCTCTTGACTTCAGTAGGAGTCTGCACAGGGAAAAGTTTCTGCCCACTCAAATCTGTTTCCCAGATTGGGGTCTTGATGGTTCTGTAGCTTCAGCTTTCAGTTTGATTTTTGGTTTTTTTCCCCCCCACACGAGGAAAGAAGCATTTGAAAACCAGATAGTTAAATATTCTGGATCAAGTATGAGCAAACAAAATAGGAGGCAAAATTCACCTTTTTTCTTACCTCCACTCACTCCCCCCAAAACAGTAATATTCATTTTTTCAGCATCTCTGTGACTGAGTGGTTCTGGTGTATGTTGCTGGACCTGATCCATAACTCACTGAAATCATTGGAGGGATTCCTGTTGACTACAGTGTGCTTTAGATTGTTGACTACAGTGTGCTTTAGATCAGGCCAACAAAATATGCTATTTTACTAACTGTTCCTTGCAGAAAGTCCTGTCAGGTATTATGGATCTGTAATAATGCCCCTGTAGATCATATTGTCAGATTCTGATATAAACCTGACTTTGGCCGTACTCACTTGCACAGGCTCTAATTCACTTTTATCCTAAATTTATCCTGGTTAGTCTCAAACCAAATGAGAACAGTTTTGCAATTAACATATGTCTTAAAAGTCTCCTAAAATACAGCTTTGTTTTTAATCTTTCAAAACTGGTATATCTTTTGCCTGCTCATACCTCATGATTATTCTGTAAAATTCAACTCCGGCTGTGTCTGTCCTAATGAGCTTGGGTTCAAAGTAGGAAGCAGAAAGGGATAAATGACTAATAGTGTCTTCTGTCTACCACAGGGCTGTCTGAGTGGCGGCTCATGAGGGATTAAGCTGCACCTCTCAGGCTCTGAGCAGGCCACCAATCCACCAATTGCTCTGGCTGCAACAGCAACTGGAGTCTCTGGGCTCCCCCTCCATTCCCTGGCTTTCACTACTTGCCCCCATTGGGCAGTGCAGCACAGCATGGCCCAGGATGCTGAGGATGAGCCTGGGACTGCATGGTGCGGGGTCGGGGAGAGGGGAGGCTCCTGCACAGTGCAGTGGGGAGGGGCATCCACAAAGTGTGTGGCCAGGGGTCCCTGTGGCACCCCAGAACAGCCCATGGGGGTTTGGCTGTGCTGGTCTCACCCATGGGGTGTTTAACCCTACCCATGTAGAAATTGGACAGTGCTGGTCTATTGCAATGGCATCTTTAGGCCCTTTGAGTGCTATAGGTAAGTGCTCATGTCATCTTATCTGGTGATGCTTGTAACTGTTGAGAGACTTTCTATTCTTGGTAATAGTGGATGGAAGTATTCCTGCCTTGCAGCCCAATGCACACTGATACCTGTAATGTCTGTGCTCATCTATGAATACCCTTGGCAGGATGGTGACCTTCATCAGGTGTGCTGAACACTATGGCTTTTGAGAAACAGATGAAGGATGACACCACTCAAGAATTTTAAATGATAATATTTCAAGTTGCTGAAAAGGTCCCATGAGATCTTTTTAGGGTGGTGGCAATGGCAGTGGATTTGTTTCATTTGAACAGTATGCTTGATGCTGCATGAGTTGATCCTGCCCTGAAGAGCTTGCTTTTGAAGAATGTGTTGTGTGCAAAAAGGTGCACCTTTAGTGGGGAACTTGCAAAAGTTTCCAAAAAATTTTCTAGAAGTGGTTTAGCTCCAACTTTGGGTTCTTGGGTTCTAGTTGGCAGCGTTTGCATTGCCTTTGCATTTAATTCTGCCTTGGCGAAGATCTGTGTTACACAATTCTTAAGGTGCCAGGAGCTAGTTCACGCTAGCATTTCTAATAGCAGTTTTGGACTGTGGTGAAGCAAAATGAGTTTGCAGCAGCAGGACAGGATTACAACATTCCTATAGTGAATTTGGAAGTACTTTTGAATCATACATCTAAATGGAGGAGTAGCATGTTTCAGGTCAGCCTATTTGGATGAAACTCTACCACACGCTTAACATTGTTTTGAGTTCATTTGTGATTTGCCCAAGCCAGAGCATGCTGGCATAGGTTTTAAATCAAGTTGCAAAGGCTAATCTGAACTTTTTTAATAACATGTCTGAACTATAAACAATTTTTAAAACTACTAGTGGCCTATTATTTTCATAATTTAAATTAACCCCATTTCCTTACTTACATTAAGTTATAATTATTCTCATAGCCTGTAAGTGGCAGTTTTGCATTCATGTATAACACAGTTAATTCTCAGTTAGTGAGCATGGCAATCCTACATTACCTTTACCAATGACACAGATTTTTTGTATTCTTGTCACTGCATGATGATGATGCTATCCTGCTATAATGGCATGCCTGTAGTTCTGACAAACTACCCTCTTTCCAGCATCTTGTGGTAGGACAGCCCATGACACCCTTCTATTACAAACACAAGCAGCATTTAAAGGGTGAATACAAAAATACTATATTTTCTTGTTTAACTTGCCCCCAAATAAAATGCACACCTTGGTTTTGGAAATTAGGATGCAGGAAAAAAATATATTCCCAGAGTTGTGTGTCAAGGAGTAAATCCTCCTTGGAATACAATGTCCAGGAAATGTGACGCCAGGAAGTTCCTGGTGCCCGCTGCCTCACCTAGACTGTCTTCTGGGATGCCACACTTCCTGAACACCGTCTCTGGGAGGACGTACTCTGTGATGTCAAGGTTAGGCCCCAGACCTCTGCAAGGGCAGTAACAAGACTGCTACTTCTTTACTGTAAGTAGTTGGTTTATAAATCCCTTTAAATCAAGTGCTGTTTATAAATTCCTTTGAATCAAGTGCTGTTTCCATATCCTGAACCTCATCAAGATACTACCAACAACTCATGCTGCTTCAGGCACAAGCTACAGGACTCAGCCAATAGCTACAACTGTGAGAGGGTTAACCCAGGACTCCATCATCATGGGAGCAGCATGATGTAGTAAGTCTCTTGTCTTACTTGTACTTTGAGGGAAAAGAAGAAAACAGCTTTCCTCTTTAAAACACATCCCAATTTTGGGAGGCTGATTTTTTTTGTGGGAGGTGGGGGTGGAAATGTGTGTTGTATGTGAGAAAATATGGTACTTGACAAGTCTTTGCTGTGGGAAAGAATGCTATGTGGACACAATCAATTGTGGTGTTACCACATCGAATCATCATCAAAGTTTGGTTACAAAAACATCATGGACTCAATGTTCAAATAATTAAATGCATAAGATTCTTATGACATTGGTGACATTAGATTTGTTAAATTTAGTAAAGTGTTGATTGTTAAAGGTCCTAGGTTTTTCCTTTTAGAATATTTAAATATATGTATTAGAAAGAAACAGTACTTCATCTGTCTGCTTTTCTAGTTTCTGTTAACTCATAATATTGCCCCTTCCATACCACAATGGAAGCACATGCAGTTCTGAAAGGAACAAAAGTTGGAACAACACATCTTTAACAACATGTCTTTAAAACGTGTGAAAGGCTTTTAGTCTTTGGTTAGATTTTGGAATGAAGCACTAATAGTCCCTGCTAAAGCTAAATTCTGATCTGAAGGACAAGATGTTTAAACCCATTGACGTGGATGGGAACTGACATGGATCAGCACTTCTGAAAACAATGCCATTTATTTAGGTGCATAACTCTGATTTGTTTGTATATTTTGTTCTGTTTTTAACTATTTCAGTTAGGAGCATGACAATTTTTTGTAAAAATAGTTACATCAGGATAACATCTGTATGGATGCACTAAAGTTGACATAAACATGAATTACAGTTAACGCTGCGCTATCCGGCATCTTACAAGCCGGCATGCTCTACTAACTGCCATGCCGGCTTGTAAGATAAAGTGAAATCAGAAGTGCCCACCGCAACACTTCCGTTTTCTCCAAGCCTATGCTGCTGAGCCCCCATGGGCATAACAGGCTGCACAGGGCTGTGCAGCGCCTGCCTCCCTGTCCCACAGGGTGAGTGGCGGGAGGGATGGCAATGCTGCAGGAGGGGTAAAGGGATGCCCCAGATGCAGCAGAAGTGACAGCCGGGGCCACTCAATTAACTGGCATATTTTGTTTTCTGGCATCCCCCATTCCCGGGGGGATGCCGGATAATAGAGCTTTTACTGTACATACTTTTATTCCCTTTCCAAGACTGCAATAAGTTATTCTGATCTAAACATCTTTTTGCTGGTATTATTAAGTCTGTGCTTTGCAGGGGGGCAGAGGGGTCGGTTATTAGAACAACTATACTGCCTATATTGGTATATCAGTGTTGTTCATCTGGTACAATTTTTGACTGTTGGCAAGCATTTAATGAGAGAATAGGTATCTAAAGCTCCCTGTCTCAGGTCCCTTTAAGTTTAAGATGGGGTAAGCTACCCCTGGCATGTGTGCCAGAACGTGGCATGTGAAAGTATTTTACTTGGCACATGCGCTTGGGGCAGATGGCAGGGGAGTCATGAGAGGCCCAATCCTTGTTGGGGCAGTGCAGTCCCAGCCCCTCCCTTGCCATCTGCTTTGATGTACACATGCACCCGCCACTAGGAACAAAGTGGGCTGGGACTCCGCAGACCCCAGTGCAGCTTCTTGCAGCCTCTTTGCCACCTGCTGCGAGCAGCCTGGCCTCCATGGCAGACAACAGGGGCCTTTCCAGAGCCCTGGCCAGCTGTGGCAGGCAGCTGGAAGGCTGCAAGTGGCTGCACGGGGATCCGCAGACCCTTGACCGGGTTCGTCGCTGGCAGTGGGTGCATGCATGCCTCGGAGTGGATGGCAGGGAAGGGGTTGGGGCTGCACTGCCACAACAAGGATTGGGCCCCTCACAGTTCCCTTGCCATCTGCCCCTGGCCACACCAAAATCTGATAAGTTGAGGTTGCGGGTGCTTTTGGTACTGCCGAAAAATGTTGCCAACTTCTGGTTTAAGAGTTTCTGTCCCTGAGCTGGGGGAAGAGAGGGAAGTCACTACAGTTAAGCTAAACAAGCAGATCTGTCAAACTACTTAAATCAGTGCAACTTTTGTGTGTAGACAAAATCTGTCGTTAATCACACAAGCATGAAAGCTTTTGTCTCAGCGTCCCCTTAGTAAGCCCTGACAGGAATGAAGAAGTAATGTCACAGTATGATGCCTTCTGACATGCATATGAAAATGCTAAAGCAATTGAAATTTGATTTCTAGAAAGATAAGTACATTTCTGTATTGGCTGCCTCCTACTCGCAATTACACTGGATGGCACTTATATATATGCTCATTCAGTTTCAGTTCAGTCTTGTCCCTTCCTTTAACAAAAAGAGAACTAGTTTTAGCAATTTCTTTTGACAGCTGTTTCATTTAGATATGCTTTAAGCAGGGTTGGGTAAGACATAATGGAGTTCTTAGAACAGTGGTGAACTTCATAAACCCTTTCTGCACTTGTGTTCCTACCAGTGAACCTGAATTCATAGTAACCACAGCAAAAATCTTGGCTGAAAAAGCTTACTGTAGACAACTGTTGTGGCCCACTGTTGCAGCAGATGTTGGGCATCATAAGGCCTCGAAGTAGAAAATAACCTTGTATTTGCAAATTCAGCATCCGTAACTGAAGCTGTAGGTTGTGATACTTCAACTTTGCGGGTGTGTTTAAAAAACAAAACAAATTAAATTATGCAACATGGATGTCAAACAAATAGCAGAAACAGAAAAATGTACATCTGCGAAGAGAGAGAACTCAGTAAATCATCTCCATTGTAGATAAGGAAGGAAATCTACTCTCTGAAGACTTTTGGAGGAATGAAAATAACCTTGCAGTGTTGCGCTGATGGACTTTTCATTAGTAAATTGCTGACAGAGCAGAACTCTAGTTAATGATGTTGATGGAGCTTTCTAGTCTTCAGTATCCTTGTGAACACCTGCAGTGGGAAGCATACCAAGGGAGGAGAGCCAAGATGATCTGGAGAAAGCATAATTAAGAAATAAAACAGGAAGATGATAGTCTGCCAAAATGAGCTTATTCCCTCAGTTTTTAAATGTAGATATTGATCCAAGGGGAGTGGCATTCCAAATTTAATTACATTTGGCTTTTCAAGTCCTGCCTTTGTAAAATGCTGACAGTGCCTATGGCTTGGTTTAACTGGCTTCTCGAACAATATCTTTAACGGTTTGTTTTATGAATTCTGGAAGCCTGTGGTGTATTTGTAGCTTATGCTGTCGGGGCACTTTGATGAGGAATGTTCTAGAATGCAGACTCTAAATACATTTACACAAGTGGTCCTCAACCTTTTTAGATAGGAGCAGTTATCCGGGTTTTCCGTTTCTTGTGGGAAAATGGAAAAAAATTGGATTTTCCCTTTGAGCAGAGAAAAACTTGGATTTCTCATTTTAATGGAGAAACACACTGATTTTCCACTTTTGCAAAGAGCTTTTTGCAAGCTGGAAGAGTTCCAGCCTGCATCATGTGCGTGCACATGCTCACACATGCACATGGCCGCCAGGCAACCTGGACAGAAGCTCCCTCAAGTGAGTCTGGTGGGGGGAAGCAGGTATTGAGGCCCTCATAGGGAGGGCATTGAGCAGGCCTGCGGCTGGGGCTGCTGATGGGGTGGTGCGCACCACCTGGGGCTTGGGGCCCAGGGCTGCGATGTGCGGCTGCAGGGCCTGGGCAGGAAGTGGGATAGGATCATGGGCAGCTCATCATGGGGTGTGGGGTGGAGCTGGCTTCCTGCTGTGCACTCCTGGGAGGAGGACAGGGAGGGGCGTGTGCCATCTAGATCTGTGCATGGGGCAGGGGCGGGCTGCCCACTGTGGACTTGGGCTCCCTGCCCTGCTGCCTTCCCCTGGGGCCTCCATGGCCCAGCAGGTGGAACCTGGCATGGCAGGGCCAGGCAGGGAGACTCTTTGTAGTTTCAAGCCCCATGCTGCCCTGGCACCTCCAGCAGACAGCAACAGGGGCAGTGGCACACAGTTGTGCCCCTTGCTGCTGCTGGGTGGTCAGGGAGTCCCTTGCCATGCGGGCACAAGCTTCTCCACCCCATCCCACTTTGCTGCACCAAGTCCTGCCCACTGGGCCATGGAAGCCCACGAACATGGGCAGCAGGGCACAGAGCCTACGCCCGCATGCAGGCAGCCTGCACCTGCCCCCATCCCCATGGCTCCACTCTAGCCATGCTGCCCAGGGTGGAGGAGGAGCCGGGCTCCACGCTCAGCTCTTCTGCAGCAGATGCCTCCTCCCAGGGGTGGCAGCCAGGGCTTGGGCCCTGCTGCGGGGGGCAGGGGGCTGTGGACCCAGGTTCCTGACCCCATAGCCCTGGCAGCTGGAGGCCCCCTCCAGCCATGCTGGAGTGGGTGGGGGGTTGTGGGTGGGGAGTGAGGGACCTGGACTTGTGTCCTGGTGAGTGAAGGGGGCAGGGGATGCTGTGATTTTTCCCATGATAAAAACCCAAAATCAAATACAGAAATGTATAGGTACTTAGAATTTGTTTTATTATAGCAATTGAGGCACTGGTAGGCTTCAGAATTGCTTTAAAATGGTAAATATATCAATAAAACATTGTGTTCAATTGATATCTGTATATAAAATGGCATTTCATTTTAATCACTGATTTGGGGCTTTTTAATCGGAGAATTTGCAATTTTTTTCCTCGTTTAAATTGGAGAAATTGTGATTTTTTTTTTTTTTTTAACAGAGAAGACCAGGATCCCTGGATATGAGGTGCCCTGGAGATATGAGAAGCACCACTTGGAAAATGCCGGTTCTTAGTTTCCACTCATTTTTCTTTAAAAAAATTTTAAAAAAATAGAGCAGGTTTTCTGTTGCAAAGAACTCAGAAGGACCACAACCATGGATTTCTATTTGAAATTTCAGAGTTTATCTTGTGAATCATGTTTGCAAAATGCATAGCAACCTGCTGCACCCTTGAAAGGATTTCAAGGCATCCCAGACTGCCATGGCACCCTGGTTGTGAATCACTGATTTACAGTATGGTTCTTTCACGTCAACTGGCAGAAATCAAATTTGTGAGAAATGCTCTTAAAAAAACAAGCAAACAAACATCACAAAGCTGAGCAATACTGGTAGGTTGGGCAAAGGGGAATGTTGGGGATAGAAAAACTAGGTTAGTAGCTGCCTGTGCAGTCCACTGACACAGAGGGATGGAACAGCAGCTCCCCATACTGGGCTAATAGGAGGAGTCCCCTCTGTTTAATGACCATGGCTATATAATGTACAGATTAAATATTGCCCCCAAGGCAGTGGTTCTCAATCTTTTTAGCTTCCAGGTAGTCATTCAAAACTTTATGGAGTGTTGTGGAACTCCAGTTGAGAACCAGTGAGCTGGACTCTCGCTCAGGGGGGCAAAATAGTGGATTTGGTAGGTGGCTGGACTCCCTTTCCCAGTAGGCTCTGCCTGCCTGGCTCCCAGCGGTCTCCCTGAAGGCCCCAGGAGCACAGGGCCATGGCAGGGCAGGGCCCCAGAACTGGGGCTCTGCCCCAGCCCTGCGCTGTCACAGCTCAGTGTTGTTACAACCCTGTGCTCCCAACTGTGGGCCCATCCCAGCCATCTGGCCACACGCACTGCCCTTGTGGGTCCCACGCCTGGCGCTGGATGTGGGGTGGATGGGCTGGGGTGCCTGGACAGCAGTAGCCAGCAGGAATCACCATCGGAGTGGATGCTGGGAAATGGAGTCTGCTGCAAGTTGGATGTGGTCTGTGGGCCAGCCTTTGCCCACCCCTGATCTAGCTGGGGCAAGGTGAGGGTTATGGAGGTGCAAGACCATACTCCATTGCTCCCTGTGTTTCCACCATCTGCCCCCTCCCTACCCCCAGTCTGTACCTGAGGGGACAAAGCATGGCCCCTGCCACCATGGCTGCTCCCCTGGCAACTCATATGTAAGCAACTGGAGCCATGTGCACCCATGACCCCTCACACTGGCCCTTGGAGCATGAGAAGAACAGGAGTACAAGCCAGGCTCAGAAGTCTAGCATCTGCCCACTCATCTGCTCACACATGCATGTGGCAGAGCATGCTGCTTAGTAGGGGTGTGTGAAGCAGGCAGTATTTGATTTGGATGTGGCCCAATTCAGGGGACAGTGATTCAATTTGCTGATTTGGATCACTGTCCTGATTTGATTTGGCCAAATTTGAATCTGAAGATTCAATTCTGATATGGAGAATCAGCAATTCGGCCATAGAAACAGCTTTATGTTTTTTTCTACATACCTCAAGGTAGCAGGCGCAGCTCATGAATGCTGTGATGCTGGGGCGGATGGAACATCCCACGGAAGTGCGGGGGGGTCCCCTGCATGCTCGGCGGCGGACCCCCCCCACAGCGGGCCCCCCGGCTCAGCGACTGGCCGTGGGGGGACCCCAGGTACCCCCCCAGACCCAGGAGGGCACCAGTCACTGTGGCGGGGTGGGTCCCCTGCACGCTCTGCTGCAGACCCAGAAGTACTTCTGGTTCACTTCTGTGTCCTCCACCAAGCTCATGGAGGAACCCCCTGCACTCCCATGGGATGCTCCATCCATCCCACCATCCCAGCGTTCATGAGCCATGCCTGGTACTTTGAGGTATGTAGAAAAAACATATAAAGCTGTGACTATGACCAAATCATTGAATCCTCTGAATCAATTCAGAGGGTTCTGATTTGATTTGGAGAGATTAAAGCGTTTCCTGATTCTATTTGGATTTGGAAATTCAGCTGCCAAATCAGGCCAAATCTCTTCCAAATCGAATCAGCAACCAAAGCTTTGCACAGCCCGGGTGCTTAGCATATGGGAACTCCCAGGGTGGGCAGAAAGAACTGTGGTGACTGCCTGGCAGGAGGGGGAACAACTGTTTGGTGCCCGGCCCTTGTACCGGGAGGTAATGCACCCTTGAAAGGATCTTGTGGTACCTCATTGTGCTGTGGCACCTCAGTTGAGAATCACTGTATTAAGCTGTTGGCATGTTAATTGGGATTCTTTCCCCAAAGGTGAAGACTGGTTAAAGCTGGCTGAAAAGTGCTCCCATTCCCACTTCCTCAGTACTTGAATATTTGAGGCTAACGATCTAACCTGCAGTAGAATTCATAGGATTTCCATTTAGTGCCCAGAATGCTGTCTGAAACACTGTTCTAGAAGAGGTTGGTGGTGATCAAATCTCTCTTACAGACTTCCAGGGATAAAGTCTCCACAAGTTCTAAGTAATTTCTTCCAGTGCTTAATCAGCTTCATAGTTAGAAAGTTCTTCCTATGTGGGTTCATAGGTGGTGGGGTGTTGTGGTCTCACACCCCCTTAGGCTGTGCACTGCATATGCAGGGAGCAGTCAGAGCTCACTGGTATATCGTCATAGCTCCTATTGGGAACTCAGTATGTGTTGTGAGATCTGTGAGCTCACTGACTGGTCAGCTCAGGGCCTGCCCAGAGTCCCCCCTTTCAAGCAACTCTGGAGCCTGCTGCTGGGGAGGAGTGGCTGGGAGTGATGCCAACCCCCTGCTTTCACACAGATCCCAAAGCTCCCCATGCTGCCCCTGCTGTATAGGTGGATTAACACAGGGGCCCCGGCTTCAGCACGAATGAAACTGATGGCCAGGCCAGGTATGCATGATGTGGTAGGCTGTGGCTGCTTGGTGCCATTTGCCAGGTGCCACTGCAGCCGGACTGTGCCATGGTGGGGTGAGGGACCACTCCCAGAGCTTGATCCGCATTGCGTGTGCTCGGCGGGCAGCAGCTCTGCACCCCTGGCAACAGCTTCAGTGCGAACCTGTGGGCGGGGGTGGCTGTGGCTCCTACCTCGGGCCTGTGGGGCAGCACATCCAACTCTACCAACTCTTTCTCCCTGGGCTCAGGGCCCCAATGAATCTTAATTCAGCCCTGTGCTCAGTTCCCCCCCCCCCCTCCTTTCCCCTTGGTGCTGAATCAGGGTCAGGAGGCAGCAAGGAAAAAGCAAACAGTATCAGGCTGCAGAGATGCTTGAAAGCAGGGATTCCAGGCAGCCCCCCATGCTCAGCACCTGCTGAGCTCACTGGCACCCCAGATCACAGCAAGGGGTTGCTGGATGACACATGCACAGTGAACTCTATGTGGCAACATGCCTGTTGCTGAGAGCCGGGATCCACCCATGCTAATATCCAAGCTACCTAACAGCACTGCCATTAAGGCCGTTTTGACTTGTTCAGTCCCTGTGGACACACAAAATAGACTATCTCCTTCCTCTTTATATAACAACCCTTCATCTATTTGAAGTACAGTAAATACGTCATGCCAGGCAGCAGTGTTCGCAGACATGCTGTGCTACTTCATGCAGGCTGACTCCTAGCCCGGAGGTACTGTTGCAGCTGCACAGTGCCCTGGGTGGACAGATTAGCACTGTAGCTCAGCAGTTCTGATTAACATTCCTGTAGTGCTTCATGGACATGACTTTCCTGCTTCTAGTGAGGAGGCAGCCTGCATGGGGCAGGATGATGTGTTTGAGTGCTTTTGATAGGCATGATAGGTCTATCATGTATCATGGCTATTAACATGCAGCCCTGGGATTCAGATGATGAATACAAATTCAGTATAACTGTCAGTTTTGCAGTGACAATGTGATCCTTTTCTTGCAACGACAGCAGAATAGGATTGGGTTTTCTTAAAAGTGTCCTGTGGGGAACAGTAACTTCCAGTATGTTTGCATTCACATACATCCAAGCTCATGTTTCAGATGTGAGTGTCCACTGTATTCAGATGCTGATATGAACATAAGCATTTTTCAGTGGGTAAATTTACTTTATCAGAATTCTTTCTGGTGTTGTTGGGGCTCATGCCTGTCGTTAGGCCCCAGACAAATGTCCTAGATGAGTGGTTATCAACCTGTGGTTTGTGGATCCCTGGGGATCCGCACGCTATGTCTAAGGGGTCTGCAAAAGAGGACTATGATCTATCGAAAGTATGTGAATATTCACACTTACAATTCAAAGGGGCCCGC
>NW_017729022.1:182714870-182725303 GCF_001723915.1 Gavialis gangeticus | reverse complement strand
AATTTACTTTATCAGAATTCTTTCTGGTGTTGTTGGGGCTCATGCCTGTCGTTAGGCCCCAGACAAATGTCCTAGATGAGTGGTTATCAACCTGTGGTTTGTGGATCCCTGGGGATCCGCACGCTATGTCTAAGGGGTCTGCAAAAGAGGACTATGATCTATCGAAAGTATGTGAATATTCACACTTACAATTCAAAGGGGCCCGTAATTCCCTTTGAAATTTTTTGGCAGCCTGCAAATGCAAAAAGGTTGAACACCACTGTCCTAGGTGAAGTATCTTCCCGATGAAGATTGGGCCCTCTTATCGCCTCTAAATAGAGAGCTATCTCTTTTTTTCCCTCACCATAATATTTCTCTTTGTAAGGCACTCTAGTATCATGTTAACTTAAAATATGCTACTAGGTTTGGAGATATATTCATGGACTAAGTTGCTATGTCATGCAAGCAACGTCATTGGCCTCTGGGCCTTTTTTGTACTGAAGATAACTTCTGTCAATTATGTGATTATTAGTAGAGCTGTGCGAAATTTTGCCAGGTGTTTCATTTTGAAGCTGTTTTGAGCTGAATCTACAGTGGGTCCTAACTAAATGTCACTTCTGATACCCTTCCCACCTTACACCATGGTGGTTCTACTACAGTCATGTTGGTCAATGGGGCTATTTGTGGAGTAAGTGGCTATGTCCTTTGAAGCCTTATTTGTATCAAAGACAATTCCAGCACTCATGCAGTTATTATCGGTAGTGTATACACTACCGTGGGCCCTCTCCATGGGGAAATTTCACTGTAATGCTTTAAATTGCTTTCAAATCCATGGATGGATGGTGTTATTGAAATGAAAATCTGTGTTTTTTAAAGAATCAAGCTTAGAATCTTCAATTTTGACCCTATGTTCCATCTTCCCATGTGAGGCAAGGGTCTGCAATATAAAGTAAGGAACACTAGTTATGTTCAGTAGTATAAATATTCTGGTCTCCTGAAGGAGTTCTCTTATAAATGTTCATTGCTTTCTTCACAGAAAGACTGGTTCTAGTTTTAATTAATCTTGACTCTGCATTTGACATGGTCATGCACTCAGTCACTTTAAATAATTTAAAATGTTGTGTGGGGTTTTCTGGTACATTGTTACTTTTGTTTAAGTTGTATAGCCTGCTTTCGCTGTATTATGAGAATACCCCAGAGATTAAATAAGTATATCCGCAGTATTTAAAAAGAAATTGGCATTTGCTAAAATGTATCTTTTTCACCCCTAGTCTTCCATCAGCCAAAGATAAACAGCTTTACTTTTAGTTTTATATATTTATAAAACTATGAAATTATGAAACCAAGAAATATTGAGCATGAGCTCTTTGCAGCTATTTGTAGAAACACTAGACAAAATTCAATTTAGTGGTTAACGGTGGAGATGATCAGATAAAAAGTAAAGATTGAGAAGTGCTGATGTGTTAACAAGAGGTATATTATGCTTACCCTGACCAGTTTTTCTGTGAAAAGTCATCAATTTGCTAAACTTATCTTGAAAAAACATGGGAGAAAAAGGACATAGAATAAGTTGGTTAAATAAATGATCTAGAGACACAGAAAGGTTTGTGTAAAGAAAGACTAGGACTAGTACTCATTACAAAGGAAACAAATAGAAAGGGGCTCTGAGAAGAGGTATGGTATATGAAGTAAGTTATATGAAGAAATGAATTTGTGTGATTACATTTTTCATAATATGATCACAAGAGAGCAGTTGATGAAATGCACAGATAACAAGATCTTGAACTTGTAAAAGGAAATGATTGCTAGGTTTATTAACCTTCACTTACCTCGCTACGGTATAGTACAAAATAGACCCCACAAGATATAAAGAAGGGAAGTGTTAAGTCACCAAAATGAATCTTCATTACCTTCTGTTCTTGTGTAAAGGGGCCCTGCAAAAGAAGTATGTTTGTGCATCATAGTGTCACAAGTTCAGAAAAAGGCTTCCTGTTTTTGCTGTTTTTTCCCTTTTTCCTTTCCCAGAACAACCTACACATGACTAGAAAACTAACAAAATTTTACATCAGTTACCAAGGAAGTGCAAGGTGATTGAGAAGCAAAGTCATTTTTATGCAGGCTGTATAATGTAAACATACCTCAAATGCAGAACCAAACAGCTGGGAAAAGAGATCCTTGCAAAGGATAATAGTTTCTTCTTCAGTTTAAGGGCTGAGAGCTCTTAAATTAAAATGTATTTTCAAAACCACTACATGGGGAAAATTGGAGAGAAAAAAAGAAGTTATTGCTGCGTCCTTTAAAAAAAAGCAGTCCAAGTACAAACAGTTTTCCCCCTATCCAGACTGCTGTTAAAATAATAGTTCTTCTCTTTCCACCATAACTCTGTTTACCTGGTTCTAGGAATGATAGGCTAAATTGGTAGCACTGCCTATAGCTAAGATTGCCTGACTATGTTTACCTGCTTATACCTTTGAAAAGCTTCAGCTGTTTTGGCTGAAATTTACCATGTGCATGTTTGCCTCAGGCTGAACATTGTCAGGAAGTTTCAGCAAAAATGGTTTGGCCACTTCCAAGACCAGATAGCATTCAGGAATAAACAAAGCATTGATTTGTCCATGTTAACAAAAATCTGTCAATCTGTTTACTAAGGCATTTTAGGGACATCAGTGTAAGGGTTCAGATTTGGCCACACATACAAACAATATCAGGGGTATGGTATCTATAAAAAAATTGCCCGAATTATAAGCCTCTGTAAATCTCATTTTGCAAAGTCATAGACTTATAGAAAAGTCTAACTGGAAAGGATCTATGGAGGTCCTCTAGTCCAACCCTGTGCTCAAGGTAGGATCATCCCATTCAAGTCCGTGCCTAACCTATTCCTAGACCTGTGCAATTAACCTTGCTGCACAGCTTCACTGCATGTTGCTCAAAGCATCAAAAACACTATAACCTGCTACAGGCAGAGCAGTAGGACAAGGAAAGTTTCAGTGGAAGTTTCCCCCTTGGCATCTGCAAACTGATTATGCTGCAGTGTTTCATCCTGATTGCCAGGGGCACAGCAGTACCATGGAATGGAGCAGAAACCAAAGTGGTTGTCTTCTGTGGTTTTGTCAGGCAGTGAGGTACAAGAAATGACCTCAGTTGAAGGCAGGGGAAGTGAGGAAATGGGTAGGGTTGGGAAATGGGTAGAGATTAGAGCAAGAGGGTTTTGCAGCAGAGCCAGCAGCAGTATCACAGGGTTGTGGAGTCTGGCAGAGTATAAATATAATTACTGTGTAATTATAGAGTATAAATATAATGTACCATTTAATTATTTAACCTTTTACATCTCTAGTTCCTATCTGTTGATAACCAGCTATGAATAATTTTTAAGATTGGCAAATTTTATAAAATTGAGTGATAACACCAAAGAAACTGTTTGGAAGTCTTCATGTACCTATCTACTTTGAAGTTTACTTCAATTAATTAATTCCATAGACCTGGATTATGAGATGAACCACAGACAATGGACCTGAACACCCTCACACTAAGCACATTATAACAAATTACATGCATGGTCTTCAGGGAAGGAGAAATGCCAAGGGTTCTTTTAGCATCTCATGGTAGTCAGTGAGTTGAACAGAATTGGAAGGTGATTTTTATATAGCAGATCTGCCAAGAAGACATTGTATTGATGAGCAGGAATAACACTCAAATAAGAAAGCTTAATAAATGCTCTTATTTATGCATACCTTAAAAATTATAACAATAACTCCAAATCCTTTACTTACTGTTTTATAAAATTGTAATATGGTATTTACATATAATAACTATACATTATTTGCACATTAAAAAGGAGGTGGATCCAAGTGGACAGTAATGTAAACTGAATTTGCTTTCTACTGACTTGTAAATTTTTGCTTCTGATAAGGTTTCAGTCTATTTCTGATAATACTGTATACCTAGGGACTGGGTTATCATTCAGGGTGTTTTCTGATGTTTCAGTGCTATTGCGTTGAGTATTAATGTTGTGTCTAAAACAGCTAATCCAGAGGTTTCAGATAATCTAAATCAGTGTATATGAACAGTGTCCTAGAAACATTTGAAAGTAAGCATGCACAGTAGCTTCAACTGGACTTCCTTTTCATAAATTAAAATGAGAGGGAGAACTACAAATGCAATATAATTAACTAGGTGTCAGACATTATTCATATGTAGTTATCTTCCCTATTTACATGTTGCAGTGTGACTTAATTTTGTTTCTTTGGTTAAGAGAGTATTTGAGATTATCCTTATTAATTGCATTTAAGAAAGTACATGGAGTATGGCGGTATTAAACTAACAGACTTTGGGGGTTATTTATGGTTTAGAAACATGGCAACAGGTAACTATTTGGAAAAGGAATTAAGAACATTGCAACACATTTTTATTTATAGTGAGATTATACTGATTAAAACATAAAGTGTGAAACAGTAGAGTTTCCCTGCAACATTGGGAAAGTAGGATTTTTTCCTACAAAAAAACAGTAACCATGCTGATAGGGCGTGTAAACGTGTAAAGGTTTGAAGTGTGCATGTGTGTGTGCTTGTGCTGGTAAATAATCTTCCATTTAAGGTTGAAAACCATAGAGGGAAAATCTTCAATAAGTTAATAACACAGGAGCAGTAAAATTAAATTTACTGCATAGTATCAAATGAAGAACCATTCTCATGCTTCTGGAATTACTCCAATTTCTACAATCCTTCATATTTAATCTATGACATTACAGGATTGATACATTAAAAGAATTAAAAAAGAAAATCTGAATGAAGGGTGACTCTCTGTGCTGACATAATAATTGTTAGCTTAAGTGAATCTCTGCTAATGTTATACTAGAATAGAGAGGAAATGGGAGGTGCTCTGAATAACAAGTATTTGCACTCATCTTGTCTACTGGATGGAAAATTATGGAAATGAATTGTACTTTTACTTAAGGGTTTTTGGATGTCCTGATAATAAATTTATTATAAAAATAGCTCTCAATTTTGATTATAAACAAGAGTGAAGTATATCCAAACTGGGCACATCTACATGTGCAATTATTGTGAATGAATATATACTCTGGCTTGATTTGAGCCGGAGTAAACTAATCGTGACATCACCATCTACATGTGTGTTTAAGCATAGTAATTTACTGCGCTGCCAGATACCACTTGTATCTAATGGGAATATCCATCAGTGCAGTAAATTAATCTACTGCACCCTAATTGCCACGCATGTGAGATGGTGATGCTTTACTGCGCAGCAAAGTAGTCTGATATACAGTAAAGTGTCTTGTGTAGATGTACAACTGTGTTCTAATTAAACCAGTGGGTCAAATGGGATTGCTGCCTTTTCCTCTTTTTTCTCGGATCAGCCAGATTTCAGTGTGCCACCTGTGGCAGAAGGCCACCTCTGTTTCTCCCCAAAAACTCTGCTCTGTGACAGTTTGGTTAAGATGGGCCCTACAGAGGGTACACACCTTACCCTATCTCTTTAGGTAACCTAAGCTGGGTATATTCCTGAGGGAGGGGGGAAACTTGTTCCCTCTGCCTACGTGACTGGCATCACATACCTGGGTGAGGGGCTTGGGCTCCCTGGACAGCTAGGAACTGCCAGTCTGCCCAGCAACTAGTGATGCATTTCAAATTGGTTGGCTAACAGCCAACAGGTTCTGGCCTCCATTGGACAGGTAAATGAGGTCATAAGGGCCATATAAGTTAAGGACTGCCCAGGAGGAGGGGGCAGCAGCCATGAGGAAGACTCATAGAGAGAGAGAGAGAAGAGCTGGACCATCTGAAACTTGCTCTCTCTCGCTCAAAACTCATGATCAAGGAACTGCCTGCCTCCAGAGGAAATCTCTACTTGCCTCTGAATGATACTTGTGAGTAAGCTACCTGAGATCTAACTAGGTATATAACTTGCAGTGACTCAGATGCATGATCAGAGGCTACCTAGCCATGCCAGTTTGCTCTATGAGATTTCTCTGATATTGCTCTACCCTGTACCCTGTTCCAGCCCTAACCCTTGTAACCAATAAAGTTCACCTTTATACCTAGCGTGGGAGGCTTATTGGGTGTGGGTCTAGATTATGCCTTGGAATCCCCTTGGTTTGGCTGACTAAGGGAGACCACTACTTGTGCTTCCCACTGAGGGAAGCACCCCCAAGTGCTTGAAGGGAGTCAAGTACTCTCGATGGCTACTAGGCCCGTATTACACAGGGGATGCAGAGCCAGAATCAAGCCCAGCCGTAGGTGGTGGCAGTTTTTACCCCAGGCTAGCAGGTGTGCTTCAGGAAGGGGGTCGGGCGCAGTGAGGTGGGTAGCTCAACGCAGCAGCACCCCCTACTGACCCGCCACACCAACCCCATCACTTGTATTTTGCACAATATTAGTGGATACATAAATAATTTTTGAAATCTGCGAAGTGATTTGATGCAACGTGATAGCTGGTTCAAAGAAACATCCTTGTAGTATAGCATGCTACACTAATTTGTGCCTTCTGAGAGATTCAAGTAAGGGTATGGACACACATACATTTGGAGCAGTTGCAAGAGGGGAGGAGGGACTATTGTTCAAAATGGCGCACAGTTTAATTCCAACAGTTACATGGGGAGAAGCCAGGGAGGAAACAGATGTAATAAAACAGCTACAACTTTAGGACTACAGGCTTTTATACTCATGCTCCTGGGGTGGGGGAGGAGGGTGGTTTAATTAGAGCAGCCAAGAGCCACTCTAATTAAAGTGCCCAGAGTGTCTCGTGTATTAGCATCCCCGTGCTGAAATATGGCGGCGGGGGTACTTTAACTCAAGCTTGTTGAATGAGTTTTAGTTAAAACACCCTGGCTGCCATTTTTCAGTGCAGGGACACTAATACACATGACAGATGACATTGGAGTCTGCTGGAGCGTGGTAATTACTCAATTAATTGAGTCTGCTCTGACGTGCTTTAATTACAGCATGTAGGAACAGCCTTGCTGTCCGTGTATAGGTGCCCTACTTGTCCAGTATTAAAGTTGGAGCAGTTGTGCTATATTTGTATCACTCGCAGATTGTCCACACCTAACTGTTAGAACAGTATTCCCAACCTTTTTTTGCCATGACCTGCTGCTGGGAGTGGAGTGCGGCGGTGGTGACGGCAGGGGCCCTGGGGGCAGGGGAGCTCGCAGCATGCAGCATGGCTTGTTCTTTGTGTGTGGCACTGCCAGCATTGCCCCTGCAACCCTCATTTGGGTCTCGACCTGAGGTTGGGAACCACTGTGTTAGAACATAACGGCTGCTGTTTGCTCTCATTTTGAAATGTACCCCTTTTGAAACTACTCTGCATGTAAGTGTATCCCTACCCTAATTGGCAACACTAGACAAGGCAGGCTTGGATATTGTTAACCATTTATTATGTACATTTTAATCTGAGCATTTAAACAGCAAAAAAAGGCAAGGTACATAAATACTTGACTAGAAACATCTTTACTTACCACTTTTAATAACGTGAGTCACAATTGCATTGATTCATCAAGAAGCCAAAGTTGGGTACAAGCCCAGTATTTCCTGCTGTACCACCCCCATCTCAGGACTTTCCACACTTTTTTAGTTTATTGTTATGGCAACTTGGTTTTTATCATTTTTTACATCAGTTTGGGTTGGTGGCAGTCATCTCTTAAGGATGACATGAACAGATGTTTTCCCGCAAATAAACTCAGAGCAGTAACCAGCTGTCTTTTTGATGGTATCCTTAGTCAGAGAGGGATAATCCTCCACTCCCAAGAACTTTAAGAGGACTGAGTCTGGTTCATCTGTGATTTTTAACATCCCTAGAGCAGGTATAGCAGTGGTTTCACACCGGCGGGTAATATTAGGACAGTATTGTATTTTAATGCAGTGTAGCAGATAGTACAAGAAACAACACTATGTAATTAGTCAGCTCTCTGGCTGACCTCCAACAGCTGCATGGATAATTGAAGAACAATGATATGCATCAAGAATGAACCACATGGCGATATGTAGGGGGTGCACACGGGTGCATGTGCACCCCCTGAGCGTGGTGGTATACTCCCTGTGAAAAGGTGCCGCTGACACTGTCAGCAGCACCTGTGGGTCATCGACATTGGCCGCCCTGTTCCCCCGCTGCTGGCTTCTGCGTGTGGTCTGCAATAGCCGCTGGCTGCCATTGATGCTGCTGACGGCATCTGCAGGTGGTTGCCAACCGCTGGTCGGCACTTGCCACCCCCTACCACCGATAGTGCTGCAGCTGCCTGCGGGAGCTCGCCATTTACCACTGCCATGCTCCTACCGCCACCCCCTGCCGGAACTCGCTGGGCCCCTCCCAAGCCTCCGGGGGCCTGAGACCGTGTTTGGAGGAAGATATGGTAGGGCAGAAGAACAGACTGTGAAGCAGTTTCTTTTTCTGACTGCTTGATAGAAAAATCTCACTCTAAAGAACAAGTAAAAAAAATCTTTGGAATAATGACTGAGGTTTTGCTGCAAATAGGGGTGTTTCTTACTTTAAGAAGGCTACTCCAATTAAAACATATTTTTTCAATGAAGGCAACCACACAGACTATTTATTAAGTGCCTGATCTCCAGCTGAGTATGTGGGGATAGGGAATGGTCTTAAAAAAACAATGATAGACCTTCCTTCCTTCTTTAAACTAGTAATTAAATAACTCGAGTTCAGCTTTGGATTTGTCATCTCATTGGTTTTGTCCACATTAGAATTACTCCCCTAATTTTTTCTATCCTTGCTATTCACCCCAATAATGATAGGAGCATTTGATTAGACCAGGCTACATGCCATCAGCCTTTTGAGTATGTCAGTGCTAATTTAGAGACCTGTACCATTAATCTAGCTAATTTAGAGACCTATACCAATCATGCCACAGCAGCACAGAGCTCAGAAAGGGCAAACTTGTCCTGCTTCTCTGCTACCAGTTTGAGCTGACTAATTTTTAAACTGTTTTTGGTAGCTCTGTCTTACACTGCAGTCACTTCAGTGATGCAGTTTTTCGACTGCAGTATAAAAGCTTTATTAACATGAGTTTAAAATAGCTGAACTTGTCAGTTCCAAATGAAGGCCAGTGAACCCTGTCTACTGTCCTTTATTTTGTCTATATTACACAGTTACAGAAAAACTCTACTGCTTTAGAAAGGTGTGAAAGGCTTACCAATTGTATTGGGACTATTTTTAGCATCTCTATCTGTATGGTTAAATGCCCTGGTTACTGTGAGGCCAGCTGTACCCTTCTGCTCATTCTTCCCTGTTACCTTGTTCTCCTTTGCCTTAAAAATAAAAATAGCGACATCTGTCGAAAAATAAGGTATGGATATATTTTTTTCAAATATATTTGACAACAGGAAGCAACAAGATCTGTACAACAGATAAGCAGAGCATATTGCAAGCTCATAAAATGTGGGCCAGCCAATCAGTTTTGTGGAATGGAGCCTGTCACAGAGAAAAAGATGGCAGATAAAAGGGCAAGAGTATATTCAGTAAATAGCGTGCTATAAAATAACCCTTGTTAAACTGTCAGTGACTGCTTTGCACCTCCTGAGAAATCTTCTACACATCCTGCCCCAGTAGCAGTGGCTATTACTGAATAATATCCCAGACTGCATAACAATAGCATATTGATGCAGCACCTGACTTTCTGATTTGGTCTTTTAAAGTTCTTGAGATTTTCCTGTCTCTTTAAGTAAACTGTTGACTGTTAAGGCTGGAAGGGACAACAAGGATCATCCAGGCCAGGATGCAAGCCTGTTCCTAAACCATTCCAGCTTATCCAGCCTTTTCTGAAACCTCCAATGAAAGTGATTCCTCAGCTTCCTGGCCCCTTGATTCATTAACTAAAAGGTCTTGCAGTTAGGAAGTTTTTCCTTCGATTTCATTTAAATGTGTTTTGCTTCACTTTAAACCTATTGCCTCAAATTCTGCCCTTTGTGGCAAGAGAAAAGAGTTGTTCTCCCTCTTCATAGATTTCATAGACATTAGGGCTGGAAGGGACCTTGGAAGATCATTGAGTTCAGCCCCCCGCCCAAAGGGCAGGAAGTCAGCTGGGGTCATAGGATCCCAGCAAGATAAACATCCAAATGTCTCTTGAAGGTGTTCAATGTCGGTGCTTGAACCACCTCCGATGGCAGGCTGTTCCAGACCTTGGGGGCTAGGACAGTAAAGAAATTCTTCCTTATGTTCAGCCTGAAACTGTCTTGCAGGAGTTTATAACTGTTTGATCTTGTCATCCCTTGGGGCACTCTGGTGAATAGACGTTCCCCCAGATCCTGGTGGTCACCCCTTATAAACTTATAGGTGGCCATCAGATCACCCCTGAGCCTGCGCTTTTCCAGGCTAAAGAGTCCCATGGCTCTCAGCTTCTCGTCATAAGGTCTGTTCTCCTGCCCTCTGATCATGCGCATGGCTCTTCTCTGGACTCTCTCAAGCTTCTCCACATCCTTTTTGAATTGTAG
>NW_017729022.1:182713175-182714671 GCF_001723915.1 Gavialis gangeticus | reverse complement strand
GCTAGCCAGCGTAGCACTGCCGAGCCTATAAGCATGCTGCTGTTTTTTCTTCCCAAGGTGGAGAACCTTGCATTTTGGCAGCTTTTTAAATATTTGAAAATTGCTATCCATCATGTTCTCTCCTTTCCTCTCACCCTCATCACCTTTCCTCTAAAATAAATGTACCTATTTCTCTCAAACATTGCTTAGGAGGCTTGATGGTAAAACCCTTTAACATCTTTGTTACTCACCTCTGCATTGGCTCTGTTTTTCCCTCTACATCCTTCTTAAAATGCAGAGTTCAGAACTGCATCCAGTGCTCCAGCTGAGGCCTAATAAGAGCCAAGTAGAATGTCCCTAGCAGCATCTGTCTTGCATACAGTACTTCTAATGCAACCCAATGTTCCTTTTGCTTTTTTGTAGCAGCCTCTCAGTCGCTGAAACATGGATAATACACGTCATGTGATCACTGTCTACATTGGCCATGCCTACCATGTTAAATCCATTTTTCATCTGAAATCTTAAAAAAAAGTTTGACTGACCCATCCAAATACATATATAGATACATCTGTAGGCATTTTTTATTCTAACTTCCATACAGATGTATCTTTATGCCACTGCTAGCTGTTTTTGATGCCAATACAGCATGTCCACACCAGGTTTACACTGGTGTAAACTCGTGGAAAAACAACAATTTGGACAAGACCAAAGCAAATGAACTCAGTTCAACATGTCAAAAGAAAAACTGTCTCTAATCATTCAGTGTCCCCTTGTTGCTGCACCACAGCATTATTATTCAGTAGGTGTCCTCATCCCAAAAAGGAATACTTCCTGGCTCAGAGGCAGGAGTATTGCTGGAAGCCACTTGCCAGGTAGGATCTGAATGAATGTACGATGCTTATTTAAATGTGTGGGAAGTCTCCACATCAGGTGTCTAATTTCCCTTTTGGATCATGTGTTAAAAAGAGATAATGAAACATACAATTCACTGTTTTCCCACATAAGCAATCCCCTCTGCCAGTTCCTTGGGATGAAGTTTATCAGGCCCTGCTGACTTGACTCCATTCAAACTGATAAAAGCCCTTTCATTTTTGTTACCTTGGCAGCATACAATTTTTTGTGATTTATCTAGTCAGACCATGGTGTTTAAAGATATTTTTAGTTAAGTCAAAGTGAACAGAATATATCAGCTGATAGTCATGTTGCAGTTTGGATTTTTGTTTTAAATGGTGGGTTGTCCTTTTCTATTTTGTTTCCACAGCATTTAGCAAACATTCTGATATGTGCTTCTGCATGTAGATGTTGGGGGATGAATTTTTCTTAGGACTTTCTGATCCTTTAAGTGTTTGTTAAAGGTACTTTTCAGTACAATGTGATCACAAGTACAGAATCTTATTATGTATTAGTGACTTGCTATACTATTTACAACCATTTATTTGCATGGTTTTAGGCCTGTAATAGTTTTATTTACCTTCCCCCTCCCCACCACAAGTTGTTTTGCTGGAAACATTACCCAA
>NW_017729022.1:182685321-182713164 GCF_001723915.1 Gavialis gangeticus | reverse complement strand
TTGCTATACTATTTACAACCATTTATTTGCATGGTTTTAGGCCTGTAATAGTTTTATTTACCTTCCCCCTCCCCACCACAAGTTGTTTTGCTGGAAACATTACCCAATTGTTTGCACAGGAGATAGGCTTTGTTTTAAAGGATTAATACCTCACTGCTTTAACCCTAATTCTGCTGACTTTAAACAAGGAAATCCCCACCTTCTTATTTTAATGGGTTTAGGGAAAAGTCTGTCTCCACACACAAATTTAGCTAAAACCAGTGATACTGATAATCCTATTTGAAAAGAGGCAGTGGTGACCTAGCTCTTATTATCTGCGAGATTGTCTACCTTTGTATTTCTAAATCAAATTCCACTCCTTTTTGAAATGTGTAAGCACTCTTTATCTGAAACACGCCAAGGGCAGGCTTTTGTGCTATGTATTGCAGCACAAGAATAAGGCTGGCAGGGTGATTAAAGAGAGAAGAGGCCCTGAGCTTGCAGTCTCCTCTAGGCAGAAAGCCCCGTGCACCTGTGCAGAGTCCCAAAGAAGTCAGTGGGGCTCTGTAATAGCACAACCCTGGTGATGGAACAAGTGATAAAGGGAGAGAGGGGGTTTCTGAACCCCAAGGTCTTCAGGCCTGAGGCTTGCACGTAGATGCCTGCCTGAGTTTGGGGGGGCATCTGAACCCCAGACCAATGGGTCTGGGAGGGGAGAATACTTACCCCAGTAATAGAGCCACACAGACTTGACAGTTGAGCTCTGCTCAGTTGAATTTTGGAATCTGACTCTTTGGCTTTGCCCAATTTAATTTGGAACTGATTTGGCCTTGGAAAAAAAAAGTGAGGCCAAACTAAGCCATGCACAGATTCCGACACACTAAACTGCAACCATTCTTAGTGTAGGCACTGGAGAACTGCTCTCTGAAATGTGCCTTTAAAATGTTTTTCTTATTCATAGTTCCTGCTGTTTCCTGAAATCCCAAAGCAAGAATGTGCACATTAAGGGTGTACAAAATGGGCTGTATTCGATTTGGGTTCGGCCTGAATCAGGGACAGTGATTTGATTTGTTGATTCGGATCACTGTCCCCAATTTGATTTGGCCGAATCCAAATCTGAAGATTCGATGCTGATTCAGAGAATCAGCGATTTGGCCACAGACACTGCTTTAAATGTTTTTTTTCTACAGACCTCGAGGTATCAGGCATGGCTCATGAACACTGCGCTGCTGGGGCGGATGGAGTGTCCCACAGGAGTGCAGGGGGCCCCCCCCATGTGCTCAGCAGGAAACCCAGAAGTGGACCAGAAGTACTTCCGGTCCACTTCTGGGTCTGCCAGGGAGTGCACTCAGGGGCCCCCCCTGTAACCCCCGGTTTGGCAGTCAGCTGCAGGAAGGACCCCAGGTGCCCCTCCTCCCCTCTCCCCCCCCCCAAGACCCAGGAGGCAGCAGTCGCCGAGCCAGAGGGGTGTGGGAGGGCCCCCTGCACGCTCCCTGGTGGACCCGGAAGTGGACTGGAAGTGCTTCTGGTCCACTTCCAGATTTGCTGCCGAGTGTACTGGGGAGCCCCCCACACTCCTGTAGGACACTCCATGCACCCCAGCATCACAGCATTCACAAGCTGCCTGGTACCTCGAGATATGTAGAAAGAACATTTAAAGCTGTGTCTGTGTCCGCATCTTTGTTAACTTTGCCTCAGGGTATAAACGGACATTGCCTTTGGAGTGGGATCAGCTGTGGCAGGCTGTGTCCTGGCACAGAATGTGTCCCCTGTCACCCAGGGCCATTGTCCCTGAGGGTCAGATCCCTGCCGCTTCAGGGGCCTAATCCTGCAGGACAGCATTCCTTCATTGGCAGATGTGCACCCTGAGTCAGGGTGTAGCAGCCTGATATGCATGTTGCAGGAGTCCCTTGCAGGGGGATTCCTGGGACATGCAATAAGCAAATAGATATCCTTCCCAATAGGCACCATATACTGTGACTATCTTTGGTCACTGCAATATTTTTGGGTGTGTGGAGCATGACAAGGGGCTAGAACTTCTGTTTGCACTCTCAGAGAAAAGGATGCAAGGATACATGGTTGGGGTATCGTATCGTGTATGTGCATATGTCTACATGCTCTTTGCACAGGATTTTAAAACACCACTGCCCTTGACTTAGATGTGACAAAGGAAATACCAGTCCACACAGAAGAGTAAACCCTACACGTGCTTCTGTGCCTGAGTTTCTTCTCTCTCATTAGCTTAACTGACTTTGGCTAATATCTCAGTTAAGCAGGATTCCTCTGTTATGAAAGCAAGCCCCTCTTTTCCTGTGTGGCTCTGTGAGTCTTCCTGAACCACCGAGTCTCTGCGGTTTATAAAGGTTGGCATTAACATAGTCATTTCTTTACTCTGCTGCTGGGGATTTTCCACTCTTCTCTTTCCTGCTCTCTGCAGAGAAGTCAAATGTGCTTCTCACCTCAGCCCAATCTTTCTCCAAGGTGCTTCCACCTGAGTAAGTAACTGTTAAGGTTTAACAACCAACATCGTCCCTGATCAGGCAGCTACATGACCACACTGAGAGTCCATGATGGGTTCCACAAACATTAAGGTCTCCCATGATACAGCCGCGTCCAAACATAAACCTCAGTTTGTAAACTGTATGGAGATAGATTCCTTAAGTAGTCACAGTTGGTTACGAATGAGAGTATTAGTTGTGATGTAGGTAGACTCGAAGTGTATTTAGCACCCACTATTTTGCTGTTTACAAATTTGATTTAAAGTTATAACCTGGATAGGACATAGATTCCATGAGTCTGCATACGCTTGAATGTCTAAGAAAACAGTGTACTAGTTAAACAGAGCTGAGTGCAAGTTCAAAGGTTGTACTTAGCTTATCTGATGAGATAGATGCCTAACAAGTTGAACAGGTGTTACTACAAAGGGCAGTCCTGTTCCACCTTGCTGAAGTCCCTGAAAAACTATTAGTGAGCAAAGTGGGTGGATCCTTGTGACAGGTAAGATGAAGGCATGCTGCAAAAGCAGACACATTATTAACATGTTTTTAGAGACTCCAGCAAGGTAAAATAAGATCACACACAGGCATCTGAGGTTGGAAGCAGACATTGCCTTTGTGCTTCCATAAATGATGGTATGGTGACACAAAGCCCAAACAGACATCCATGCCCTTTGTCATGCCACAGATTCCCTAAATCACGGATGCAACAGTAGGGGATAGGATTGTTGGTTGTAGCTGTGTTAGTCTAAGGACATAGGCAGAAAATGTTCTTTTGGGTAGATGTGATATCTTTTATTAGATCAACTAAATAGTTGGAAAAATTGTTCTTTGCAAGCTTTCAGGCCCAAGTTCCCTTCTTCAGGTGTAGGGAAAGTCTGTAAGGGATATACATTTGTGCTGCTTTTCTGTGGCAGGTGTCCATTTGCTTTATGGCAAGAAAGCACTGGCAGCTTAGGGGTGCCCATGTTCTCCATCTGTTGCAGGCAGGCACTCCTGGGGGTCCAGGGGCCCAATGCTGCATGCCTCGGGAAATCCCATGTAGGATTGAGACTCTGAAGCCCCAGGAGTGTTTGCTCCAGTTTTCCTGCTGGCTGAGTTGTGCCCCTTCAGCTGCATGTATAGTGCTGCCATGCCATAACTCAAAACAATGAGTGACATCTGTGTCACCCAGTGGAGCAGATCAGCTGTGCCAGGACACACCCTAGCCCAGCTGATCCTGCTTCAAGGATGATGTATGCTTATAGCCTGACTACCACTTAAATGCCTAATAGGTAGAATAGGATCTACCCCCTTTGATTCTGTGATGACAACTCCTTGCTTAAAATGCACCAAATAATAGACCCAGGACATTTTCAGTGAGCTGCATCACTGAGGGCCACAGTGTTTCAATCAGTGGTTCACAACCAGGGTGAGGCTGCCTTAGTTTGGCGCGTGCCACCACTGTGGCTGTGGCCTGATGGCACTGCCCAGTGTGCTTCTGTTTCCGGGAGGCCTGTGCAGAGCCAGACTGGGAAGTGGCTGTGGAAGATGCTCCATCCTGCATTAGGTTTATCAAGTAATTCAGACAAGAGTGATCTTTCCTATTGCAGCCAGCTCTGGACATGCTTCCTGGAAATAGAAGCATGTGGGGCAGTTCTACCTGGCAGTAACCACAGCTGTCTAGACAGACAGCCAGTTGAGAACCAGCACACATATGTATTTATCTCCAGGCTGCCACACCATACTGCATTAGGTCTCTCTGATCTGATAAAGGTTTATCTAATCTGATTAGGTATTTTGAAACCTGCTTCTAGTGAGCAACGGGACAGGTCTTCTACTTTACCTTCCACCCATATGGTACATGAGCCCTGAGAGGGGGGTGGAAAACTGTGTTACCACTTCTTATTTTATTACAGTTTAGCAGTTTTAGTTATTGTGTCATAAACTGGGAAATGAGCACAAAGAACCCCTGGAGCAGAAACAGGGGAGGGAACCTCTGGACAGAGAGGTGGGCAGACTCCCACACTTCTGTCAGACCAGTTTATTTGCTGTGAAGACCACATTGAGATCCAGTTTTCTCTCCTAGGAATCATAAGGAGGTTTAACATTATGCTTCAGAGCTTCTTAAGATGTTTTCAACTCTGTTTTGCACACAGGCTGGATCCCAACAAGGGGAGTGAGCTGGTATATTGGGCATATCGTATGAATTTCAGACTAAGTGATACGTTAAGAGCCTGAGAGTCTTAAAAGCAGTCTGTGAACTTCTTATTTCAAGTGGATTTCTTGCTTTTGTTTGTCAATAAATAAAGAAGTCCTGAGAAGGTGGGGGGGAAGGAGTGTTTTGTACTTAAAGAAAAAGCATATTCTGCACTTTTCTTACTAGTGAAATACCTCAGATAACAAGTTTGATTTACCAGTTTTGACTGGAGATCCTTTACAGGATTAAATAATTAAACTCAAATTATTTTAACTCTCCAGAGAGTGAATGAGGGACTGCATGTTTCACAAAGATTATGAGCAATCTTTTTTTCCCCTTTGAGCAGTTGCCAGGCATTTGAGTTAAACAGGTGCCATGTGAAACAAAACAGTATTCCAGACAGTCTGATTTAAAGCCTTCTCAACTGCTTGGCTTTCAGGCTTTGTCTGAACAGGAGTGTTGTATTGATTTATATATCAGGGCTGTACAGTGGTGTCTTGCAAGCCACACGTGGCCCCCAAGGCTGTGTCCAGACAAGTAGGGGCGTGCACTTACAGTGGCACAAATTTGTGTTGCTATTTTGTGTTGCAGCACATGCCCCTGCACATGCCCTTTGTTGTGGGCAGTGCCCAGCTCTTCTCGGCTAGGCTCCATGTGCTGCTGTGGGTGGCGCTGGCTGGGGCATAGGGTACCTCAGCACAGAGCCAGCCAGCAGGCAGCCCCTGCATGGAGGTACCCTGTGCCCTAGCCAGCCAGGGAATGGTACATAAAGACGGGGGAGCAGGCAGTCCCAGGCTGCCTGTTCCCCTGTCTCCGTGCACTGTGGAGCCCCCGCATTGAGGCACACCACAACCCAACAGAGTGGCTGGTTGGGCCACAGTGTGCCTCAAGATGGGGAAGCAGGCAACCCAGGGCTGGTTGCTCCCCTGTTTCCATGTTTGTCCCAGTGCATACTATTTTTGCATGTTTCGTGCTACTTTTTTCTAGGGTTTTTGTTTTTTTCTGCCACCAGGAAATCCCAGTACCAAATTTTGCCCCCATGCAGCAAATTAGAAGTGCCAGACATGGTTTAATGTGTAACGCATGAGGCTTGTGATGCCTCACACTACATGTGCCTGCATGTCTGGATGCTCCCCAAGGGGCTAAACTGCTGCCCCTGGGCTCCTGGTCCAAACACTGATTCCTCCTTTGCTTTTTGCTGCTGCAGCCAGAGTCCCTGGGCTCCCTTTTCTTCCAGCTTCTGCTACCTGTCTCCGCCCCTGGGTGGCTGAGGGAGCATGTGGCTGGAGGGATCTGGGGCCCCTGCATGGCATCTGCACTAGCGTGGTGCAGCAGTTGTCTACTCTGTGGCAGGGGGGTGGGTGGTGTGTGATGGGGGCTGGCAGCATGTACATGCAGAACCCTTTCACAGCACAGCAAATCTTCATGATGGGAGCTCTGGCGGTTCATGCGGTCTGTTGGGAGTCTGTGGAGTGGGTGGGTCAGAGACTTGGATGAGGGGGTAAAAAGCACCCTGTTCAAATTCGCAGATGACACTAAGATGTGGGGAGAAGTGGGCATGCCAGAAGGGAGGAATAGGCTGCAATCAGACCTAGACAGGTTACAGGGGTGGGCAGACAAGAATAGGATGGGATTCAACACAGACAAGTGCAAGGTGCTGCACCTGGGGAGGAAGAACCAGCAGCGTACCTACAGGCTGGGGAACTCCCTTCTCGTCAGTGCAGAGGCAGAAAAGGATCTTGGGGTCATCATTGATGCCAAGATGAACAGGGGCCGGCAGTGTGGGGATGTAGTCAAGGAAGGCCAACTGTACTTTGTCATGCATCCACAGATGCATCTCGAGCAGGTCCAAGGAGGTGATCCTCCCCCTCTATGCAGCACTGGTCAGGCCGCAGCTGGAGTACTGTGTCCAGTTCTGGGTGCCGCAGTTCAGGAGGGACGTGGACAACATGGAGAGGGTCAAGAGGAGGGCCACCTGCATGATAAGGGGGCAGCAGAGCAGGCCCTACAAGGAGAGGCTCATGGACCTGAACCTGTTCAGCCTCCACAAGAGAAGGCTGAGGGGGGATCTAGTGGCCTGTTACAAACTAGTCAGAGAGGACCAGCAGGCATTGGGGGAGTCCCTGTTCTCCCGAGCACTACCAGGAGTGACAAGAAATAACAGTCACAAGCTGGCAGAGGGTAGATTTAGGCTAGATATCAGGAGGCGCTACTTCAGTGTCAGGGCAGCTAGGATCTGGAACCAACTTCCAAAAGAAGTGGTGCTGGCTCCTACCCTGGGGGTCTTTAAGAGGAGGCTAGTTGTACACCTTGCTGGGGTCGTTTGACCCCAGTACTCTTTCCTGCCGTGACAGGGGGTCGGACTTGATGATCTGCTCAGGGCCCTTCTGACCCTAGAAACTATGAAACTATGAAGGGGGAGCTCATGGCAAAATATGCGGCCTGGGATTGGGGGGCCTGCACGGTGAATATTTCAGGGTCCTGGGGCCCCCAGGCACTCAGAAGTTGGACAGCCCTGATATAAGTAATGCCTTTTCTCTATGGGAAGATTTTAGCAGCTTTGCAAGTTCAGTTCACAGCCTAAGTGAAAGTTCATATTCTGGTATGACAGTGGCTTTTTTGATTTTGTTTAAACCTGCTCCCAAAGTGTGCCTGTATGTGAGCTTGGAGGCTGCTCCAACACGTGTCGGAGCAGCCTCAATTAATCAAGTCTGCTGAAGTGCGATAATTACCGTACTCCAGCAGCCTCTCATGTCTTGTGTATCAGCATCCAGGCATTTCAAAATGGCAGCAGGGGCGCTTGAACTAAAGCTTATCAAATGAGCTTTAATTAAGCGCCCCTGTCACCATTTTGAAGCACAGGGACACTGATACATGAGACTCTGTGGCACTTTAGTTAGAGTGACTCTCAGATCCTCCCTAATTAAAGCGCTGCCCCCACACCTCCAGAGTACATATAAATGTGCACATAGATAGTGTCTTTAAGTAAGCAAGGTATTTCTGTGTAAGTGTCTATCCCAGGGGAGTGTATATCTGTACAAATGCTTTGATTTAAATTCACATCCTACAGTAAAAAAAATCCTACATAGACAAGGACAGGACCAGTTTAGAAATGTATGTAATTAAATATACCAGATCCAACTTTTCTTGCACAGATGAGACCTCAGTCTTTGTTGCTGTCCTTTGGCAGTCCTCCATCAAAACAGAGTAGCGAATATCTGAATACAAGCAAAGTGAACCAAACCTTGTGGTCTACCACCATCATACATTGTTATAAAGCCAAAAGGGTCCACATGTTCTTTGTCCTTTCTGCATGTCACTTCTAACACATTACTGTTGTGACTAGATGATGCCATTCATGCTGTATGGCTCCAGCAGGTTATAGTAAAACTAATGTCTAAAAATTTAGGGACAGAGGATATTTTGGAGAAGGGTAAGTCTCTTATTGGATCCACTGTATGGTTGGGAAAGAATTTAAGTAAGCTTTTGAGCACAAACTGCTTTATTTATTTATTTATTTATTTATTTATTGAAGCAGCTGCAGCTTGAGCAAAGCAATGAATAGACCAACAGCCTGTGAAAAACTCCATATGTAAATAAAAGCAGCCTGCCTAAAGGAATCCGGTAGGCCTATAAAAGAGCAAGGAAATATTCTTGGGGTTAGCTGAAAGGTGATGGGAATGCAGTAGGAAGCATGGTGCCCGAAAGCTTGTCTAAAATCTCTTCCAGCCATGCAGTTGGTCAAATGAAAGATAGCATCTCTACCCTCCCCACCCCCAAATATCCTTGCTTCTCACATTTCCTGCACAGTCATGGATAAAAATCTGGGACCATTCACTATACAATCTCTCTCCCTTCAACTCCCTCCCAGGAGGCACAGACATACTAGCCATACTTTCTCGTATCCAGTGAGAATTTCTAGTTGACCCCGCACAGATCATTGAGTTTTGCTGTTGACTTCAATCAGGCCAAGACTGTAATACAGTGTGGTCATGTTCTCTGAAAGGTCAAGGTAAAACCTCCCTATAGCTTTGTTATTGAATTTTATTTGTTTGGTTCCTAAAAAATGAGCCTGTGAAACATTAGCATATTAAAAGAGCTCAGTTATATGAATATAAGGTTTGCTATATCTATCATCTTCTGATATAGTGGGACTTTTGTGGAGAAAAGCTGAAAAATATTTCCCCGATAGGTTTCTGAGAAGAAAAGTTTCAAAGCTGCCCTGGTCTCAGACCTAGAAGTGTATTACTGTACATTGAATTCTGTGTTCCAGTTCACTGAGATTGCACCCAAATCTGAGGTTTGGAGTTAACGTTTACCAGCCATCCTCATTCAGATGTGGGGTAGCTCGCTCCATCGGGAGCATGCGAGGTCAGGTTACAGTACAGTGACACTGTAAAGCCTCAGGTTATTGAATAACTGTTCATTTGAAAATCTGCCTTCCCACAATTGTTTTCCAATCAAGGCATGCATGGGAAGATATTCCTGAATTTAAGCTATCATTCACCAACTCCTTCATCCTTGGCATGAGGAAATTTTATAAATTTCTAGAGGCCTTTTCAAGCGTTTGACCTAGATTTTTTCCATTGCTCACTAATCGGACAGGAAGCTACAACAAAGCAGAGTGCCAAACGCAGATAAGCTGTTAAATTCCATACCAAATATTTTAATACCACAGACTGCTCAAATTTAACTTGGCTTCACGAGGGTGTTTATATGTTTTATGTGTGGGCTTCAACATGCCAAAGCCTTTTCTGTAAGGTATAGCATTAACAGGCGTTTTAAAGTATAGACACAAATAGTGGGAGGCTTTCTCTTCAACTCCTAATCTTAGACTTCACACCCATATTAATACAGTTCCTTGGTGTTTCACATTCCTTAGCTGTCAAATTGATCAAATTATATTAAAAATCCTTATGAAACCCTCACACTTGAGTGATTTGATAAATCACTCATAAGACTCAGAATTTCAATAGAGAACTCTGGACATAGCTGTGGGGTTGAGGCCTCTGCATTTATTCTGCATATCTTTATCCAACGTGAATTTAGTTACAGGGCTACGCTTCACCATACTGCTTGGAATCAAAATTAATAAAATGTTCTGCTTTAAAGAAAAGGCATAGGAAATGATCAGAAAAACTTTGAAAATATAATCTTATTATGAAATGTTCTGGAATTATTGGATTAAACTAATTAGGAGACAATGCAAAATGGGTTTCAGTTGGGATTTAAATGAACAAATTATACACTTTTGAGTGTATAGCTAAATGCCTTGCATAGAAAATCAGTCCATCGTATGTATAATACAGAAGTTATTGTAAAGTGAGTAATAGAACTAGAAAAAAATAGCAGAAATGGAGACCAAAGGATTCGCAGTAAATGATATTAACAATTAATGTTTAGTTAATTGAATTCCTTTTGAAAATATTCAGATGAATGTTAGTACATAGTACCCACAATTGTTCATCTAATGAAAATGTATATGTACCATAGATGGCTTTTATAAATTATACATTTAAGCTCATATTGCTGATTTGTGCATATACCTGTAGTAATTCCATATGCAATTTAAGTGTAACATTAAATGCCTGATTTTTCAGGCACACTTGTTTCACAGGCTTCCTGAAACCTGGACCATATCATTTCACTTGACGAGTTTATGCTTTTAATAAATAAGTTGCCGTGCCTTTATTATTTACTTTGCTGCATTTTGCCTTGTCTTTGCTACTCATGTTATTTTCTTTCTTCCTTTTTTTCTCTTATTAAAAATAAGGAGTCTTTTCTAGTAAGAGACAGGAAGCAAAGGGTTTATTTTTTTCTTTGGCACATGGGAAACTCTAGATTCTGTTAAATTTAAATGCCATTTTTTCTAAGTATAGGTTAAAAAAAAAAAAAAAATCAAACATTAAATCACTAGAAAAAAATGCCACTGGAAAAAGTCTCAACCATTAAATACTAAGTTAAGCATATAGAATTAAGACACAGTAATGTCCGATAAATATTAAACGTGTTGAAAAAATGTAGTTTCATTCAGACTTGAAGCTGTCCTTTATTCTTACAAGGTAGTTTGGCGAATCCATTCTGTACAAAGGATCAGTGGATCTTCAGTGAGTCAGACTGCCTGGAAGGCTGAATATTTCAGTATCTCTTTACAAAAAAGAAACCTTCCTTTTTGTTTTTTGCATGCTACTCTTCTAGTTGAAATTAGGGTTTGTTTTCTTCTCAAAATTGGAATTTTCCCATGATGTTGTTTTTAGCTTTTCCTTTCTCACTTGAGTGTCTTGCACAGCTCCAGCCTGTCACTGATAGTGGCTTTATTCGAATTAGCATTATTTTACTTATTTCCCAGTGTTTTTTTTTGCCATTGCTACTGATTCACCTGGAATGGCATTTAAGTAATGGCCATGTACACTTGCAATAACTAAGTGCTATTTCCTAGATTACACAGGAAACCTTTTCTGACGGCATGCTCTGTTGAGGAATGAGACCACTGTGTCAGGGACCTCAGAAGTCTTTTTACATTGATTGTTATTACCTAACTCCACTTGGTTAGAATCATTTACTTTTCATATTCATTATTTTCTGTGCCCCTGGCACCCTCTTACTGCTCCTTATCCTCATTTTCAACCTACCTTAGAGCAGCTCACTTTTTTCCCCTCAGGAGACAGGACCTTTCAGGGTACATCAGGGCTGCTCCTTAATTGTTTGTAAGTACCATTGTTCAATGATGTAGAGCAGTGGTTCCCAAACTCTGACAGATTGCACACCACCAATTTAAAACAATGCTACCTTATGTACCATCAGCAAATTTTTTAGTTCAACCTTAAGTACAACCAGCAAATTCGTGTCATATGAAGTAATTATAATAAATCTGTTAACATGTACCACTGACGGGGTGTCTGTGTACCACTGCTGGTACCCATACCACAGATTGGGAACTGCTGATGTAGAGCTCTTCTGGTCCCCTGCGTTGTAATGGCCTCTCCCTAACAGTCCATACTTTTTTTGAATTCACAGGAAGCAGTCTTCTGTCTCATCTAACTGTTCTTTCTTTCTGATTTGTAGGAATCTGATTTTCTGTGTCTGGAGTTTGATGAAGCCAGAGTGAATCAAATGTTGAAGAAACTGTCTGAGATCGAAGAGAGCATAAGCACACTGACTCAGACCACTTGACCATCACGATAAAGAGGTTGCGGCTCAGAACATCAATGACCTTAGTACTTTTTTCTTTTTCTATTTTTTATTCATTAAATTGGTGCCATAATCTTCCACTTGCATTTAATCATAACATTTTTTAAAAGCCCAGTCTCCTTTCTGTCACTGTGGAACACTTTCTCGTAGGACTGTTCCCGTTGATGGGCTATTTGCCTAAGTGCTTAACCACTGAGTAAGGCTTTGCATAATCAAGTCTGGTGTATCAGAGGAGTTTGGCTTTTCTCTTCCTGTCTCTCAGTGATTTGTTGCGTCTTCCGGCTCTTACGAATATTGAGCCAACTACTGGGCCAAAGTTAATACCAAAGATAAATTGAACAGCCTGTAGAAGAAGACAGAGACAGGTTAAAGGCAGCTGAGGATTTTCCTTATAAAGTCAAAGCGGTCTAGGATCACTTTTCTCCATTCCAATTAGTACCCAAGATGGAAAACTGACCCCTCAGCCCAAGTCGGGGATACAGTCTGTTATGCACTGTGTTTCAAAAAACTAACAAAACCTCAAACAAGTGGATCCATGTGAGATTAAGAGGGAAAATTGCCCCAGGTAAAGAAAAAGTGTGAAAGAGGGTTTCTGATTAATCTTCTAGCTCCCATCATACTTTGAATTCCATAAGCAAATCTAACTATACCATTCAGAACACTGTTGAAAAGAGTTGCCAGATTATGTAATGGAAGCAAATGAGTCAGCCATTCCAAAGCATGAGGAAGAACCCCTTGGTGAATATATTATATGGCCCTATTTTTCCTTTCTCAACCAGGGTATAAATATTGGAGCAAATAGAAACCCCAGATAGGAAATAACTTCAGTTTGTTAACAGACTTTTTCCCAATTTAACATGTTTATCACTGCCTCGTGGTGTTTAACTCTTATTTACTCACAAAGGATGTCATTTTACAAAATGCGAAGCAATCCTAACTCTTGTGGATTCATATTAAGCACAGATTTGGCCCTCAGTCTTCATTCCACTGGATAAAGAAATGAAACCATCATGCAATGAAGATGTGCAGGATAGAAACCTTTATTTTTATCTGTTAACCTAAGACCATTGTCAGACAGGAGTAGATCAGTCCAAATACAATTTTCATTTCATTTAGGACCCAAAGAAGTCGCAGGAAGTTTTGACACTGCCTTATTTAAGCCTCTGTGTGTGTGTGCATGTGTCTGTAAGTGCCGTTTATTTTGGAAGTGCTGTTTGCAGATACAGAATTTTTCCGACTGATATGTCTTAAACAGAGGTTTGTTTTTAGTGCACTCACTTTAAAACAAATTTCATTTTTCTCAACCCACTTCCTCCCTTTCCTTGGGCTGCCAACGGGATGTTTCTTTTATTCAGTAGTAGTCATGCTACTGAGAATTTTGATAGTCTTCCGTGTCAGCTTTTCCTTACCAAAAATGGAAGACCCTTTTTTCTTTTTTTTTGTGGCTGTTGCGTTATACATTCTCCATAGATAGAAGACAAACTGCATTGCCCGGAAAGATTTGGCCAGGAGAATTTTCCATCTTTACTAGGTTGTGTTTGCTATTATACTGAAGAACATCAGTAAGGTGACCAAAGAAAAAAATAAGGAAGATGTTTGAAAAGATTAAGGTGGCAAAACGAAGTGCAAGAAAAATAAGCCTCAACTCAGGCAAACTGACCCACCATGCTATTGAAATCTGTGTCTGTATGAAGCCTCAGGGTGAAGTCATAGAGTGCTAAGACCTAAAATGTGTGCATGGGAGAAGGTGGAGCTAATGTTTGTGTGCATTGATCAACAAACAGTTATCTAAAACTTTTATTTCAGTAGCACCTTGAGGTCCCAACTGTAGTGCCTAGGTTCTGCAAAATATACACCATTGCATACTTCCAGCTTCCCTACGTCTTATAATGTAAAACAGCAAGTATGAGATACAAAGAGTTAAGGGGTTGAGAGACAAGTATACACATTCTGTATTTCTTTGCCTTCTATGTCCATGATGACCCAGAAAGTGTGACAGTTTCTCATCGGGGCAATAACTGTGCAGCCAGCACCATTCTTTCTATTGGCTGGAGCAATTCTGGAGTGACAGGCCAAGATTCTGCATTCCCAGTAGTGACCACTTTACTTTTTCTATTATTCATGGCTAAACGCATCTACCCATTAGGGTAGAGGTTGCATCGATTATTTCAGTTTATTTGAGCCTCTTTGTAAACTGCCCCTAGAGCTAAAATTATACTACGTGTCTGTACTGAGATAGTGATGACAGCATAAAATACTGATGTGTGATAATTAAAGAACATTTCATTGTCTCCTCATGTGAGTTTATTGCTTGTAAAGAAGCCAGATTGATTGCACTTGGAAACAAATTCTCCCTCTGCAGACTAAGGCAAGGAGGGAATGTCCTGCCCATCCAGTCAAAATTGTGATGCACCACCAGAGTAAATCCATGCTGGCACCCTTGTGGCCTGTACCAAGCAGAATAACTAGGGGTGGGCAAGAAGGGCCCCAGCTTCAGGCACAGACAGAGAGAGGAAACAAGATTGGTAGCCAATGCTGCTGCCACCCAGGGTGTAAAACTGACTTGTTAGGCCTCTGCTTGCACCTCCCATCTCTCCTTGTGAGTGGTTTCCCTCTATGTAAGGACTTTACAGGCTTCTATTTCCCATTTTTCTTCTTGTTATCAGAGACCTTTATTGCCATTTCTTAAGCTTATCCCCATCAAAGACTGAGCAAATGCTGCTTTTTGCCACTTGCCCCTGATTTTGAGTAATCCCATCCAGGCCCAAACAAAACACTCCCTTGACAGTCTGCTAGTGACACACAAAGATAGGATGCTGCCTAGCCACCATTGCCTGGCTACTCCTAATCTGCTGTCCTTGCAGGGACCCCAGCACTGAGGGGAAACATGGAGAATGCATTAGAGACTGGATACACACAGAAAAGTAATTGGCCAGTAATTTCAGTGATCAATTTCAAGGCAAGTCCTGTGGCAGTTGATGTTTATCACATGGTTAGGTGAGAATTTTACCTGCAGTGGCATGTCTACATGTGCACATTTAATATGCATTAGCCCAATTTAAGGTGCATTAAGAGTGCGCATCTACACGTGTGTGCCCTTAATGCGCCTTAAAAATGGTGATTTTAGGCTGTTTGATCTTAAATTTGATAAGGCAGTTATCAAATTTATGTGCAAACAGCTAAGTCGCATTAGCAAGCCCTTAGATGCGCTAATGCGCATTAATTCAGTGTGTGTCCGTTGACTTTGGACTAATTTTATTTGGTCCATACACCCGCATTAATGTGCCTTAGTGCATGCATGTGTAGATGCGTGCCTAAATTGCCATAATGCGTGTTAGGGTAATGCACATTAAGTTCAGGTGCGTGTAAAAGCACATATAGAACCCACCTAGTAAGCTTTTAGCTCTCTTGATTGTCTTTCAAAGTAAGAAAGGGGTCAATTCAAGTGCCCCGCCATCAGTAACTTGCACCATATTCCACACACTTGTCTTATTTTAACGTGTACAGATGATTGGAAAATGTGCTATAAACAGAAAACAGAGAAACAAGCCCAAAGCACCGGTCAGAAACTGTTATTTCACACTAATAAATGTGTGAAAAGGCTGACTCAACAAGGTTACTGAGGCTAGAAAAAAAACCACTGGGGTCATTTAAGAAAGCTTTGGAAGCTTTCCTAGAGGAATGGGGATTCTAAAAAGGGGCATGTGTCCATGGGTTTCAGTGACTACACCTCTTTTCATCAGAAGTTTACTTGTAGCTCTGATGTTTGTTTTTTTTTAACTATCAGAATTTGACACTGAATCTTAATATGCACAAGTAATGTGTAAATTTTTTTATAATTTTCTAAAGCACTTGGGTGATTTAGCAGCCCATTTACTTCCTTTTGAAATCAGTGGGAGGTAGGTACCCAAACTACTTGGATACCTAGTCAAATTTTTCCAAAGCACCTCTCCCATTCAAAACTGGTCTTGAGCACTGTTGAAAGCGTTGCCTAACAGGGAACAGTGCATCTGAGGAGCAAAGATAATGACATGCTGGGTGAAAAATGCTTTCTGATTAAATAAATAACAAACTTAAAGCCATCATGTCAGTGGCTTGTTTTCACACCTCCACTGGAATATGCACACTCTTTCATCAACGGAGAATACTTGATGTTTTGAAGTAGTTGCTGCTTAGTTAATGTGGTTGTCCATACGTTGAATTGTCTCACACAGTTTAAGAAGTGTTTCTTGTTTGACCAGTAAATCTAGTGCAGATTCTCAGTGGTTGTTGTAATCAAAATTTGCATAATGACAATAGCTTGTCAGTAAAACCGTGTTTGAGGAAACAGTGGGGAACTTCAAGCCTAAACATAATGGGACAAGTTGCCTGGGCCATATTAATTCTGAATGAACTCTATCCCCATGCACATAATAGGAAGAGAGACCATAAATCTGTATGGGATATACAGGCTAAAAACCTGTATGGATTTATTTTGAATGCATGAATTTTACTATATGTATGTTTCAGCCAGTGAAACAGGAGTTGAGATTGTATCAATTGGTATGATAGGACTAGATTCTTGCCATGTTCCAGAATCCACTAGTAACAAGACAATGGGTGAAGCAGTGCCTATATTGCACAGAATGGGGTCATTGTATTTGCCACTGTTCTTATACAACACACTGAATTTGCTGACCTTTCTTTCTGAAAATAAACACAAAATTGACTGATGTGTATTCTCTTGTGTCGTTACTTTTTATTAAGTTCCAGGTATCAAACAGTTTGTGTTAGGGCTCACATCTGCTTTCATTTATAGCAACATTATGCTGATATAAGTAACTCCATTGACCTTATTTCTGATTTATCCCAGTGTGAGGGAGAAAGGAGCCCAGGTATTGCATCTTTACCGTGTAGTTTTACTGTTAAATACATTAAAAATTAAGGTTCTGAAAACTTTCCAGCCCCAATTATTTGTGTCCATTGTGTAAAGTTTATAAATGATGGCCAAACATAGCAGTCTTCAGCTTTGTTCTTTCTTGGATGTGTCAGCTTTTCCATTGCTACAATGTCCCATAGCTTATTCATCCAATCACTTATCATTGTATTCTGGGATTGATTCCAAATGGCTGCTACGATGCATCATGCACATTTCTGATTGCTATAAACTGAAATACATTACGTATGACTGGCAAAAACCCAGTGTTTACTTCTCTTTGTGAGATTTTCTTTTTCTTGGGCACCTTTGTTCCCAGAATTGCTTAATTTTTGGACTGTTTCCCCTGCAATATGTGCATAAAAAGTTCAGCCATGCCACTTTCTCCAAAATCAAGTCAAGCATATGGCATATCCTATAAAGTTTGGGGACATGTTAAATAGCAGATATACACTTTTTAACGTTGAGTCTTATGTACTCTGTAACATTTTCCATTGTTTGTTATTCATTTTTTCTTTGTTTTTTTCCATCTCTGTTGTAGACCAATTGGTTTGGGTTCTGAACCTGTTCCATAATATACAGGTTTCCGTTGCTTTATGCGGGTTCTGTATGTGCGAATTCACTCTTATGCGATGACTCTTTTTAGACCAAAAATTCATTATATGCAAGGTAAATTCATTCTTATGCAATCGGTGTGGTGGAAGCCTGCAGTCAGCTGCTTTGTGTGGTGCATTGTGGGAGAGACACACACCAAAGTCTTGAAGCTTCTCTCAGCTACCCCAGCCCCACCCCAGTGGTGTTGGAAGGTGTTGAGAGCCCCATGCCTGTTGATTCTCCTATGGATATCCTGCCTGTACCTCCTACCAGTGATGAGAAGTCTGACACTGAAGACCCTTCACCACCCTCTCTTCGCACAAACTAAACATTTGCCACCCTGTGCTTGTGTGTACGGTCTGCTGTTGGTCAGTACAATTGTCTTGTAAAAGTGGTAAAAATAGGTATGGGGGTCAATACAGTCGAGGTCTTGGAATGTATCCCTTGTTGTTACATTGTAAAATGGGCTCCCTTTATGCAAATTTGAGTTACGCACCATTTTCCAGGAACGCATGCACAGCATGAAGTGAAGGAAACCTGTACATTCCTCTGGAGTCAGTGGTCTGGATTTTTTATTTTGGATAAATCGATTTGATTTCTGAGATGTTTTATATTTGCTGATCCAAATTAAAAATCTTCTTGATATTTGTGTTTTGATTGCCATGTCTTCAAGATAATATTTTTTTCTCTAATCATTTTGCTTCATATATTTTTTTTGTAATATTCCGAACAGCAAAAACTTTAGTTCATGTTGTTTTTTATTGGTGGAGAGGGAGAAAACTACCACTGTATAATGATGGCAAGCGTGAACATTGTTAGAACTATCCCAGGCTTACTGCCACTCTGTATAATGTATAATTTTTAATCTGTTTTTTTCCTATAATGATACAAAATTATTTTTCCTAACTTGAAATTTAAACAGTATCTGTTCTACTCACAACTTCAGTATTATACAATGTCCCAAGTTTAGTCCTGATTTTTTCCCCTAAATTTTCCCTTGCTTATTACTTCTTCCAGACATTTCAGTGGTTTATTCATTTATTCCAAATATTTATACAGAAGAGCTCAGTCTAGCTGGGAAGGGTTACAGTAGTCTTACAAAGAGAGCCCTTTTAAGAAGGCAATATCATGTGCTGATGAGGAGGCTTCCAGGATGTGGGGATCCTTCCTAGCGGTAACAGAGAAGTCTTTAATGGCTTATTTTTCACGTGGTTTGTAATTAAGAAAAGAGACAATAACTCTTCCAATTGGAAGTGCTCCTGCTTAGATCCATTTCTTTTGGAAAACCAGATGATTCACAAACTAACAAGGAAGTGGCAGTAAGATACTGTTTTCAATAAATAGGCAGAAATTCAATACTTAACTTTCTTTTTTGTGCCAGGGAAATCCTAACAATGACCTAATCTGATGTTCTGACCTTTACATGTTATATTAGAATGAATTTTGTGTGTTGATGTCTGGCTTTTTCATTTTGTATTATAATGTTAACTTTACGCCGTTGCGTACACTAGGAAAATGAGGTATGTTAATGTGCATGTATTTTGAATAACTTAGTGGTAAACAATATTTAGCATCTACCATAGGTCATGTCTGTGCTAGAAAACAAGATATTTTAATGTGTTAAACTAATCTAATATATGAATGAATGCACTAAAATTGTAGTGTAGACAAGATGTTGATGGGTTAGCTGGTTAGACTAGATTTCGGGTAGACAGGACCTTTGTGTATGTTTGTGATGACACTGGAAGTGACCATAGCGTGTAAAGGCATTCACATGTTAGCTTTGATCTAGTTTAATGGTCAGCAGCATTTTCCAGGTTATTGAGGATAAAGTTGACTTTGCCTGCCTGACAAGCCACAGGGTGAAATGAGCAAAAGATGAGATGAAGACTCTGCTGAAGCTAGAGATTTTGCTGGCAGCTTCTTATCACTGTAACTGTGTGGCTTAAACTGGTCTGCTAAGGTTACTGGATCCTGAGCTAAATCTATGTATTATGAACAGTGCTTGCTGGTACCATTGACTTCATCACCAATGTTGATGATTCCTTTTCTACTGAGAGGTAAGGTGGAGTCCAAGCCATGCATCCTCCATTCCCCACAGGAAGTAGCACAGAGATGCCCACAGCAGTGGTGCCCTCACCTTTTTGGCCCACAGGCCAAATGAATAGTGCCAGCTGTGTCCATGGGCCAGATCTGGTCTGTGAGCCTAATGTGGTGCATGGTGTTGGCCCACCCAGAGCCCAGTGCAGCCTTATGGGGCCCAATCTCTCTTTATGGGGCCAGTCCAACTGGGGCTGATCCAGCCACATGGGGCTTGTATATTTGGTGGTGGGGAAGCAATGGACTGGATTACATAGTTCTATGGGCCAAGGAGTTGAACACTCCTACTCTGTACTGGTCATTTGGTGAGCCGTGGTTTGCCTTCAGTCTCTACCTTTTATTGTTTATGGGACAGAAAGGCTCAGTGATAAGTTCTCTTGAATTCTCCTTTCTTTCCAAGTTCCCTCAAGCCAGCAGTGATTTGAGGAATGGCGTTATTTATGCCAGTGTGAGTCATGACCCATGACTGCTTCCCATGATCTTCAGAATCCCATTTAGTCTTTCAGTGGTATCTATTGTCTTTGCTCTTGGAAGATGGGCCAAGGGCCCTGGCAAATGTTACCTCTATGGCATAATTAATGTGTATTATATTAATTGTGTCATAAATTGCAACATGTCATATGTTCAGCTAGTTTGTGGTGCATTAACATGGGAAACCAGCCACAAAGATGTTCTACTGATTTGCCATTTTATGTAGAGCATCTTTGTGGCTGTTTTGTATTGCATATTAATTTGAATGTGTGACATAGGTCCCAAATTTGAGGCCTCCCTGTGCCCAATGCCAACAAACAGCTGATAATCAACATTGGGATCAGGGCTGCCCCCAGCCCAATCCCTGAGATTGGGTTAGGGACAGCATTGAGCCTCCAGCTGGGACCCAGAGTAGCCCTAGGTCTCCAACTGAGACCTGAGGCTACCCCAAGCCAGTACTACTAACAATCAGCTTATCAGCATCAAGCCCAGAGCAGCCCACAGTCTGTGATATCTGGCATGGCAGGATGCATTATTTTTGAGATGGGGCATAAAATTCCTAATAGCACCATTATAATAATGTCTGCCAAGGGCTCAAGAATGAATGTGTACTATACACTCTCCTCCTGCTTTCACCCCCTCACCTGTTCAGGAAAATGCTTGTTTTCACATTGCAGCTCTATTATCATGCAAAAACATGAGGAGAGGGTTCCATTTACTCTGTTTTTTGAGCAGTTAGAGGATTTTGCAATACAAAACAAAAGCTCAGCATCTCTGAGAAGGGATCCAGCATGTGTCAGTTAGTTTCAACAGGTCACATTTCATCAGTTCCAAAGTATGTTGGATTGGAAGGGCAAACTAAAGACTGTGTGCATGTAACTTAAAATAAGAAGCTAAAATAATGTGCTAGACTTGAGGTCAAATTCATCCATTGGGTAACTCCACTAGTGGCATTTTATCAGGACTGCTTCCATTGTGGAGCTGTTACTGGACATGCTTTAAATCGCTGAACATTATAGCAAGAGATGTCAAATCTTGGTGTTACATGTGCAGAGCACATTCAAATGACACAGGCTATTGCAGTGGCATGTTTCTTTTAGTAGCATTTCATTCTGAATTCAGTGGCCCATTAACACACATTATTAAAACATTTTTGCTTTTATCTTCATTTCTTCCAAAATGATGCTCAGTTCTCCTTTCTTGGTTGTAATTGGCAGGACCTTTTATTATTTTTGACATATTTAAGAAGTGAGCATGTTGTTATACTAGTTTTAAAAACTCTTTCTGGGCTTCCTGCATGTCTTGTGCATCTAGATTTCTACCTGCTGGTGGTCTGTTTCTTAATGACTTATTTCTGTCTAACACTGTGGTAAAACTTCTCTGCAGAAGTTTGTGCATGAGTTTAGTGTATGATGGTTTCTGATCTAGTCTTAACAGCATGTCTTACCACACTGCTTTTAAAAAAATGATAGCTTTTTGAGTTGCTGTCTGGAACATTATTCAGCTTTGAGTGACTGTTAGCAGCATGGCTCTTACCATTAAAATTGTTTAGGCCTGGGAGAAATATAAGGCAGGAGAGATGGGCTGGGTATTTTAATCCATTTTTTGCTGTTCGTCTGCCAATGCTTGTGATGGAGAAAGTGTAGTTGGGTTGCTTGAGTTGGGTATAGAAATTTGTCACTTTTGCTTACTGATTAACAGAGGGAATAGTATTATTTATGTTCTGCATCTACCATTAAGAAAGTTCCTGAGTATGCACAATACTTTATTCCCATGGAGGAGAATGGAGTTGAATTTTATATGGTCAGATAGCTATAGGCATAGTCTTATTTTGGGTAGTTGCCTAGTTGTCTTTTGCTTTGTTTGTTTCATACTTTATTTATTTATTAGATTTTTTTTTATGACATCCAATGCAAAAAAGTCTCGGGGCAACACAAAGAGTTGCGTAGCTTTTTATTGTAACACTAGTTTTGTATGGCCATAGAAATCCCTTTTCAGATACTGTTTTGGAGATCTCCTATCTACTTTAGTTGGCCTGCCCCCAGAAAATTTATTTTTCCATTTACTGAAATTGTAGTGGTCAAAGCCTTACATCTCCCTGTCCTTGTGTGTGTGTAGGTTGAGGCCTGTGTTGTATGATATAGGCTATGGATTATTTCTTTATTTGTAAACTAGATTTTTTTTTTTTTATTTTGGAAGATCCATGGGTTTCTTCTCAATTTAAAGTCTGGGGTCTCTTATGCTGCCTTTACACCTGTATTGCGGTAGTGCTTAGGAGCCCAACCATGGAGCAGAATGCCACTATGTTACAGACACTGAACAGAAAGGTGGTCCCCAAAGTGGGTAGTATCTTTATTTGTTTCCGCCAATCGAAGCAAAGGGGCAGGGTGGCAGAGTAGTTAGTAGATCCTGCTATGTCTTCAGGGGGACTCAAAGGTGTCTTGATATGACACTAGATGTGTCATTTCTTTCTCTTTTTTTTTTTGGTGCTGTTGGCTACAGACATTGGTATACCTTTGCCAAGGACGGGTTTAGCGGCAGAGGGTAAACCTCAATAGTTTCAGGTAGTTTGACTTAGTAAAAGCAACCGTTTGTCCTGGTGCAAAGCTAAACAACGCCAGCTCCTGGTAGAATTCTGCTAACCCCACTCCCAAAGCCTGTTCTAAACAGATCAGAGAGACTGGAGCACATAAGCAGCATCCTTGCTCAAGTAGAGCAGCTGCTACTGGAGGTAGTAGCAGGGAGCTATTTCTGTTGGAGAGGAGCAAAGGGTGGTAAGTGGCTTATAGTTAGAACTCAACCCCTTTATGGATGGATTCAATGGTTCATTGCTGGGAGGGGCTCCACAGCCCCTAGCACAGCTTTTCAGAGTCTGGGCATCCCTCCAAAGCTTTCTGAATTTGTTGGCGTTCCCAGTTGAGAACCACTGTTGTACTGCCTCAGCTTACCTTGGTGCTTTCCATCCGGGGTACTGCCACATGTTTCTGCCTGTTTTAGGGTTATCTGATAAACCTAAAGCAGCAGAAGCAGAGGCATAAAGAGTGGGTTTCATGTCCTGGCCAAAGCTCCTGTGTCCCTGGAAGGGTGAGGGGAGAAAAAGAGGGTGTTTTTTCCTGCTCTGGGTGTTCCTGCACCTGATTCCTCTGGCCAGGTGGAGGGACCAGCCTGGCTCTTCTAACTGGGGTGTGCAAAGGAATGCTGCTAGGGCCCCCACTCTTGCCACAGCCCTTTCTGACCTGACCCTGCATGCTCGTCCTGGAAAGAGAGACACGTTGGAGAGTCTCACCTACCTTTCACACCTCTGCTTCCAGGAGAGGAGTGTATGGGGTTGGACTGAGAAGGGCTGTGAGAAGAGTGTGTGCTCCAGCAGCAGCCACTTCCAGATGTGACTCTGCAGGAGGTGCATGGCTCATCCCAGGGTGCACCCCAAAGGAGTACTATTGCTTGAGTGATTGGCTGCACATGGACACCTGAGAATGAATTACTCTCCTGCCTTTAGCAACAGACCTTGCCATTAGTCTGTTATTACAGTGATAGGAAACCCTGGGGAAGCTGTTAAACCTGCTATTCTTGTCCTGTGAAGAAGCTGAGGGTTTGTTTTCTAGGGTTGTTTCCGTCATTTCTTCTGAGCAGTAATGTCAGATTCTGTGTGTGTATGTCTTTATATAATAAAGCAATCGGGGCTTGTGGACAGAGGTGATATCTTTTATTAGACCAACAAGATTTTTGCAAAAAAATGTATTTAATTGCAAGCTTTCAGGCACAAACACCCTTCATCAGGCATCAGAGGAAAGATTATAAAAGTTCTGCTGGGTAGAAATGAAAGTTCATATTTCATAGGATTTCACAGAGGGGTCAATGGATGGAAAAACCCTCTGGGCAGCAGTTCTTAGCTGGTAAGGAGTCTCAGCTCTCCTGTGAGGCTGCAATGATTCAAATTACCTTAGACAAAGGCAGGAGCAGGATCTCAGGTTTCAGGTGGTCAGAGTTGTTTCCTGCTTGGGAAAATATGAAGATTTCATTTAAAAAATCTTTTTATATAATATGCACTCTCTGAAAGGTTTTATGTAGTACCTGACATGCTCCAGTACACCCCCAGAACTCACCAGGTTTAAAAGGAAGTAGCTTGCCATCTACCCCAATTTGTGACTGAGCAGGCTGTTTTCTGACAATATCATATCAAAACACCCTGGCAATAGGTTCATGTATTTGGCATGGGTAGGAGGGATGATGTTGCAGCTAAGACAAAGGATGAAGAGTCAGAAAAGCTGGCATTTATCCTCCTTGTTGCCAGGCTTCCTGAATGATCTTAGGTGACAGTCTTCTCACATGCAGGATAGAGGTGGTATTTATCTACTCCCTTGGGTCTTCAGGGAAGTTTAATCATTGAAGAGCACTCTGCTGTTTTCCAATACAGCATTTTCTATAGACATGCAAAGCTTTTTTGTCCTTGTGTAAGATATACAAAGTTATTAATTATACTTGGAATTCAGGAGAAATGGGGCAAAACATGCACCCTTGTCTGTTCTGGTTTACTTGTTAATATCTGAATCTTGAAGTAGAGGCAAGCAACATGTAGAAAATTCATGTTTCTTGCCTGCTTCCAGTGGTGAATTTACATGTTAAAAAAACACTGGTTTTTCAGGGGAGATGAAAGAAACCCAAAGGAAATGGCTTCTACAAATTATTCAAATACATTTAAAAGGAAAATCTCCTTGTTCTGTGCAAAAAGTGAAATTAACATGTTCAGCAAAGAATTAAAAACTCTAGCCCCATGACAAGGTTGGTTTTTTTTTTAAAACAGAATCCTAGCTTTCCATCGTAGAATATAATACTAAGATGCAAATGAATAATGCAAAAGATGCAAAGTGACAGAGAGGTATTTTCAATTAAATAGAAGAACACAAAGAAAGCACATCGGTGATTATTTTCAATGCTTTTCTTTGCAGTTTGTTTAATAAACAATAAACAGTGAAGTCAGATCATTTATACAGCTGCATTGGGTGCTGTCAATGTGTCTCTATACCAGAGAAAATTTTTTACCATATATATTATAAATATTTTCAACAGAAAAAAAATATTTAACTATTTTTAAAAAACAATCCCAAACTAACTTCCATATGTTCTTGAAGTTTTCTTTGTATTTCAAGGAGGAATTAGGTGGTTTGTTCCAATGGTATAATTCCCAGTAGGGTAGTATATAACATAGGAAAGATTTCATTCACTCAACAAGTTTGTGTTTCTTTGCACATACTATATTTACTCACATACAAGAGGAGGTGCCCCCCCAGTTGGCGTGCTAAAAAGCTCCTTATTTTATAATTCATTTAAGGAAATTTCACTGAATACATTGTCTGTCATTATGAAGTTGATTAAATGCAGCCAGCTAGCATAACTATTGAACTGAGCATGGCTCACGTTGGGCAAACATGCTGAAAGAAACCTAAAACTTTTCCTTAAAAAAAAAAAAAAAAATTGTTCGTGCTTCAAGCCAAATTAGCCAAATCCATTCCAAATCCATGAGTCATTCAAGAGCCATAAGTGGCCCTACTACCGGCAACCATCCTCCACCCCCACCTGGGGCTTCAGATGTTTCCAAATCATTTGGTGGGCATCCCTCGTGCAGGCCCAAACCCGGAGCCTTGGGGTTTGGATGCCCCCAAGTTTCGCTTGCCCTTAGCCATATGGCCACAAAAGCAAGCTAAGGAGGAGTCTCCCATTTCCCTAAAGTGGGTGTAAAGCCAAGATCTTCCCACTGGAAGTGAAAGTAGGAAGTTAATTGTACATTACCTCAACGGGTACTACCCTGTGCCAAAAAAGTGGTTATCTCCAGCAACTAGGAAAACTGCCTTAGTGGTCATGGTAATATACATTTGCTGTCAAGGAATACACATTGCTGTCATAAATTTTCCATCAGACCCTCATACTGCATTAAGAAACCTGCACACCCATTACAATAAATGCACCTGCTCCCCCACATCCCCACTCATTGCCCTTCCCTAACCCAATCACAGTTCCTTAGTCCAAGCCCCGATTGGGGGTTTACATTCTCAGTTTATTCACAGTCCTTGTCATTGTTGATGTTGCTGTCACTTCCACTGCTGCTAATCCTGTTGTTGTCTTCCTCGCTGTCTCCAGGTCCAGTTGCGTCATTGTCCTCTTCATTCTCCCTGTCCACTTCCCCTCCCAGTAGTTCTTTACCAAGTGCCTGTGCTGCTTTTCCAGGTGGAGTTGGCTGTCTTCTCTGTTGTCTCCCACCACTTTCTGGTAGTAGGACTGGAGTTCACTCAGAAACATTTTAACACAGTCTGTAACCTCAAGCTCAGAACAAGAATAAGTTAGCGGAGCCCATCTGAATAAGGCATATAGTATAGCCCAGGGGTGGGCAAAGTGCAGCCTGGTGGCTGGATGTGGCCCACCAGGCCATTCTATCTGGCTTGTGGCGCCCCTAAAAAATTTAGAAAATTAATATTTATCTGCCCTGGGCTGCCTCTCATGCGGCCCTCGATGGCTTGCCAAAACTCAGTAAGCGGCCCTCCACCTGAAATAATTGCCTGCTCCTAGTCTAGCCCATTAGGTACAGCCCCCCTTACCACCAACTCATTTTAAAGTCATGACGAACCACTACACTGCATACATTTTGATTTCCTCGTCACTCCCACAACTAAGCTGCGCCTTTTTTTCCCCATTTCCAATTATTCCTGTTTCTTCACCAGCCTTAAATGCCTGGCAACCATCACCAAAGGGGCCCAACCAGTTCACCCAGAATTTCTCTGTTGCTTAGTGTGGCCCTGGCCTTCATGAGGTCAAGTAGGACCAGGTTGCCCTGAGTTTCATCTGCATATAAATTTTTGGAACATCCCAGGCCTTGTGACAAGAACATCCAGTTCCAGTCACGAGTGGGGGATTATTAGCACATGGATCCTTTGTGGGGGTGTCTGGAGTACACGCAAAGTGAGCAATGGTGAGCTGTGGGGGCACCATGGCTTGAAATGCTGATGATTCTTATGGGGCCCAGCACAATGAACTATGCAGTAAATCGGCTTCTTGTTGGCTAAGATCAAGTGTATTCTGACCAGTACTCTGACCCCACCAGGCGAGCCACCGCCAGACTGGAACCAGAGGGGACTGCCTGAACCCCGCCTCTGCACCAGATGGACCTTCGTTTTCGAGAGGATTCTTCAGCAACGGATGACCCCGCTCCACCCGAAGAGGACCCCCGCGATGAGACTCTATGTGGACTGAGACACTTACTTCAAACCACTTCCTCCACCCTTGCGGACCATTGTAACGGGTTTGTGTGCATCCATCTCCTTTCTCTCTGTGTCGCAAACCTCCTCCCTCCCCTTTCCCCTCCCCCCCACCCCCGGGCTTAGTTGGCTAGCATGGTATCTCCTGTAGCCTAGTTGCGTTCCCCTCCTCACCCCCATCCCTCTATTGTTAGTTCCTCGCTCGGACAATCTGTATTTCCCTGCTGGCTTTATTATCTTTTCTTGGATTCACAATCCTAAAACATGTACTAATAAAAGTCAAGCTGTACTGGTCTGGTACCTGAGCCAAAATGCATTTAAAAATGGCCCTGTGTAGTGGAGGGTGCACCCCTCTTTGCTTGCCGACAGGACTCTTTACAAGAGCCTCGTAGTTAGCTTCCCACTGGTCAACTTCCAGGGGAAGGATATGGCTAGAGGCTGATTTTATGGAAATGGGAGTCCTCCCTAGCTTCCTCCTGCAGCCATGCGCCTAAGGGCAACTGTATCTCAGGAGCATATAAACTTCAAGCCTCTGGGCTTGGGCCTGCACTAGGATGCCTACCAAAGGATTTGGTAAGATGCTTGGTGGTAGTACGGCAACATAAGGCTTTTGAATGATTCAAAGGATTTGGAATTGAAATGGCTAATTTGACCCCTCCCCCCCCCCCC
>NW_017729022.1:182684211-182685184 GCF_001723915.1 Gavialis gangeticus | reverse complement strand
TGTGTGTGTGTGTGTGTGTGTGTGTGTGTGTAAGGTTTATACTACATGTAAGTAGATGCCAAACTCTATGCAGCAGTGCTATTAAAATCCCTCATCTTGATTGATGCAGTTATATCAGCAAAGAAGTCCTTTGCCAATTTAGCTTCCTCTTTGGAATTGGTTTAAGCTAAAGCAGCAGAAGAGCGCTATGGCTGTGGTATAAGCCATTTTGCACTACCGGCATCTCCTTTTAAATGCAGAAAAAAGCCAACTTCATTGCAGTGAGAGGTGTGACTGCAGCTCATGTAAACATACTTAAGCTAGTTTTGAAGTAGCTTGTGTGGTAGTGCTGCCAGTTTACCCACAGCAGCTAGGAGTTCATCAAGGCTAAAAAACCTGCTGGAGACACTTGGCTGGAATACCTGCTGAGACTTTGTTTTCACAATGGCTGGTAACAACCTTTGCTTCAGCCTGGTATTTAGTCCTTGACAGAGGCAGTGTACTCTGGAGGGACAGAAGCATGGGGCTGAAAGTTCAGAACCCCAGTATGCCAGTCCAAGCTGATTTACCGTATGGCCCAAGGTAAATCATTCACCCCTGTGTCCTTTCCCTTCTATAAAGTGGAGATATTTGCCTATCCCACCAGGGGTTTATGAGTATTAATCACCTGATGTCTGGAAAGAGTTATACAAATGCTCAATAGTATTCAGTTCAGCTTTGTAATTTGGGTGAATCCCAGTGCAAAAAGCATGACACATAAGTTTGGCTGTTCTTAATATGTTATTCCTAGCAGAAATTTCTGCACAGTAATTAGGATTGTTCTGACACTAGAACTAGAAGCTTAACCAGGATTTGAATTCTGTATGCTCTTAGGGACCAGAAGCCTTATGTAAGCATATGCCATTCAAGCAGCTACATAGGGCCTTGTTCAGTCAAGAGCCAGCCTGATTTGCTTCTCCACAGCTCTGAGGAAGACTTAGGAAAGAGTCCCCCA
>NW_017729022.1:182678335-182679211 GCF_001723915.1 Gavialis gangeticus | reverse complement strand
GGCTGTTCTTAATATGTTATTCCTAGCAGAAATTTCTGCACAGTAATTAGGATTGTTCTGACACTAGAACTAGAAGCTTAACCAGGATTTGAATTCTGTATGCTCTTAGGGACCAGAAGCCTTATGTAAGCATATGCCATTCAAGCAGCTACATAGGGCCTTGTTCAGTCAAGAGCCAGCCTGATTTGCTTCTCCACAGCTCTGAGGAAGACTTAGGAAAGAGTCACCCAGCCACAACATTTCTTCTTGAGTGTGCCTTCTGCACACACACTCTTCTGCTTACCTTAGGAAAACTGGAGCTGGCTGTACCAGATCTCCTCTTTGGGAACACATCCTACTACTTAAAAGTACAACAACCCCAAGTGATAGAAGCTTTTCCCTGGAGTCTCCTAACTAGGCAGCCATGTTCAGGGGCAGATCCAGAGAGTGTGCAGTGATGTGGCTACGTGCCCCCTTTCTGACCACAGCAGCAGCTGGGGACTTAAAGTCTCAAAGAAGGTAAGCATTTCCCCCTCCCTTTTCCTCTGTACTCAAAGGCACATACCCTTTTCTCCCCTCTCCCTCCTCCACCTTCCTTTCCTATGCCTACCACTGCCAGGGTATGTGCTGTCCCAGGGGAGAGGAGCTCCTGCCTACACCAGCTGGGCTGCATGGTGGCTACACTGAGCCTGGGACCGCAGCAGAGAGCAGGCACATTCCTCCTCCCAGCCTGCTGCCCCCAGGAGGTGTTCCCTGCCAGCCCTGGACCAGGCATGGGGAAGGGGAATGTGCCCACCTGCCACTGCCACAGTCCTGGGTGAGTGCAGCCTTCACACAGCTCAGATGGAGTGGGACAGGAGCTCCCCTTGTCCTGGGATGCTGGCAGCAGCATCAGGG
>NW_017729022.1:182671267-182673335 GCF_001723915.1 Gavialis gangeticus | reverse complement strand
AGGCATGGGGAAGGGGAATGTCCCCCCCTGCCACTGCCACAGTCCTGGGTGAGTGCAGCCTTCACACAGCTCAGATGGAGTGGGACAGGAGCTCCCCTTGTCCTGGGATGCTGGCAGCAGCATCAGGGGAGTGGGGAATGGGAGGGGAAGAGAAGGAGTGGGGAAGGGGTAAGGACTTGCTTCTGAGTACCGAGGGGGAGGAGGGCAGGGAGTGCTTCCCTGGGCATGAATCTTTAGCTACTGCTCCTGCAGTACTGTCCGCCTACCCCAGTGAGGGGAGCAGAGAAAAGAGTTTGGGAGCAGGCAGAAATTCTTTGGGGATACCAGGGTACAGCCCCAACATGGTGGCTGCTTTTGGAGAAGTTGGGCACTTGATTTCTCCCAGCTCCTTCCTGCACTTTTGCTATAGGAAGTGAGCCAGACACTATCACAGTCTGTGACTTAAGTCTCCACTTCCCGAACCTCGAGGAACCGATTCTCATGTCCCACCTATAGTTTGGGGTTTTTTAACAGCAATGTCCCTGCATGAACCCGTGTGCTTCTGAGCACCAGTCTTCAGCACAGACCTTCCTCATCCGAATGTTTTCCTAGTCATTTTGTGTACAAGACAAAGCAGCTTGTTCTGAAGCAATAGCCTTTACATCATAATGAAAGGAGACTTGCACAAGCAGGGAGTGTCCAACTAAGGGAGGCACAAGGCCTGTTGAAAGACTTGGGATGGAAATCAGCATGCCTTGAAGGAAATGAGGTTGGTGTGTTTGAATTCCTCCATTGTTGAGAGTAGTCATGAGGTCCTCTGATGAAGGAAGGAATTTTATGGCATGAGGGCTAATCTCATTCAGACCCCATCATTAGACTTTTGATCAGATGATGAGGCCCTTGAAAAATACACTGTGTTTTTCATTTATGACCCATCTTTACAGGCCTGTAAATTTCAGTGGATACACCTAGCTGTATCTTGTGCAGATCTGGATACTAATTTGGTCACCATCACTGGTCCTCCCCCTAAACAATAAAAGCCTTGACACAGAACAGAACAGCTAGCATCTGCCGTTCAGTGCTTCCTGAAGGGAGCTTTTCACATATCAAAACTGGGATGATATGAAGGCTTTTCTATTCAGAAAAGATCTACTGCTTTAATGAGACTGGTATAATTTTTAAAATCACACAGCACCCTGGCAGAAAGGGGTATTCTATACTGGAATAAGATAACTCAGTAGTTTTCAAACTTCCCAAAGCCATGGAGCCATTTAATATCACTTCTGCTGCAGAACCACTACCCCTGGCTCCATGGCCCAGGTGAGCTGATGTGGGACCAGGCAACCCAGCCTGGCTATGGCAGCACATGGCCTCCTGGCCTGCTCCACCATTATCCACAATCCTTTTGCAGAACCCTGGATGATCTCCACGGACCGACTGAGCTGACTTGATACTGGCATAACTGCAGCTACACTAGAGTGTCTTCCAGTATAAGTATTTTGCTTTTTTAGAAAGTCACACTTCTAACTGAAATAACACAAAGTATTAAGAAACAGTACATACAATACAAAATCTGTGTTTAGAGTAGGATTAAGGAATGATGATTCACCCTTGTATGCAACTCTTTAAAGGAAGGTGCCTGTGAGGTCCTTTGAATCTGACATTTTAGATGGTGTGATAATTTCCTAATTTGGCAGGTAGCCTGTAGGAATAAAATCCATAAAAATGAAGAGAACCCCTAAAATAATTTTGAGAGAGAGAAATTGCAGTAAAATCTATTTAAAGGAAAAGCTCCAAGGACTTGCAAAAAATGGCTGTTTAAAGGGAGGAAAGTGTTTTAGTGCCCCACCCCTTACTTTCTTCCTGTTGATCTATAAAGTCTGGGAGGGGTCCTCCTATCAATTAAAAATCAAAGTTTTGGGGCTTTTTCCTTGCTTTACATTAGAAATTCAGGCCTTGGCTACCAGGGAAAATACTTTAATTTGTAAGGACACCTGGAGAGTGTGTGTGAGAGTTTGTGACATCAGAAGTACCAGGAGATGGAAACCAGAGCAACAAAGAGTGGAAAATATTGGCAGAGTATTTAAAA
>NW_017729022.1:182661441-182666267 GCF_001723915.1 Gavialis gangeticus | reverse complement strand
TCTGGGAGGGGTCCTCCTATCAATTAAAAATCAAAGTTTTGGGGCTTTTTCCTTGCTTTACATTAGAAATTCAGGCCTTGGCTACCAGGGAAAATACTTTAATTTGTAAGGACACCTGGAGAGTGTGTGTGAGAGTTTGTGACATCAGAAGTACCAGGAGATGGAAACCAGAGCAACAAAGAGTGGAAAATATTGGAAGAGTATTTAAAAGTGTGGTTTATTTCTTGTTTTTGTTAGTACCAATTAAATCAAGTGCCTAGTGAGCAGGTGAGAGAATACAAGACTTGACTTTCCCCCATATTTGTAAACTAAAAGATAAGCAAACCAAGCAGAAACCCTCTTGGGTTTTTCCTATATGCCTCATAAAGGAACACACATCTTTCCCTTTCCTTTTGTGGATCATCTTTAAGGTGGTTGGTGATTTAACAATGAAGCGGCACCACATTCAGATGGTTTGAGGCTACTTTGGGAACAGCAGTCTATCAGCTTGCTGAGGAAATGCAAGAAATGCACCAGTGTGATGCCCTTTCCTCAGCTAGCAAAGCTTGCCATGTTTCCCCATCCAATTTTCTCTCAGACCCTGCTCATCACACATTTTCACAAAGGTAGACAGTGTAGTGAGACAGGAAAAGCACTGAACTGAGACTTGAGTGAGCCTGGGTTTCATTCTCAACACAGCCCAGGGACTTCTGGGTGACCGTAGGTGTGTCACTTTAATTTCTTAGCTCTTAAGTTTTCCACTCTGTACAACAGAGCTACCACAAAGCACCTTGAGAATCATAGCTCCAGTCCCTGCTTCCCTTCCCAACACCCCCAGTGCCCACTCCTCTACCTTGATCCTTTCCTCACGTGGTTTCTTGCTCAGTGCCTCTCTGCATTGAACCAAGTCCTGCCTCCCCTTCCTTGAAAAGCTAGAAGGAGCCAGTGGAAAGAAGAAGAACAAGCCACCAGCTGCTGGCATTTGTAGCAGCCACTGGAAGTCAAAGGAAGCAGTGTCCTGTCCATAGCAGAGCACCGAGCCATGTCCTGTGCATCAGTAGCCTTGGATCTTGTTTATGAGGCAAACCTTGTGGCAGACTCCAGTGAGCTCTGGGCTGCTTTTTCTGTGGAGTCATCTGTCAAGGCAGTCCAGTACCTCATGGCCTGTTGCCATTAGGCACTGGACTGAAATAAAAAAAAAGGCTAGGAGCACACACACTGTTCCAGCAATCGAATTCAGAATCTGACCACCCAAAAAGTTTTTACCCAAGTTTTATCTTTGGTCAACAAACTTGTTCTTTCTGCAGTGACTATGTGTATATTCCAGGTACCTCTGCAGTGGAAGCTTTGCTTTAATTCCTCTGTGAAATCCTATGAAATAATAACTTTCATTCCTACCCAGGAGAACTTTTACAATCTTTTCTCCAATGCCTGATGAAGGGTGTTTGTACTCAAAAGCTTGCAGTTAAAGAATTTTTTTTGCAGAAATCTTGTTGGTCTAATAAAATATACCATCTCTACTACAAGTCCTGATTGCCTTTTGCTGTAATTCTGTTATTTAAGGCAATAGGAAATGTTGTGCAGAGAGTTGGTGTACATAATTCCTCAGTATGTTTCCAACCAGTTGGCTTAATATACTGCATTTTAATTTACTTAGTTATTTACTGTCATGAAATAATTGTGTCTGCTTCTCTATAGACTGTTTACATAGGATTTAGACTAAGTAATGGAGCCGTAACAAACATCCAAGAGTGCAATTAACTCTTTGGAGCAGGGAAAGTGTTTTGAAGAATAACGTTTTTGGAAAAGAATGATGAATGGGGTGAAGGAAAAGACAAAGAGTTTTGTGATGATCGCATCATTCATACAAAAATGCCTGAGCAGAGCATTATTTCTGAGTGGAGTTTTGGCCTCAGACAAGCCATTAATCTTTTGGTTTTGGTATTATGTAATTTCTCTTCAATATTTTTGATCTTTCTAGCTTTTGGCAACCCGAGCCATGTGGTGAGTTAATAAGATTATCCAAATCTGGTGTTGTTTACTAAGGGGCACTTCATTCTACTATCCTGCATTGTGCAAACTGGAAGACAAATTGGTGTCACTCTGAAAAAAAAGGATAGGATAAGAAAGCAGCCTATCAAACTATGCCTTTAATGTTCTGTAAATAGCCCTAAAGTAGGGGTGGGAAAAATATGGCCTGTGGACCAGATTTGGCCTGCCAGGCCATTCTATCCGGCCTGCAGGGCCCCTAAAAAATTTAGAAAATTTATATTTATCTACCCCTGGCTGCCTGTCAAAGATGAAGGGAGACACGGGTAGTAGGACCCAGGGGGAGCTGGCAGGACTCAGTAGCAAGGCTACTTCTGGTGGCAAAGGTCAGGGACTAGGGGATGGGATTTCTGATCGCAAGATGGTGACCAGGGGCGGGGCACCCGTCAAAGGGTGGGGCTACCCATACTGCCCTCGACAGCTTGCCTAAACTCAGTAAGCGGCCCTCCATCCGAAATAATTGCCCACCCCTGCGCTAAAGGTAGGCACCTGTAAAATCCACAGCCACACAGCTCCTTAAGGAGTGTGGCCCAGAAATTCAGAGCAAGCACTGATCTGTTGTAACAGATGGTGGTGCCATTTAAGAGATCACTCTTTCTGTGCTCCTGTCAGATTTGACTTAGCAGTAAGGTTGGTTTTGATTTCCCTTTTGGGCCTTCCCAGGTATATACAGCAATGAGAGGGGCAGAGGAAGATTTGAAGGTTATCCCTGGGACCCTTCCCCTGGCCTGTTCTCCCTTTTCTCAGTCACCTCTAAGGCTCAGAGTTGTGTTGCAATGGGAGACCACTGCCCTCCCCTCCACTTGCCTAGAGACCTGGAGAAAGAGAGAGAAGCTTAACCCACTGCAGAGGCCCCTCACAGGGGAATCTCTACATGTATCTGTCTGTCTTGGAGAGGCAGGTCTTTCCAACCAGGAACTTCTGCTGGGCCACTTGGGAGCCAGATCCTCAGCCAATATAAACCCTCTGCAAAGGAAGCATGCTGATTTATATCAACTGCAGATCTGGTCTTGGGACTTGAATCTTAAATCTGTGCCTAAATGCAAAGGTCTCTCTGTCTCCTCCAGTAGATCTATGCTTGGTTAAAAGATTCATAGATTCATAGACATTAGGGAGTGGAAGGGACCTCAGAAGATCATCGAGTCCAGCCCCCCTGCCAAAGGCAGGAAGTCTGCAGGGATCAAATGATCCCAGCAAGATATGCACCCAAACACCATTTGAATGAGTCCAGAGTAGGTGCTTGCACCACGTCTGGGGAAGTCTGTTCCAGACCCTGGACACTCAGACTGTGAAGAAGTTTTTCCTTATGTTCAATCTAAATCAGCATTCTAGGAATTTGTGGCTGTTGGACCTTGTTATTCCTTGGGGAGCTCTGGTGAACAACGGTTCTCCCAGATCCTAATGCACTCCCCTGATGTATTTGTAAGCTGCCACCAAGTCTCCCCTGAGCCTTCTCTAGGCTGAAGAGTACCATGTCCCTCAGCTTCTCCTTGTAAGGTTTGCTCTCCTGGCTTTTGATCATACAGGTGGCTCTACTCTGGACTCTCTTGAGCTTATTCAAGTCCCTCCTGAACTGGGGGGCCCAAAACTGAACGCAGTACTCCAGTTGTGGCCACACCAAGGCCGAGTAAAGCGGGAGGATGATGTCCCTGGTTTTGCTAGAGATGCATCAATGGATGCATGCCAGAGTTTGGTTAGCTTTGCTGGCCACGGTATCATATGGGTGACTCATGTTTATCTTGGGGTCAATCAAGACCCCCAAGTCTCTTTCAGTTATGGTGCTAGAGAGCATAGCACTGTCAAGCCTATAAGTATGGTGCTGCTTGTTCCTCCCAAGGTGGAGCACTCTGCACTTCTGTACATTAAATGCCATCAGGTTTTGGTCCACCTAACTTGCAAGCATGTCCAGGTCGGCTTGTATCCCCAGCCTGTCTTCTAGTGTGGTCACCTTCCCCCATAGTTTAATGTCGTCCACAAATTTTACCAGTCTGCATCTGACACCCGAATCCAGATCATTAATGAACATGTTGAAGAGTACCAGCCTGAGAACTGAGCCCTGAAGGATTCCACTGGTCACCTTGCGACATGTTGATTCACTCCCATCAACTAGTACTCAGCTAAAACAGCCAACAATTGATTTTGTTTCGGATTAATCCCACACATGCTCTTCATTTTCTACCCAACCAGTCATTTTAGAGCTAGACACTAAACTAGAAAGACTGTATGCTACTTGTAGCTTCCATTTGCAACCTGATGGGTGAATTCAGCACATTCTTTTCATTAAAAAACCCCCCCAAAACAATCTGTTTATGTGATATATTAAGATTTAGAATTTCCCCAGGGAATTTTTCCTTTACCACATTGGGTGGGGCTAGTTTAAAAAAAGTACTTGGGCACCAGAAGTCAAGTACTGCAAAAACTCCTGAACTCCTGCACCCAGGTTCTCTGTACAGTGCATTATGCACTTCAGCCACCACATGGAGCAGAGTTTCATAGATTTCATAGACATTAGGGCTGGAAGGGACCTCGGAAGATCATCGAGTCCAGCCCCCTGCCCAAAGGGCAGGAAGTCAGCTGGGGTCATAGGATCCCAGCAAGATAAGCATTCAATTTGCTCTTGAAGGTGTTCAATGTAGGTGCTTGAACCACCTCCCATGGCAGGCTGTTCCAGACCTTGGGGGCTTGGACAGTAAAGAAATTCTTCCTTATGTCCAGCCTGAAAAGGTCTTGTAGTAGTTTATGACCGTTTGACCTCGTCATCCCTTGGGGCGCTCTGGTGAACAAATGTTCCCCCAGAT
>NW_017729022.1:182648964-182661285 GCF_001723915.1 Gavialis gangeticus | reverse complement strand
TGTCAGTTGTCCCATCTGGTTCAGCAGGGGTCCAATGATGCCCTTGCTTTTCCTCCAGCTCCCCACATATCTGACAAAGGACTTTTTATTGTCCTTGATGCTCGAAGCTAGTTGGAGTTCAGTTGCAGCCTTGGCTTTCCTCGTTTGCTCCCTGCAGGGCCGGACCAGTGCAGAATAATCCTCCTGTCCTCCATCCTTTGTAGGCCTTTCTTTTTAGCCTCAGGAGGTCTGCTAGATCCTTGGAGAGCCAGGGGGGCTATTGTGCCCTCTTGCTGCCTTTCCTCCGAGATGGAATAGCATTAGCTTGTGCATTGAGGATCACTCCCTTGAGGAGCAACCACTCTTCTTGAACTCCCTTCTCCCTGGGGTCATGGTCCCTTAGGGCCTCATGGACAAGCCGCCTGAGCTTGTCAAAGTCGTCTTTCCTGAAGTCAAGGACTTCCGTGTTGCTGACTGACTTGCCAGCTTTACGGCGGATGGCAAAGGTGATCAGCTCGTGGTTGCTGTCACCTAGCTTCCCATCAATCACTAGGTCACCGATTAGGTCATCCCCAGGAGCCAGTACTAGGTCGAGCAGCACTTTGCCTCTTGTTGGCCCATAGACTTCTTGAGTCAGGTAGAGGTCATCCTTGCACAAGAGGAAGCTTTGTGACCTCTCGGATTTTGCTGAGTGATCCTCCCACGAGATGTCCGGGTAATTGAAGTCACCCATGACAACCATGGTCCTGGAGCATGCAGCCTCAGCCGGTTCCCGGGTGAACTCCTGGTTAAGCTCTTGACTTTGGGTGGAAGGTCTGTAGTAGACTACCACCGTTGTGTCTCCTGTACCGTGTTCCCCACAGATTTTAACCCAGAGGGTCTCCAGTTGTCCACCCTGGTCGCCAAAATCAGCTTGCAGGGATGCGTAGCTTTCCTTAACATAGAGAGCTACACCCCTGCTGCTTTTATCTACTCGATCCCTCCTGTACAAGGTATAGCCATCCATACCCATGGTCCAGTCATGGGTGGAGTCCCACCAGGTCTCCGTTATTTCTATGACATCATAATTATTTGTGTTAATGTCATGTGATGCTGCTGAGCCTGGCTATTCCATTACAGACCCTTTTGCCCAGAATACTATTTCAGTCTGTTTGCAGTGTATAACATCACCCGAGTAGCAACTGAAAAAGGTCCTGAGATTCTTTTTTATTGTGACTGAAGTCTTCATTTGAACCAAGAGCATTGGAGAAAAAGGATAAGGCTGGTGTGAGACAAGCATCCCATAGTCCCATTTCCTTCCTGCAACGTTATGGGTGCTTGATGCTTCTTAAGTTCACTTATACAGTCTTCTGCTGCAGGAGGAGGAACACTAAGGAGAGGCAGAAGTTTATGAGGTCTCAGGGTTCTTAAAAAATGAGACAGCAGAGGTGTAATAAGGGATAAAGCCACGTTGCCTGGCAACCAGGAAGAAATTAAGCAGTCGACTTTGTATTTTACCTGTTCAAAAACAGAAGCAGAACTGAAGTGTACTTTAGTAGAGACATTGTAATTCCCATATTGTCTTTGAGTACATGCAATATTAGATATCTTGAAAACATGGCATGTAAAGAAAGGCTGGAAGAAGAAGGACTACTTAATCTACAGAAAAAAAGACAGGTAAGGATTTGGTAACACTACAAATGCAAAAATGGTAAAGAAGATAGTTGATTGTTTTCTGTTTCCAGCAGTGAGAGGACAAGAAGTAAGTCTTAGAACTTTGTAACTGTAAGCATGGTTCAGGAGAGGAACAGATGACCTATAGTTCAATTCAGCGCATCTTTATTGATGTCAATGGAGTGAAGAATCTGGCCTTGCATCTTAAGTCAGAGGAATGTCTATTAATAATAAACAAATCTCTTCCCACAGGTTACAGGGAGCAATACAGGCAGTCCTCGACTTACAACATTTTGAGTTACAACGTTTAGCACTTACAATGTTTATAAATAGACACCATTTCAACTTTACCATGCCAGTTTACAACGCTTGATTCGATGCAATGCTATGCCAGCGAACAAGTTTGCTGCATTGCTCATCTCCCTGGAGAACATCTGTCCAAACTTCCTTGGACATTTTCTTTAAGAAAGCAGACAAGACTCCAGAGAAAACTTGCAGCCAAAACTCCTGAGAAGACTCCAGCCAAGAACCCTTCAAAAAGTCCAGCAAAATCACCTCAAACAAGTCCTTCCAAATCAATATGATTGCTGTTTACAATACAAATACATTAATCTAGCTATATTACTAGTCTATAGTTGATCGAGTACAACATTCTGGGGTATTTTTGGTGAAAATAGGGTATCAGGCCTTGCTTCAGGAACCAATCCCCCATTTATTACATTGTTTTTTTTTATGAGAAAATTGGTTCCAAGTTACAACATTTCAACCTAAGATGCCGTTTTTCAGGAACCAATTGTGTCATAAGTCCAAAGACTGCCTGTACTTTAGCTCACCAGGAATATTGTGTCCATTTTGGAGGCTGTGCCTATAGAGGGATGTGCACAAATTGGAAAAAGTCCAGAGGAGGGCAACAAAAATGATTAGGTATCTTGAAAACATGGCATATAAAGAAAGGCTGGAAGAAGAAGGACTACTTAATCGAGAGCAAAAAAGGCAGGTAAGGATTTGATAACACTCTACAACTGCAACAATGATTGGTGTAAAGGAGATGGAAAGTAATTGTTCTCTGTTTCCAGAGATGACAGTACAAGAAGTAATAGATTGCAACCAGGGATGTTTTGGTTACACCTTAGGAAGAACTTTGTAACTAAGTGTGGTTCAAGAGATGAACAGATGACCTAGAAGAAGTTGAGGAATCTCCTTCATTGCAATTTTCAGAAGTGCAGATGTAGAGATATATTTATCTGGGATGGTTTAAACAGAGGTGAACCTTGAGCAGGGATTTGGACTAAATAACCTCTTGCGATTTCTTTCATCCTTATTTTGTATGAATATAAGTTTCTTGTATAGACCTATTTAAATATTTTAACAGGCGAGTTGTCTGCATTACTAGTATATTTTCTTGAACTTATCAAAAGTGGATATGAACCATAAACTCAGCTCAAAATGAAATTCAGTTTTGGGAGGTTCATATCCTAATCTAAACTGTGCACCTTGGGGCTTGTTATTTATTAATAGATAATTGGTATATTGCCAGAAATATACAAAGATAGATATGACCTGTGCCAGTAATCATTTATGATCTGAAAGAACATGAGCAAACAAATAACATAAGGGGTGTGTGTGTGTGTTGTGGGGAGGGTTATTTGAAATTTTAAAAGACAAGTTAAAGAAAACATGGACTTATGTCAGTTTTAAAAACAAAATGATATGTTTAAAACTACCTCCTGCTAAGAACTTGGATGGTCAAAGCATCCTTTATTATTGTTTGTATGGCCATAAGACACAGACAGTTCTCTTCACAGTTCCGCCCCCCTTTTTATTCCTCATTTTCCAGGACATTTTCAAGATGGAAATCTTAGATACCACTCTACTGTAACAATCTTTTGCTCTCCTGTAACACCTGTCATCTCAAAGTGTAGATCTCAGACCTGTAGATCTCTAAGTGCTTCAAAAAGGGGGTCAATATTTTATCCCTACCTTGCACATGGAGGAGGAACAGAAAGGAGAAAGTCTGCCAAAAGTCAGAACATCAGGGACAGAGGAAAAGAATTCATATCCCCTGAGATCCTAGGTTAGCATTCTGTCCACAAGGCCATTCTGTGTCCTTGGTGTTGCAATTGTATCTAAGGCAGTAGTTTTCAACCTGTGGTCTGTGGACCCCTGGGTGTCTGAAGACTGTCTAAGGGGTGGGTCTGTGAAAGATGACTATGATCGATCAAAATTGTGTGAGTAGTCCGACATAACATTCAAATCAATCCACACCTCCATTCAAAATGTCCAAAGGGGTCTGCACCTGTATTAAAATTTCTAGGGGTCCGCAAATTAAAAAAAGGTCGAAAACCATGAGTCTAAGGCACTCGACTAGAGATTAGGGTCCACCTGTACTCAGATGGCTGATAAAATACTTAACGACCCTTATCCCAAAGAACTGACGGCTTAATACCTGCTGTCTGTAGGTCTGTTATTTTTATTTGTATTACTGCAGCATAGGGAAGTCCCAAATGGGTCAAGGCTTATTGTAATAGATGCCATACAAGCACATAATAAAAAAAAAGTCCTTGTGCTAAATAGTTTACAACCCAAGTGTGCCCCAAGCATGTCTGTAGAAATACATGCCTTTAAGAAACACCCCCAAACTATCTCTTGTTAAGTAGTTGTGTATCATTTATTGTGCAACAGTCTCCTGAGATACCAGTAAAGCTACGATCACTTTACTTAGATAGTAGATTGAGGCCTTGTTTCTGCAATCAGATTCTCACAGATTGAACATTGTCTGGATATACAGCCTCAGTGAAGTAAATAGGAGTCTACACAAGCTATTTTACTGTGTAAATGACACCCACATGGGTTTTCTTTTCTTTTCTTTTGGCTAAGTTTTAAGAAACAGGAGACTAAATATAAGTTCCTAAATTCATACTTAAGTGCCTAACTAGGGAACCAGGTCTCCAGGTTGTAGCCTTATTGGTCTAAAGCAGTGGTTCTCAGCCTTTTTTTGTATTGGGGCCCATTTGTAAACACTGATGGTCAGTCCCAACCCAGTGCCCCCAGACCCAAGCCCCCACAGTGTGTGGGGCAAGTAAGGCTCCAAGCAGCCCCTCACAGGCTGGAACTCTGTCACCCTGCAAGGGAAAAGCCACAGTTTTCCATGCTTTTCTCCTTTAAAGAATAATCCATTTTTAATGGTTTGTTGCTTTATTTTTAAAGTTTGTTTGCAACCCTTTCATATATTCTTGCAACCCACTTTTGGGTTGCAACCCACAGGCTGAGAAACGCTGGTCTAGAGGCAAAAGGAATCAAAACTTGTGGCAGAGGTGATATCTTTTATTAGACCAACTAAGCAAGTGTTTGGGCACAGGCACCCTTCTTCAGACATAGAAGATTGCAAAGATTGTAAAAGTTCTCCTATGCCTGATGAAGTGTGCCTGTGCCCAAAAGCTTGCTTAGTTGGTCTAATAAAAGATATCACCTCTGCCATGAGTTTTGATTCCTATAACTAGGGAACCCTGTTCTCAAACATTGAGTCCAGTACCTCCTTTTGCCTTTACTGGAAGCTGCTGATAGTTCAGGGCTTTTGCATAGAGAGTTGCTTTATTAAGCGTCTATATAAATGGATTTCAGAATCCACCTTAAGACTCATATTTTGAAGACCTTGGCATGTGTTCACAGAGAGTGTTTTAATTTGTCTCAAATAATGAAAATGAAACAATGAAATAACTCCATAGACTGGATAAAGGAGTTGTTCCAATATCACCCTGGGGTAACCAGGATGAGAATTTGTCTCATGTTTTTTGTCCAGTGATCCCTCAATAAATGTACAGTTGAAAAATAAAACAATACATAATGTGAATCAAAGTTACTCAGTTTCCCCAGGACTGAAAGCAGGCTTCTTGCTCAAACGATTTGATGCAGAATTCAAACTGAGAAAGATCCTGTCCTTCCCAAGATTAACTAGAGTTTGTCAGTTAGTCAGGTATGTAAATAAAATATTTTAGCTTGTCCCCACACCACCATTTTCTCCCTCCCTGCAAAACCAATGTAATTAGAACAAACTCTGCAAAAAAATAATTTCCTAAACTAGCTTGGTAAAGGAACTTGTCTGTGCTGTTTTGTTCAGAAGCAGTGGAGTGAAGTGAGTTTCCCCAGGACTAAATTTGGTGTAACTCCTTTGAAATCCAGGTGGTCAGGGAAGCCATTTGCTTCTTCTGCATTGCACCAGGGATGAATCTGGTTCCGTTTTTTTGAAGTACTGTTTGCTGGCAGAGTGAGACAGCAGGGAACTGCAAGCAATGGTGAGGAAATAGGAAGACAATGGAGGAGCAGAAGAGGAAGAAAGAAAGGAAGGTACTCTTTTTATTGAGAGCAATTCAACCCTACTGTTCTCAGGCTGGACCTTGGGAGATGTGGATGGAGCTGGTGTTGACTTTAGATGCACAAATACAACTTATAAGATTACAGTTTTGCATCACAGGTGTCCCAAGCCTTCCTCTTTCTCTCTCCCTTTTTCACTTGCTGACATCTTACATTGCCTCAGGTAATCTGCTTCATTGCCTCTTTCTCTGCTTATGGACATATTGGGTGCATCTACATGTGCACTTTACTGTGGAGTTGACTAATTAGCTCTACAATAAAGCATCACCATGTACACATGTGATACTATTAGGCCAGAGTAAACTAATTAACGTAGGATACTACTGCCCAACACAAGTACTATCCTACAACAGAGTTATTTACTCTGCTGCAATGCACGTGTAGACAGTGACCAGGGCGGGCTAGGACACAAGGGTGCTACAGTGTAGGGCTGCCTGCCAGCTAGCCCCACATTGTATCATGCTTGTGCCCTGGCCAGCTCCTCCTCATCACATGGAGCCGAACTGTAGCAGCCCCAAGCTGACAGCCTGACCCACTTCCAGCTGGAGCTGCACCACCATGGGTCAATGTGCTACAGTCCCAGGTGCACATATAAATTCCGGTGCAGACTGCACCAGAATTTATTGCTACTTGTTAATTGCACGTGTAGATGCACCCTCTGTGTAGGAGGTACTGTACTAGTGCACATCATTGGTCCAAAAATATGGTGTCCGGCCTTTGATTTCTGTCAGTATATGATGTTACACACACACACATACACCTGAATGAGCACCTGACTGATTTTGCAATGTTATAACATAGAGATGGAAAATTCTATCTCACCCCCTTGCTGACATTCCATATACACTCTGAAACATAAGGTTTAATTGATTTTTTTTATGACCTGCTACAATAGAACAAAAAGAGCTATCAATGTACCATTGTTTTTCTGTTTGTAAACTACTGTACTTTGAAGTTCACCAGTCTTTATGCCATGACAACTTCCTGTTACTTGAATTCTATAGATAAGCCAAGAGAGAGTGGGACTGTGGGTACGTGCACATGTGCATGTAAAATGGTATTGTCCTACATACATTTTCAGAAACAAGTGGCGTTCAGGGAAACAAATAATCTCATAAACACCAAGTTTCTAATGTTAATGTGAAATTAACTGGTTGCCCGATAATGACTTTAAGGGCAATGTTTTATGTTTTAAAGCATAAGGACCATAACAGAATCTGAAAAAATGAAGTTTTTTCTTAAGAGCAGTTATAAGAATCCCTCTAAGCACAGGTGACTGGTAGGGGGGCACATGCCCCTCCCCCCCCCCGAGATTGGCCCGTGACTCAGCACTGCTGAGGATGGGGCAGTTTTTCTGCTGTGCAGGCTGGCGGCGTGTTGTGGGGTGGGGGGCATTAACCCACAGCACAGAAGTATAGGAGTGGATACGGGGCTTTTGGCCCGCCCCTGGGCCTGCTCACAAATTGTGCCCCCTCAGATTCAGGAGGCACCAGTCACCTCTGCCTCCAAGAAGTAGGTGTGCTCATTGTAAGTAAACAAAAGTTTTAAAAACGACTTGTTCAGCTGGTGAGATTTAGCCCTCATACATTAATAAATACTTGTAAATATTCTGAATCACTACAGTTGTTGCCTGCTCTTGCATACGTTTAGCCTTATGCATGTAAATAATCTATTGAAGTCAATAGAACTATGCTAATTTTCACCAGCTACAGATCTGGGTTAATGGGACTACTCGCATTAAGCTGAGTACATGTTTGAGCTCTTGCAATGTCAGGTTTAGTTGTACTGTATCATCAAAGGCTACAGATCAAATCTGAGCCCTTTATGCAAACCTGGGGACAATCAGAGACACAGCACCACAGCTCCACACTCAGAGCAGCTCTACAGTGCCTAAAGCAGTGCCAGCTCCTGCCATGCTGATTGCAGCAGTGTGATCAGCTGCCATGGCAGCAATGGCTGCTTTTCTGCTCCCCCCTATCCCCCAAAGGTTGGGGTTGATGCCCTGGCTGCACCCGCTTCACTCCCCCCCAGTTATGCTACTGGAGACAATTAACTATAAATGACAAATAGCATAGCCCTCAGCTCCAAGCAGGAGTTCAAAAACAATCCATCACACATTCAGATTGCTGGCCCCTGGGTGGCTGTGTAGACTATATGTAGGCTGTATATGCAAATATTTCATTTAACTCTGAAGTGTTAAAAATAATTTGTTTCGTTGGCTGAATCTCAGGAGTGAAACAGTATTCCCTAAATGTTGAGATTCTCTATTTTTTTATTAAAAGTACTCTAACTGAAATTGTATTAAAGATGCACAGAGGAAAGTGGCCCCATCCCCTCCGTAACAAATAACCCCAAATGAAAGCATCCTTAGGCTGGAAGAGACTAGAACAAGCATTAATAAAAATTTATAAACTTACATAATATATTTATAAAAAGGAGCATAATTGTCAGAGGCCCTGAGAGAGCTCAAACATTGGAATGTGTGTTCTCCCAGGAAGGAAGAATTGAATATGCAAGGTTGTAAATTCCAGAAACATTGCCTGTTCTAGTCTTTTGATGTGCCTAAGGAGTATTTTCAGTTATGTATGGTTTTCAACTACAGTTTTTCAGAGTTCTGATGGGCTTCTGCAACTTTGTATTTCAGCCTGCTACCTCCCACTCCATATTATCTTGTGTACAATACGCTGCTTTGTAGAATTGAAAATGTCCTTGCTTCCAACAGTGTATACCAATAAATTGATTTTAATAGCCATAAAAGGTGGGCATCTCCATGGCCCAGGGTAGGCAATGTTCATAGTGTATGGTGGGGCTGCTGCTGTGTGTTTTGTGCTCTCAGCGACCCTGGGAATTTGGGATCAGATTCCTACAAAGCTCTCTGTTTGGTTCTTAAGAGTAATTCTTGGTCATGCTGGCTTTATTTTCCCCTTTTCACCTCAATGCTAAAACAGGGGGAGGCTGCACAGAATACCAGGGATCTTGCACAGCTTGCATACAGGCCAACCAGAATTTCAAGCTTTTCATTCAGGGAAGTACAGAGACTATAAACCCTTCAGAGATGGGGTGGCAGAGCCTTGACATATTTCTCTTTTGCAGTCACTACTGTGATCGCGTTTGTGGAGATGTATCTGAGCCAGCTTTAAACTTGCTGGTCCTGGTACTGCTTGTACCATAATTGTGGCAAGACACAGCTCATCCTGGGATAAGTGGTTAAGTATTTAGCTGAGCTTCTCAGGCAGGTTTTGCAGCCAGCATTGAGTTCAGTCATGATGTGGCTACACAGCTGGCAGTACTCAAACCAGCTAGCTTTGTATGTCTACATAAGCACAGAAGCTGCAACAGAGGCATATTTTCTGCTGGGAACTGCTGTCTCTTCAGGTCAACCAGGAAACTTAGGGAAGTATTCTTGCAGCAGCAGACTTTCTCCTGAAGTTTCCCCTCAGGTGGGCTAGTTCCACATAGCTACAGCCCTTAGTAGGGGCAAGGTGTCACAACCTAGACCCATAGCTGTTAGATGTTCAGGTGCCACAGTGAGGAAAGTGGCATAAAAAATCTTCACAGGATTCTGAAAGATGGATTGAGATGTAATTTCAGTGGGGAATCACACTGATACTCCAGTGATGAAAGTTTTTCAAAATCTTGAGATAGACACACAGGTTCGTGTAACAAAGGTGATTCAAATTCTATTTAAATCAGAAATATATGAATCAGAAGCCCTTATGATCATTAGAGCATAGGAATACTGGTCAGCAGACTGTCCATTTGCAATAAGAGGCAGCAAAAGCTAATACAGTGAAGCCACATTTCTAATAATAACTGCTATTCTCAGGCCCCACCGATCTTGACCTTTAAAAAATCACATCTTTCACTGTACCATCAGCACTGACATATGGGAGAAATGTTCTAACAGGGAGAAATTATGACATTAAATGATGTGATATTGATACTGTGAGAACTCGGCTATGTTATAGCCTTCCTGTTCTTTCCAGAAATATAAATGGAATATACTGTTTGCATTATGCTAGTGATTGAAGGTGATATTTGACTAATTTAATCAAAATATTACAAAGTTATCTCTTGGTTTCAGAGAAAATGAGTCATGCCATAGACAGTAGTAGTAATCGGCATTTTGTTGTCTCTTTAAAAGACTGAGCATGTTCCACCCATGAGAACACACAGACTCTAGAGATCTGAGAGGTGAAAACTCTTTGACTCCTGTCTGCTAATACAAACCAGCATAACAATATGTTTTGCAGGGCTGTGTTACTACAGAAATGTCACAGTGCACCCATAACTAAACTACCCTTTTCCTGTGAAGGACAGTTGCTGGATTCTGATTAGATGGGGTTTGTCATACCTTACTTTGCACAGGGTTTGCCAAGCCCAGAGTAGGCTCTGGGTTTGAAAAAGTCAGTTATGTTTAGTAGTGTGTTGTATTGGCATACAAAACTGTGAAATTTAAAAATATATATGTGCTTATTTGTCATCTGTTTCTTTGAGCTTTCAGGGTACACTTGTTACATTTTTCAGGTAGTTCTCTATAGCCACTGAAGACTAGAAAGTTCTGTTTTTTAAAAAGCTGAGGTTCTCATGTAATCACTTGTCTCCAAGGAGCTAGACCTTTTATGTAAAACATAGTTACCTTAAGTTTTTAGCAAGATAAAGCTGTGAGGGCTGGCAGACTAGTTAGTTGCCCATTACTGTGATATCTCAATACCTTCGAAGAGAGACGCATACAAAAATGTGCCTTTACCAGCCTTCCTGACTTATTTAGTTTGTGTATGGTAAAAATGGTTTGTCAGTGTTTTTTGGTGGCAGGTTTTAATCAATTACTGTACTGCATATAGACAGTGTCCTAGTATGCCTGAGCCTTTAGGTAAAATTCAGGTCCAGCTCCTACCTACCTTGTGGTTCTTCTCACATTGTAGGACTGTAGGCTACAAGACCTGCTGAGACAGGAGGACACAGTAAAAGGGAAGTCCTTCCTGTTTGTCTGGAGGTTGATCAATTAGTTGCTTGGCACATAACATAGGCCTGCATTGTAGAGCAATGTAGCTACCTGAACTATCTTGGTTTGTCTAGCTGCAGTACCAGAGGACTCTACAGGGTCTGACACACTCAGCTGCTCATGTGTTAAGCATGTGGGAAAGATACTGTTATCTTTGTTAGTTATTTAAAATTTGTTAGCTCATATTAGCTAATGGGCTAAAAGCATACCTTAAATGCTATTCTACATAAAGTAATGTGGGGAAAGGTTCCCTGAGCAAAAGACATAGTTAGCCATGTTACTAGTCTGAAGTCAAGTAGAAGGTAGTGTAGATTTGCACCTTAGGCTGTATCCACATGAATGTGAAAACACTGCGAAATGCATGTGATGCATGGAGATCCATTTGCTGTGCTGCATATTTGCAGCATGGCAGCAAAATTAAATACCAGAAAATCTTGGTATCTAAAAAGAACAACATGGAAAAAAGTGGCGTGGCACATGATGGACTCGAGGGGAATGCCTCTAGACCTCAGGTTGGGGAGGACTGGGTTAGAGACTTTCTGGAGGGGCTGGACGTGTTCAGATCAGCAGGTCCAGATACTCTCCGCCCCAGGGTGTTGAGGGAGCTAGCTGGGGTTATTGCAGGGCCCTTGGCACGGCTTTACGAGCACTCGTTGCTCGGGCCAGGTGCTGGATGATTGGAAGGTAGGCAACGTGGTCCCCATCTTTAAAAAAGGGAGGAGGGAGGACCCAGGCAACCATAGGCCCGTCAGTCTTATCTCAATACTAGGGAAACTCTTCGAGAAGATCATCATGGAGCACTTCTGTGATGGGCCAGCCTCAGAGATGATGCTCAAGGGCAACCAGCACGGTTTCATTAGGGGCAGGTCCTGTCAGACCAACCTGATTGCCTTTTATGATCAGGTCACAAAAGCATTGGATGGAGGTGTTGCTGTGGACGTAGTCTTTCTGGACTTCAGCAAGGCCTTTGACACCGTCTCCTACCCCATCCTCATTAAGAAATTGGGTGACTGTGGCACTGATGCCTACACAGTCAGATGGATTGCAGATTGGCTGAAGGGTCACACTCAGAGGGTGGTGGTGGATGTGTCATATTCGACCTGGGGAGAAGTGGGCAGCGGAGTCCCCCAGGGCTCGGACCTTGGATCTGTGCTGTTCAATCTCTTTATCAGCGATTTGGACAACAGGGTGAAAAGCAACCTGTTTAAATTCGCTGATGACACCAAAATTTGGGGGGAGGTGAGCACGCTAGTAGGGAGGGAAAGACTGGAGCAAGACCTGGATAGGTTACAAGGGTGGGCTAACAAAAACAG
>NW_017729022.1:182646235-182648800 GCF_001723915.1 Gavialis gangeticus | reverse complement strand
CTACCTGGCTGGACTCATTTGAGTCCCGTTTCTCTTTTTGGGGTTTTTTGTTGTTCTCCCGCCCTGGCGGGGGGTCGGGCTAGAAGATCTACTAGGTCCCTTCCGACCCTGAATCTATGAATCTATAAGAGACCAGTGTTGTATGAAAACAGTTTAAGGTTTTTTCAGCTTTCCTTTCCAGTTTTGTTTTTATCTTAAACTAAAAAATATAAAGTGAAATCTGCAGATCAGAACAACCTCATGCTTGACTTCAACACAGTCTCAAACTCCCTCCCTAAAAACACTCACTTGGCCAGAGGTACATAGCCGCTGTACCTAACCTTTCTGCACCCATTTGGTACTATTGTTAATCCCTGGAAAAGAACAAATCGGGAAAATTGTGCCTGAAAATCATCTGTATGTTTCTATAATCAGCACTGTGTGATACCGTGGGGACCTTTTTTTTCTGTTTTCCTGACAAAGATTTTGAAGCAAAGAAATTAACTCCTGAAAATCCATTGCAAGTTTTACAGATGCCCAATACCCATTAGAATAGAATTAGAGGAGTTGTAATTGCTCTGTGGATATCTGCGCAGCGTGTACCTAATCAGTCATGCTTACACTAGTTGAGTCTTAGCATCTCGATTTAAGGATCACCTGTTAATCTAGAATGCCACACAATGGAGGTATATAAGTGTATGGTCGCTATTTTTGTTGATCACTGGAGCGAGTACAGTTCTTGGCAACTCTGAGTGCATTCTAAAAATGACTGTACCAGGTGACTTTGTGGTAATGGCTTTGGTAAAACTCTGAGGGCTTCTGCTTCAGTTTGGATGAGGAGTGCTGACTTCAACAGGCAAACAAACAAAAAACCCCACTCTGTTCCCATTCCCTTTCTGTGTAAGCAAATAGGGCAGTGGTTCCCAACCTTTTTAGTCTAAAGCATCCCTTATTAGATTCAAGGTACCCCTTGGAAAATGCTACCTCTTACCTTTCATTTGTTTCTTCATTATGAAAAAAATAAGAGTGATTTGTCTGTTGCAAAGTATTTAAAAAGACCACAACAGATCAGGATGCTATTTTTTACATAATTCATTCCTATTTGAAATCTCTGGGTTTCTGTTGTGAATCATATGTAGGCGTTTGCACACCTAACAGTGCTAACGTTGTAGACATCCTACAGCACCTTTAAAAATCTCTCATCACATGCCAGAGTGCCATGGCACTCTAATTGAGAATCACCAAAATACTTCCTGAAAAAAAGCAAGAGCTTGCTTTACATGCTGCAGTTGTCCTTGCCATGTTAGTGAAACTGAGGTGCAGTGACATTGGACTATATGGTGGAACCACTGAGCTAGCAGCAGCCTTCGCTACTGGCAGATTTTTTTTGGACTTTACTAAAGTCACCATTCCTTGTCTGAAAGATTTATCTATCTCTCTCTTTTAATACAACCATTTGGTTAGCACTTGAGCCTCATTTTCACAGAAAACAAGAAAAAAATTGCAGTATACTAAAGATATCCTGCAAAAAAAACCCTCTCTCCTACAACACATTAGTGTATCATCTGGGACGTACCTAGACTCCTGGCAGCCCCAGGTGAACTTTTACTATTAGGCTCCGCTTCACCAGAGATAATGATTTTTTTGTTGCATTTTGTTTCATTTTTGGGCCCCGTTTTTGTCCAGATCCCAGGCGGCCACCCAGTTCGCCCATGCCTCTGTCTAGCCCTGTGTATCACGTAGGATTTCCACTGGCTTTTGACATACATCTCCAAAATCTAGCATTCTCAGTTGCTGTCCTGTTTAGGGGTGCCCAGTTTAGAATGACAAGGTGTCATCTTAGGGCAGCCATGCTCCCAATCCCATTGAAGTCAATGACTAAATGAGTTCAGTGGTGCACAGTCAATACAGGGAGCCTGACTAATTTGCATTTTATATATAAAATTAGCATTAAATGGTGCTAATTATAATTCTCATGTTTATTTTTGAGGAATGTTTCATAGAGATGACAAAATATTGGAAGAGGCAAATAACTTTTGAAATGTCTTTTATTGGACCAAGTGTGTTGAATTGAGAGAGCTTTTGAACATGCTATTGGGCAAGGTTTTTGGACCTGAGGAATGGCACTTGATGTCCAAAAGTTTGTCCAACAGCTCTTCCAACCATAGTTGGTTAAATAAAAGACATCACAAAACATCCTTACCTCTCAGCCATTTCTCAGTCTATCACAGCTACAGCACTCCACCCCTACTACAAAATACTGAAAAACTTTCAGTAGCGTAGCATTTCATCCTGACTACATAAATGAAAAGCTATTTATATGCGTCTATTATTTATATGCAAGTCTAGAAGCACAAGCTATTATTACGGTGGCCTGCAACTGTTTGTATGCCAAATGTTTACCTCAGTTATTTATTTATTTTTTATCACAGGTTAAATGCCTCAGCTGTTTCTGAGAATGGAACTAGCAAAAAATACCCAGTATTGCAATGCAGAAGAATACGGGTAATGTTTTTTTTAAAGGATCTTTATCTATCCCATGCACCAGGGCAAGACCCTGAATTTGCCGGGGGGGGGGGGGGGGGG
>NW_017729022.1:182645013-182646184 GCF_001723915.1 Gavialis gangeticus | reverse complement strand
GGGGGGGGGGGGGGGGGGGGGGTGCTCTTTGCCAGGGACATACTGTCTTCCAATCCCTATGAAAATCCAACAGAATTACTTAAGTTACCAGCCTCTGAAACTAAGCACAAGCTAAGTTTCTTTTTCTTCCCTCACTTGTCCTGTCTAAACAGGGTTGCTGTTGCAGATCATAGCTCTCCACCAGCTTCAATCATAGGATCTTTTTCTTACAACTCCTTCCCTCTCCACTATCTTTCACCATCTCATCTTTAGTCTTCCTCTTCCCCTTCTCCCTGGTAGTGCTTTCTGCTAACTTCTTTTCCCACCTGCTAAGTTAAGCCATTTGAATGTCAGAAGTTTCTGTCCTCTGAGCAAGCTCCTAGGGGTGACCTCCATGCTGTGACATGGCAGCAGGGATTTGAGGGTGAAGCAGGAGAATCTGGGCTCTGCCCTAGGATGTACTCTTCTGATATGCCACCAAGGAGGCAGATCCGTTTGCGAGGGGATGCTGTCGTGATGTGACACTGTCAGGGAGGCAAGGGTGCTGGGTCTGCCCTCAGGAGTGTAATGCCAATGCAGGTGCTGGGCATGCCCTCAGCACTGCCAACGCCCAGTGGTGGCACCAATGCAGTTCCTCTGTCCCCTGAAGCTCACAAGAGTATTTGTCATGAATAAACACTGGGGTTATTCAAATGCACCTCCCTGAGGGTGCACTCAGGTCACAGCTGCAGCCATAAGAGTCACGCTTGGCTGCTTCCAAAACGTGGGAAGTGGAGATCCTGGGGCTGGCACCACACTCAGGCAAACAAGACTGGGGGTGAGGCCATGGGGCTGTGGCATGAGGGCACATGCTCTCCTGCCAAGCCACTTGCAGATGTGTCCTTTGTATACCAAATTCCCCAGTATTCTTTCTCAGCTGTAAGGGGCTGAACATGAAGCCCCCTGTAGTGCTGCCCCGTCAAAAACATATGCCCAGAATTGAGATCATTTCTGATCCAATGTGTAGAGAGGCAAATCAAAAAAAAGGATGTGCCAAAAAATCTCGGGGGGACGGCGCGGGGCAGGCTGGCACCCTGTGGGGAGCCGCCTTGCGCCAGGACGAGCCGCGGCCCCCCCACCCACGCCGCAATAAGGCCCACGGGATCGCGAGCAGCCCAGTCCACTTCTGCCCGCCTCAGGCACCACAGCGGGG
>NW_017729022.1:182644750-182644999 GCF_001723915.1 Gavialis gangeticus | reverse complement strand
AGTTTCCGCGACCTGCTCCCTCCAACCCCCCTTACAGCCCAGCGCGTGCTCAGAGAGCGCGGGCAGGGGGTCGCGAGGACAACAAGTGTGACCCCGCCCCGCCTGAGGAGCCAGACCCAGGCGCCGCCTCTCGTCCCGGCATGTGGCGGCACTTCCCCCCGCAGCCGGCCGGTGCCGCCGCCCAGGGGCTGAGCTCGGGGCGCCGTGCGTGTGAGTGAGCGAGGGCGGGAACCAGGCGGCGGCCGCCCT
>NW_017729022.1:182643830-182644392 GCF_001723915.1 Gavialis gangeticus | reverse complement strand
CGCTTCCCTGCCTCGCCCGCGGCTCTGGGGGGGCCACGCATCGCCAGCGTGCAGAGTGGGGAGTGTGCGAGGGTGGTGCGGGCAGACACGGGTCGGTCCGATCTCGTTTATGAGACAGACTAATATAGTTGGACAATTCCGTTGCAAGCTTTCGGGCACAAATATCCCTCGTCGGGCTGAGGAAGCGCTTGGTCTGTGCTCTTCCTGGAGGGACTAGGAAAGAAGCCGGAGGCCGGGAGCGGCGTGAGAGAGACAGGGAAAAGGATGGTGGAAAAGCCAGTCCGTGAGGATGGTTTAGACAGGGATGATCCTGCCTTGAGCAGGACTGGACTAGTTGTCCTCCTGAGTTAGCTTGAACTAGATGCCCCCCTTTTGCCTCCCCCCTCCCCCCTTTTCTGTGATTTTAAGTCCCCTGAAGAAAACTCCCTATTCATCCTGTCCATTTTCTTCCCCCCTCCCCTGCCCCTTCTAGAGAGGCAGGGGCCAGTGGGGGGAAAAAAAAAAAAGAAAAGAAACCAAACCCCCAGGTAGCTGTAAGCCCATCTTCCCTTTGGCTCTCCCT
>NW_017729022.1:182625209-182638586 GCF_001723915.1 Gavialis gangeticus | reverse complement strand
CCCCCCCCCCCTTGAGTGACAGATGCATACAACCGAGCAGAAAGCTGGCTAGGTATAAATGGAGGAACAATGGAACTGATTACACGAGAGACCTGATCCCAACCCTGTTGAAATCAGGGGAAGGATTGGATCAGGCCCAAAGTACTGTCAAATGCACCAGGTCAAAAAGAGAAATGACTGCTACTCTTTTCCATCTCAGTTGATCAAGAGATGATTTTTCCACCAGTAACTGCTGGTAGAGTTTGACTGTTTAAAATCATTAGTGTCCCTTTTAATGGCAATAATTTATGAGTTACAGCAGGGAAGTATTCATCTTTTAACATTATACTTACCAACGAAGATGCCTGAAACTACTGCTAGGAGGCTCTTTCTGTGTAGGCAAGTCTTAATTTTGTGGAGGGGGCTTTTCTCCTTTTTTGTTAGATGTCTGCATTATCTCTACCTGTGTGGTTTTCCTATTTAAGTTTAATGGCAGAGATGAGTGGGTTATACAATGGAGCATACATTTTAGTAATGAAACTTTGAATGGTACGCTCAGCAATTTACTGAAAATATTATGTCTATTCCAGAGACACGTACAGTAAGGTCGGGATAGGTGATTTGTTGGACATTGTATAACAGATGAGTGGTATAGATGGGAATAGATCCCAGGTCTCTGATACCTAGTCTAGTGCCTTTTCCAGTAGATGACACTCCTTTTGATGCTGAAGGGACTGGCAGCTGCAAAAGGATTTTCAGTGCCCTTGTCATCCTGCTTTGCTTATGGCATGTTAGGGTGTTCCTTATGCTTTCAGGCCCTGTGCTTGGTAGCTGGGGGAGAGGGTGGTTGTTGTGCAGTTTTGTTTTGAATAAGCAAAATGGACACTTGTATAGGATGGTTTAGACACCCTTGAATAATAGCAGATGTAACGTTCTTTTGCTTACGTGATGATTGGTGTTGGTAGCACTTATTACAGTAGCATGAAGATGAGCAGTGACTCTTAGGTTAAAGTTTAGGAGTTGGAGTATGGATAGGATGAACTGGGAGAATGTATGTATGCTTGGGTTCTAACTCCAGAAATGCTTATACCCATGTTTAGCTTGCTGCGTAAGTCCACCGAGCATTAGAAATTGCAGTGGATTCTTCTGAGGATCCTTCTCTCTGTGGGTTGCTAGGCACTGGCATTTTGCTTAAAATCATGTATTTTATTACCTGCTAGTGCAACCCTGCTGGTAATAAAACTATTTCAGACCATCTGACAGTGTCTTTAACACCAAGCCTGGCTACCTCTGAGCTGAACAGTATCTGTTTATTTTTACCTTTGAGTCACAGAACAATATATTTCTGCTCCCACTGGTAGAGATTGAGAGCTGCAAGATGTTAAGGCTTGCAAGGCCAATGTTCTGAGTGTTATAGAAGTCTTCTGTCTCTTTTGAGTAGAGACTGTAGTGTAGTGTTTATTATGTAGACTTGGCTGAGATTTCTGTATTCATGCCAACCTAGACTTAAACTGCAGGAGAGCACTGTAGCCACAAAGATACTCAGTTAGATAGCTGTGGACTGTAACGCCCCTTTTTTCAATCTATATTTCATTTCAGACTCTTCTTGCCAGCCTTTTTTCTTAAAAATTGAAATCCTTTATTTTCTTCAGTATGCGATTTTTAAATTGTCACATTGTTAGTAGTTGTCAAAAGCATTTTGGTAAACCATTTGCTTTTACGAAACTGAAATAAAGCATAACTCCTGCCATTCAGTTGACAATTTTCCAAACAGTGCCTCCATTAAAATTTTAACGGGAAGTGATTAAACAAACAAAAAGGAACAGAAATATAGGGATGAAATGAGCTTGATCCAAAACTTCATTTTACTGATTTCAATTCTATCTAGTGTTATGTTAAGCTTTTGATAGTTTACTATTCCTTTATCCCTCTCAGCCCAAATATTTGAGGTCAACAGTTGGTGTTTCTTTCCGTAACTTGAGGAACACGAAATGTACTGTCAAATCTGCTGAGAACAGTATGGTTTTAAAAATCCTGAGGGTTGAGATGGCCAGAATGGGTCTTGTTTTCCTTTTTTATTCTTAAAACACCCTACTCTTACACGATTGATTAAACAATTTTCATTTATTTTCATTGTAAAATGGGTAAACAAATGTGAGGAGTAAGCTCATCTGTAGACCTTTTTTAAATATGAAATCAGTGATGTGGTTATAGGAATATTTTTGGTTGGTTATTGTAACTTATAACCCACTAAAACTTGAAACTAATGTGTTTCTTTTTTTTTTTCTTTTTATGTTTTCCCTGCTGTTTTATATGGATGTCTGATATAGTAAACCATTACACAGAAGTAATTGAAACACACTTGGAAAGTGTGAAAGTGTTCCTATTAACCCTTCAACTGTTAGTGCCTATGTGAAGATAATCCTTTGAAAAAGCTCCTCTAATTTATGAAGAAGCTAGGGTCATTGCGCCTGGTGTGTAAGGAGTTGTTCAAATTTTTTTTGCTATTTTCTTCAGGGTCTTTTAGGTTGGCTTGTATCCAAAACAAAAAATTGGAAAGAAAAAATATAAAGTATTTACTTAATCTGCCTATAAATTATATGTGCTCGTTATAGTGGAGTCAAATTTCTTTGTGCATGCAGGTATTATTTTTTATCTCTAGCTCCTCTCTCCTTGATTTCATAATACAATTTCTATTTGTCTAAAAGACAAGCAGTGGCAGTGATTTGAAGGATAAGGAAGAATGGTACTTGAAATGAGAAGAGTTCTTCACATTTTCAGCTTGAAACTGAAAAGTCACTAATTCCATTCTGGAGAATACATATCTAAATGGATGCAAGATTCCCCTTTCATATAAAAGTTTTAAAGAGATGTTGGGCCCAATCCTGTACCCATCGGGTTATAGTAGCTTTTCTGTTGATTTCAGAGTGTGCAAGGTTGGGCAATTTTGGTTTAAAAGATGCATGTAAACTTCCACAAGCTTCCAGGTCCTGTATAATAGTGAGAAAGGATTGAATCATTCAAATGCATTATGGTGGATGGTGCAGAAGAATGATTGAATAGAAACCTCATGAGAAGCAATTAGCATTTAAATAAAAAAAAAAAAAAAAGAGTCCCAGGGTGTGATGAGTGTGGGGTGTGCAATTTGTTTTAAGCAAAGGGAGAATTGATGAAATAATTTCATCAGTAGCTGGTCAGGGGAAACATTTTAGAAAAATAGTGTTCTTAATACCTTAGCGGTTAGAACCTGTTGAATTGCAGTTCAGAGGTGGGAAATAAATCACCTTATTCTGGATTATTTTATTCACACGTACATGAAAACTGGTTTATTAATAGTGATTCCATCATACTAGCAAAGTAACTTGTTCTTTGGCCTCTGAAGGTGGATTGATTTAAATCAGCAAGTAGGACATCTTAATTTAAACTGTTGATCACCCCCCCCAATAATCTTTTTGATATAACCACTTATATTTGCATAGCCTTTTTATACTAAAATTGGTATTTTATGCTAGCCAAGATCTGATGCATTCTATCTATGCACATTTTAGCAGTTCAGTTGCTTAACATACATTTTAGCAGTTCAGTTGCTTAACATACATTTAATTAGACCTGAAGTTTTTATTGTGTTAGAAAATGGTATGGGGTTGTGGGGGGAGTTTGCATGTGGAAGTGGCCACTGCCACCTACCACCCTGTGCTGCTGCTGCTCCACGTCCACCTGTGTGCCCCCTGCCTCCTTCCCACTCCATGTTCAGCCCTGCACCCCCCCACCCCCAACTGGTTCCATGTCCGGCCCCACACCATGTCTACCTGGCCTGCTCCCCTGGAGCCATGCCCTGCTGTCATTCTTGACTGGCATTCTTGGCACAGCACTGGCTGGAGCCACGTCCTCCCAGGAACCACAGCATTACAAGACAGACAGACAGACAAAGTCCTATATATATGGATAGAGATATATAGATTCATTTAACTTCTTGAAACTTTGCACTTTTAGAGAGAGGTAAGGGCTTGATTCTGTGTACTACACAAATTTTCAGAGAGACAAGAGGGCTGATCAAGTCTGTTATCTTTCTTCTTGATATACTGCTGTTAATAAGGATGTTATCTCTGGAGACACAAAGCTGCAGTTTGAGAGCTGAAACCAGGCATCACAGAAATGCTTAATGGGATCTTCTAGACTGAGCACTGAGTCCCATTGGGTAGAGTGGTTTTCTTTAATCTTTATTACTCTATAGAGGAGCCTCTGTGAACCCCATAAAATTAGGCCCCTAATTCATTCTGTGGTTTGCTGTGACCTGTTTATAAAACTTTTCTAAAAAGCTTATATGAATATATGGTCTCCCAGAGTAAGGATTACAACTTCTAATTATATACTATGATGATGTCTTTGAGCTTTAGCATGAATTAAAACGATCTCTATATAGGTTTAGTTTTTATTTAAAAGCATCTTAACAAGAAAAATCTGATTTAAATAACACCCCCCCAATTGTATTTATTTATTTATTTAAATTTAAATCATTGAGAGAGAGATGGATATTGATCACTTTTTTTTTTAAATCTACCCTGGATGAGGTGGCTGGCTTTGTCTTTGATTTCAAAACCAATTGATATTAATGGATGTTAACTTTCTAAACTGTTTTGCACAGTTCTTTAACCAGTCATCCAAACCTTTAGTTGCTCAAACACATCTGAAAATCTGGTCCTGAATTCATCATTTTAGAAAGAGTAGATCTCATGACCTCCCACCTTTTCTCCATACGTTGGAAAAGAAAAACGCACTTTCTGGTTTCCTCAACTTTGCACCAGTCCAAATGGTAAAACTTTCAACCTGTTCTGCATAATAAAACTAAGAATACTTGGTGAAATGAAAATGCTCCACTTCAATTCACTGGAAAGACTGAAGATGCTGTAATGCATCATGTGACATCAGCATGTTTATAAAGCTTGTATTGACCTTATCTTGATATTTTTTCTTCTCATTTTATGTAAATAATTAAAAAGTCATCCAACTTACTAAAATCAGGGAGTTCACCATTGCAGCATATTTTTTAAACAATTAATAGGTTATAAATTGAGGCAAGTACGAAGTAATGCACATAGGGATCAGTGTTGGCAAATATGACATAATGCTTATGGGGGGAAAAATAATCTTGGCTATACATGCAATGTTGGGCTTTAAACTAGCAGTTATGACTCCAGAAAGCTATTTGAAGCTTTTGTATAGTTAAAAACATCATCTTGGTGTGCAGCAGCAACCAAAAAAGGCAATAAAATGTTGGGCATCATTAGGATGGGAATTGAAAGCAAAATAGAAAACATCATTATGCCACAGTATACTTCCATGGTGGGCCCACATCCTGAACACTGCATGCAATTCAGGTTCCTGCATTTTAAAAGAATACATTGGAACTGAAGTTAAAGAAGGGCAATCAAGATGATCGGGGTATAGAGCAGAGAAAAACTGAGAAAGCTAGGAATCTTCAGTTCATAAAGATTGGGGGCACAGGGATATGATTGAGGAAATAGTTATTCACCATCTCCAAGAATACAAGAATAAGGAGGCACCCACTGAAACTAACAGGAGGCAGGTTTAAAACGAACAAAAGGATGCTGTTTTCTACTGGTTGCCATACAAAGCGATTGAGGCGGAGAGTATAAGTAGATTCAAAACAAAATTAGACAAGTGGTGCCCAGCCTTCCTATCCTGTAGGCCAGACGAGTGGTGTGGGGTCAGTCCACAGGCCAGATCCAGTGCATGGGATTGATCCGTGAGGCAGGTCTGGCTTGGGGATGATGCATGGGTGCGATCCAGTGTGTGACCCCAGCCCTGTGTGCGAGGTGGCCCCGCATGCCAGATTGAGCCTGCCACCCCAGTCCTGGCACTGGCCTTGGCCCTGTGTGCGCTGGATTGGACCTGCCACCTTGCACGTGCCAGATATGGTCTGCTGCCCTGGCCCTAGCCATGCACATGGTGGATAAGGCCCTGGTGCTGTGTGCGCTGCATTGGGCCTGCTGCCCTGGCCCTGCACTTTGGCCTGACCTAACACGGGTCCATATCATCTGGCCTGCTAGGCTTGGAAATTTGGCAGTGGGGAGTGGTGGCAACATTAACTGGATGATGTCTCCATGGGTTTGTTCTGCTCTGCAAATTATAAATTGAGCCCTCCTGGATCAGACAGATATGTGGATAACTGGTTTGTTGGGAGCTATTAAGTAGACCAATTGGGGATGTATCATTTAACATACAAAAACCAGTGATGGTTGATGGGAGGGTCTGACAGTTGTCATATTGCACTAGAAATGCTCCATTCCTATACTCTCCCTCTATAGTATCTTTGCTGCTTTTGGAAACCGGTCTGTTTATCATACAGGAGTGGTGGACCTAGGCTAACCAGGAACTATAAGCTCCCCTCAGTGGCTAGAAAGAAGCCACTAAATGTACTGCTAATCCCAGGAGCGCAGGTTATAGGTTAATAACTAGGGTGCCAAGTGAGGACACGAAGTAGAGAACTCTGGCTCTTGTCAGTTTTTAAATTTCTTATTTCTGGTGTCTGCACAAATTTTATTATTTAATTGCACTGGTATAAGTGAAAGGTTAAGTTCAGTCATCTTGGTGTAGCTGTAGTTATGTTTCTATTGATATAGCTTATTTCCCTAGGTGATGAACACTACTGATTATAGCTGCGTACATTGAGCAGCCCTTGGACTTTCCTCCAACCTTTGACTGCAGCTGCGTTATGTAATTTTATAAACAAGAACATTCAGTTAGTTTGATTCTGTTCTTCATTAGACAACTGAAATTAAGGTCTAGATATTCAAAGCAGTTTAAGCATCTGACTAATTTAAATCAATGAAAGTTAAGTGCCTAAATACCTTTTGCAGATTGGGGCCCAAGTTATTAACTATGGAAAAAATAAAGCACCTTTTAGGCCAACAGTTGTATATGTCTAGTGCAATCTGAATGGCTTATGGGTCACAGATCTTATAATTTATTTATTTTTTTCAAATACTATATATATATATATATATATATATGGGCTGTTAAAGGCTCTGTGGCTTAACCAGCTTGGCTCAGGATATGAAACGGTAATAGGCCATAAGGAAACTGCCTGGAGTGTTCAGTGTTGGGGCTGACCCCTCAGTTTCTACAAATTTAAACTTTAAACCTGTTTTGAAAATGGAGGTGGAAAATGTCTTCACTTTGTAGTTCTGAGAGTAATCTTTTTAAGTGTGAACTGCTTCAGTGTTGCCTTACTGAGTCTGCAGGTACCTTCAGAGTAGTTGTTGCTGCTTTGCAGTATTGAGTATCAAAGAGAAATCACCAGTGTTGTACAGTTTCACTGCTGCTATTCTGATTTTTATACGTAACAATAAACTTCACTCTTACAGCTTACAGGACTAGAGGTAGAGAAGCAATTGGAGTTATTTATAAGTAAGATCTGAAAATAATGACTATGGGGCAGCGGTAATGCTCAACTTATGCCATTATGTTTGGGGTACTAGTGTAAGTGGAGTTCCTTCTCTTCCAATAATCAATGGTGCATACTTACCAAGAAGCTACTGGTCAAAGTCTGATGCCAGTGTAGGTTTGTGGCAGCATACAGGTAAAAATCTTACTGTGTCTTTCCACCAGCATCACAAAGTAGAGGGATAGCGAGTCTGTGATTCCCACCATGTTGTTCCTGAACTGTTGGGAACAGAAGCTTCTGTGTCTGAGCAGTTGTGTGCTCTATGCATGTGCAAAACTTCATCCCAGTGGCTCACTCCATAGAGCAGGTTTACATCACAGTTACTTGAAGAAGCCATAATCTTAGTCAAATCTGAAAATGTCTTGGCTTTGCTCACTGATCCCTTAAGTCACTTAAATGTTTTTCTACACTACAGTTAGAAAAGTCAAGGAATACACTTAAAGGAGATTGTTTTCTGAGTGGGTCATCATAGTTTTGGTTTCTAATGAAGATTTCATCTTAGTCCTTTTGGACATATCCAAGATGCTAAAGCACCTTGTGATAAAACATGCTTAAGACAGAATAAGTCAGAACTACACAGAATGGAGTTCCCCAGATTTGGTTGTAATTATAATTTAGATAGACTTTGAATTACTCAATACCTGTCTGGTCTCTGCCTTCAAAATGGTGGTTGTGATATGAGGCACACAGAGTGATAGATTGTAAATGGAAGGTACTGTGATATGGTTTTATGTAAATAACTGTTTAAGACATTGGACTCCTCAGGTTATTAGGAGTCACAATTATAGAAATTGAAACCCAGGTGGCTGCCTTAAGTATGGATTTAATCCCAGTGATAAATTTAGTCTGATAACTACATTTTATAGTCATTTTTCTTTTTAATTTTTGTATTTAGGTGTCAATCTGATGTAAAATAATAAAGTCTTAGTTTGAACGTTTGTATGGTTGGCATGTAAAGTTCATGATCATCATACTGAGGTGGGGAAACCAGCAAAAGTTAACTTCTGCTGTAACCAAAAGAAAGATAAATATCTTTAACAGATTTAATATTTTTAAAAGGCTGTAACATAGCAAACAAGTTAAAAGAAAGGAAAAAATACTAAGACTTTAAAATGAGCTTTTTAACCAGAGAGCACCAGAGCCGCGATTCACAATCTTTTTTGTACCAGGACCCATTTGTAAATATCGATAGCCAGTCCCGACCCAGCAAATAGTTTAAGTAGAAAACACACAAGTATTTTGTCCCCAAAGGAGGACATTTTACCAAAGGAGATAATGTCTCTTTAACCTGTTTATTCCCTAACTGCTGGAAGAGTTTGTTGGGCACCTTGTGGCAACTTTAAATTCTGGAAATTGGAGTCCTTCTCAGGGTCCAAGGATATGCACTCTGGTCAATCCAAACAGTCATCCCTTCCCTTCCCCTTTCTCCCCTCCAGCAGTTTTGAATGTGTATTGGCTTTTCACCAAGTCTTTATTCTCACTTTTATCTTTTTTTCTGGCTTTACAGATTTTTTTTAAATAGAAAGGCGGTATGGCAAAAGTAATATATAGTAAACTTATTTTGTTAAAAAAGTGTTGCATAAAAATTAAAATTGCATATATAATTTTTTTGAATTGTAGCACATGGCTTTTCAGTTTGTAGTATCACAGGTAGCTTTTAATTAAAAAGTCATTGCACTAAGCAGTGGTATATAAACTGTTGTAACTGATAGTAATGGTACTGTCCAGTTTGTGTTTTGATCTCCCAAACTGCACATCAGTTAGTGGCAGTTGTGATGGTGCTACCCTTTCTGTGGTGGTAAGAGACACCCAGGAATTGAAGTGGGACATAATTTAGCTGCGCACCAATGACTTTTGATTTACTGCCAGTGTGGACTGGAAAGGAACTTGGGACCTAGAACAGCACAGTTATCTTAGCTGTTTGCTTCCCTGCCTTAGTGTCTTGGACAACGGTTATTCATCTGTAAAGGTTAAATGGAGAAAACATGAATTGTGGAAGGTTAACTCTAGAAAAAGATACAAAAATATATGCTCAGAGTTGGTCTGTTCTCCCCCACCCCCATTGCTTTGCAAATGAAAATTGCAAAAGGATTTTCTCCACCATCCAGGCTTTGTTTATTGAGAGTGGATAATATATCCAGCTTTACTTATACCAGGTCTGCATACCAGGTATACAGTTCTAACAGGACAAAAATGGTTGTAAGTTTGGTCTCAGTAAATCCTGCTGCAGGTGCTTAAAAGCACTAATCCAGGGATTCTTCTCTTGCAAAGCTTGCTTTAAAAGCCCTAATCCTTACTTTCTTTAAATTCCAGTGCTTATATGAAAATTGCTACAGGGCGGTTGTGCACTGTTGGTATTAAATAATGCAACGGGTTGCAATTCTAGAAGTTTTAAAATAAACTGATAAATAGTTCAAAAGAAGGCTATTATGATTATTAAAATACACTGTTAGAAACTAATGATTACTATATGGTAGTATTGGTGTCACATAGAAACTAGGACATTGCTTCAGAATTTGAAGTATTGCAGAATACATGACTTTGGCTACGATCTATTACAATGGTTTGTGTTGTGGTGATAGCAAAGTAAGATGCTTGATTTATGACGTCGAACACATGCTGGCATTTTGAATGCTCTTTCTAACTGATGTGCTTTATGTCTAAACTCTGATCTGTCTGAAAAGTTTAAACATATTTTGAGTGTGCAGCTGGAAAACGAACTGCAATGTATTCAAACCATTTGGTACTGGAAATGGTTGTGTAAAAAGTCTTTATAACCTGGGGCTCATGATTTTACATTTTGTTTCTAGAGCTGTAGGTTCCTGTGTTCAAAAATCCCTCTTGTAGTGTTTGCGTGATGTTGTGATGCTGTAAGTTTGATTTAAAATTTAAAACATATTCAAAGGGATGTGATATTTGCTGTTTGACTTCTTTGTCTTAAAATAATTGTCTGAATCTTGGCTCACCTTCAGGATCTAAGAATGTATATAATGGTTCTATTTTGTCAGCAGCAGAAGTTACGTTACAGATAAATTGAACGTGAAAAAAGATAAGGCTTCACATTAAAGTTGAGTATCAAAGTTCTCCATGCTTAAATTGAGGCCAGATTTTACAAAAGGAGACTGTCCTTTGAAGGATGGCAGCTTCCTTGAGGGGTCAGATTGGAGCTTTTGCCTGAGGTCTTGGAAAATTTAGAACCAACTTAGTACAGTGAAAATAATAGTATATACCCTTGGTAGTGATTATTGTACCTTTTATCATGCACAATGAGTAAAAAAAGATTTTTAATTTGGCTTTGTCATACAAATACTGTAGTACAGTTAATTATTACAATCTTCTTTGTATCTACATAGACTGTTTTCTTTGGCCACAGTATAGGTCCCTACTACAGTTCTTTAAAAAACAAACAAATTAACAAAAACAGAACTGTACCGCTAAATGTTTATGAACTTTGATCATGAATTTTATAGTTGCGTTTTTTCATACACCACTTGCTGCTATGCTAATGCCTTCCCTATGACGATAACCTGTTGCAGGATCATCAGCTTCTGATGTCATAGGTATGTCTGTCAAGGGTACAAAGAGGTATGTTTAGTATAAGACAGTGCTGGCTGCATGTTCCAATTTGAGAGACTTATAGGGGATGGAAAAGAAAAAGAAATGGGAAAAGAGAAATATAAATAAAGAAAATTGAAGAATAATTCTGTGGTATCTCTTAGGTTGGAGAAACTTGAAGTATGATTGTAATGACGTGTTTACTTTTTATTATCCATAGTAGTTAGAAGTACATAGTACTATAGCAGACACAAAAGGTGGTGCACAGCCTCCCAGAAGTTTGAGACTTGCTGATGTAGAGGTAGTCCTATTGGCGTAATTGCATTTGTTTTTACTGGTATTTGTTTTTACTGGTATGGTTAAGGAACTATGTAGATGTTTACTGTACTGGTACAAAATACAGGTTTGGTAGTGTACCTATTCCTCATCTGGCAAAGTATGCCCAGTGTAGAAATGGTCTGTGACAATTGCATACTTTTCCTGTTCATCCTATAGTTATTCATTAGTCTGCTTTGCCCTCACAACATATATCGTATGTTGAATTTCCTAACTATTTAAAATGACACAAAAATAACTCTTGTATTTTGTCCATTAGAATGCCATGCTGATATTGTCATTACTTGAAGCCAATAAACAATGACAATTTATAATTTTCGTATTGCAGGACTTTAAAATTTGGAATTTTAGAAATTATGATACGTTACTATGAGCATTATGCATTGAGAGGAAAGATTAATTTGTTAAGGCAGCAGCTTGAGTCAAGAGATTGATGCATTTCCAGCTTTGCCAGGAGCTTCAAAACGCTTAAAAATATTTAAACTTGTGCTTTTTTCTATAAGTTCATGAAAAAGTTCTGAAACTGGTTGTGTGTTAAACTTTTTTTACTTTATCTTAGTCTTCCAGGTTTGCTTGTACCTAAGTTTTCCAACTTAAAAAAAAAAAAAAGAAAGAAAAAGGAGAAAAGAAGCCTTTGGCCTTTTTAACTGTTAAAAAGCAAAAGTAAATATAAAAGGATATATCATATTTTTCCTTTACCATGCCCTCCTAATATATATGGAAAACTGGTGTGTGTGTTTGTGTATGTATGTAAAATATGATTTATATTGCATATATAAACAATCAGCTTCATTGGCTTAACCTATATTTTATTTGTGTTTCTCTACTATATCTCCAACTTGCATATGTGATCAACATTGCATCTTAAATATGTAAACTTTGTTAGCAACCTTGTTTAGATGTTGTAGGAAACTTGTTTATAAAACCAATTGAAGATCAGAGTAAGAAGTGGTGGTTGGTGTTTAATGTGTAACGGGTACCAAGCACTTCTGTTTCTGTTAGTATTATTAATGCTATTCTGTTAGTATTATTGGACATTTTCTGAATATTATCAGAAAATGAAACACTACCTAGGTCATTCAGTCTCTTGGAACCCCTCTACATGTATACAAGTATCATGCAGTTAACTGGTTAATTACACAGTTAGCTTGAGGCCAGCTACATGTAGAAAATACTTCTCACGTGATTTAAAAAAAAAAAAAAAGCTCTAACCATCTGTGAAGTTAGACCTTGAAAATATGTACTAATTTTATAGTCGATTGCTATTGAGCTTTAATTTGCACCAGGGCAGATAAAAATCAACAATTTAAAAAAAAATCGGATTTTTACCTTAAATCAGATTTTTAATTGATACTTTTTCCCCCAAAAAACTAAACCTCTATATAAAGATAGTTTTAATTTAAGATATGTTAAAGCTCAAAGATATCATCATGGAATGGGATTATAACTTCTAATTATATACTATTTGAGACAATATATTCATGTAACTTTTCTAAAAGTTTTACACATGGAGCACAAGAAGCCATGGACTATATTAGGGGCCTAATCTTGCGGGGTTCCCAGAGGCTTCTCTATAGATTCTTAAAGATTAAAGAAAACCACTCTACCCAATGAGACTCAGCAGTCAGTCTACAAGATCCCATTAAGCATCTCTCTGATGCTTAGTTTCAGTTCTTAAACTGTGGATTTGTCTCCAGAGATAATAAGCTTGTTAACAGCAGTATATAAAGATGAGAGACAACAGGCCTGATTCCCGAAGGCTGGAAGAAGGCCAATGTGGTGTCTATCTTCAAAAAAGGGAGGAAAGTGGATCCAGCTAACCATAGGCCCATCAGCCTGACTTCTATCCTGGGGAAGATCTTAGAAAAGTTTATTAAAGAGGCTATCCTTAATGGCCTGGCTAACGCCAACATCCTGAGGGATAGCCAGCATGGGTTTGTTGCAGGTAGGTCTTGCTTGACCAATCTCACTTCCTTCTATGACCAGGTGACCTATCACTTGGACAAGGGAAAAGAGATTGATGTCATATATCTTGACTT